>NC_083317.1:12506428-12806428 GCF_963455315.2 Globicephala melas | reverse complement strand
ATCCTCTTCAACCCCCTGGCACAGAGCTGTCTGCTTGGTGTGGGAAATCCTGCAGCCGTCAGGCAAAGGCGGGTTATAGCAAGTCCCTTTTAAGATCAGTCTTTGACTTCCACAAGTCTCACGGGCCACCCCTTTGGATACACAGAAATCCACTGCAGTGGATGGACTGATATTCCTGGTGCAAAGAGTCAAAAATGTTTGTCTTGTCTACGATGATGAATTTTACATGTCAACTTGTCTGGCCATGGAGTGCCCAGATTCAACATAATTTTGAGTGTGTCTGTGAGGCTGTTTCCAGAAGAGAGTCGCATGTGAATGGGTGGACTCAGTAAAGCAGATGGCCCGCCGCAAGGTGGGTGGGCATCATCCAATCCATTGGGGGCCTGAATAGAACAGGAAACAGAGGAAAGAGAGATTCTCCCCTGCCTCACTGCTGGAGCTGGGACATCTCATCTCATCTCTGGCCTTTGAACTGGGGTTTATACTAGATCCTCCCCTCGTTCTCATGTCTTTGGACTTGGACTAAATTATATCACCAGCTTTCCTGGGTCTCCAGCTTGCAGAGGGCAGACTGTGGGATTTCTCAGTCCCCAATTCCTCATGATAAATCTCTCTCTCTCTCTCTCTCCCCGTGTGTGTGTGTGTGTGTGTGTGTGTGTGTGTGTCTCCCCATATATGTGTGTGTGTGTGTCTCTCTCTCTCCCCATATATATGTGTGTGTGTGTGTACACCTCTATAGGTATATATGTTCTATTGGTTCTCTTTCTCTGGAGAACCCCGACTAATACACTCTCCTTAGAAGGACCACATGTCATCTGGCTAGGAACCACCGCCAGAAGTTCCCCACCAAGCTATCTTCTGTAGAGCCTCATACACCACTGTGAGCCCCTCCAGTACTGCCCTACCTTGACCCAACACAATTCCAACTTGGATCTGTTCCCTCTCTTCCCCTTCTCATCCCAACATATCCAAACTTTTTGAAGATATTCTCACATTTGCTGCTTCCGTTTCTTCACGCTGTTCCATCCACCAGGCACCACTGCCTTCTGGTCTTCTCCCACTGTGTCATTGAAATTGGTCTCCAGCATCATTAGGAACTTCCTCATTGCCAAATATAATGAGTATTTTTCATTTATTTCACTGGACTGTCTCTGTTATGGACTGAATTATATCCCCCTGCCAAATTCATGCATTGATGCCCTAACCCCAATGTGACTATATTTGGAGATAGGACCTTTAAGGTGGTAATTAAGGGTAAATGGGGTCATAAGGGTGGACCCTAATAGGATAGAACTGGGGGAACTTATAAGAAGAGGAAGACACATCAGGGATGCACAGAGGAAAGAGCATGTAAGGACACAGTGAGAAGACTGCCATCTATACAAGCCATGGAGAGAGGCCTCAGGAGAAACCAACCTTGATCTTGGACTTCCAGCAGTATTTTGTTATGGCAGCCCTAGCTGACTCATACACTTTTTTTCCTAGAAACTCTCTACCCTCCCAGTTCCGTGATTCTCCTCTCATCTCTTTGACTCTTCCTTCTTTGTCTGTCTCTGGATTTCCTCTCCCCTCACCGCTTTCTAAATGCTGGTGTCCCCAGCTCCCATCCCCAACCACCTCACTCACTGTCATTGTTTCAGCTCCTCCCTCCAAGCCAAAGTTGTTAACATCTATATCTCCCTGAACTTCAGACATGAGCATTCAGTCTCTGGTTGGAAATCTCAGCAATCTCATAGGCACCTCAAAGTCAACATGTGCAAAGCCAGACTTACAAGTGTCCCCTCTGAATCTGTTCTCTTTCCTCCATTCTGTTTTCTTCTGCCCTGAGGCCCCCAGGCCAGAATCCTAGCTCTCATGCTTGATTCCTCTCCTTCAGCTCCCACATTCAACCAACCTCAGGATCTTGCTTCTTCCACCCCTTCATTGAAGCCACTTCCCTTCAATAGCCTTTACACCAGTCTTTATCATCTTGGGTCAAGCCTATTGCAACAACCATCTAACTGGTCTCCTGAAATCCACCCTTCATCCACTTGGTCACTGATCTTCCTAATATTAAACTCTGACCATGTCACTGCCCTACTTACAGACCTTCATTGGCTCCCTAATAGCCACAGGCTACAACCCCCACTGCTTAGCAAGAACACTCTGTGCAACCTGGTCCCTGCTTATCTTCCAAGCTCAACTCTTACCATTCCTTGTCTGTAACTGTGCTTTAGCCATGCTCAGCTGCTCGTATTTCCACACACATATCTGCTGTCTTCTCTGCTGGGCCCCTCTCTCCCACTTTTCCTGCCCATTTTGTAAGACTACGTCCAATGTTCTCTTATCAAGGAGACATCATTGTCCCCACTCCTACCATCCTGGAGTGGGTCATCATATGCCTGTATCAGTTTCCTATTGCTGCTATAACAAATCACCACAAACTTAATGGCTTAAATAATACAAATGCATTCTCTTACACCTCTAGAGGTCAGAAGTCTGAAATGAGTCTTATGGGGCTAAAATCAAGGTGTTGTCAGGACTGGTTTCTTCTGGAGGTGCTGTTTTCCTGCCTTTTCAGCTTCTAGCAGCTGCCTGGATTCCTTGGCTTGTGGCCACTTCAAAGTTATATCACTCTTATCTCTGCTTCCTTCATCATACCTCTTTTTTCTGACTCTGACCCTCCCTTCCATTTTGTAAGGACCTCTGTGATTAGATAGGGCCCTAGATAATCCAGGGCACTGCCCACTTCCCCCACATGGTAACATCTTTATATCCTTAAGTTAATCACATCTACAAAGTTATTTTTGCCATAAAAAGTAATACTTATAGGTTTTGGGGATTAGGATGTGGATATTTGGTGGGGGGCATTATTCAGTCAACAACAATGCCCCTCTCTGATTCTCCCATAACTATTGATGCATATCCTGATCACTTCACTTATTACGTTAGTTTGTAGTTGTCTATTTCTGCATCCATCTTGCCCATTTTACCCCCAACTGCTCTTCAGCCTTCGGAATCATATCTTTCTCATCTTGTATTCCCAGTAACAGCTGTGCCTGGAGCATAGTGGGTGCTTAGCAAACATTTGTTGAATAATGAAATGAATAGAGATCTCATCCTGCTTTTAAGATCTGACCTTTGGCTGGACTTGATGTATGCTGAGATTGCCCAAGAATTTAGTAGTTCAGAGAGTAAAGAGCATGGCAAGTTGTTTGCCCCCCTTGTACCCAGCGTCCTTCCACCCACCAAGCCAGGAGAAGCAACATGCACCAGTTTCAAGGAACTGGAGGTCAGTAGTGCACAGGCAGAGCAGCCCTGCAGAATTTGGATGGGGAAGACTCCCTGAGGGTCCTTTCTCCACACACACGGGAGGTTTGAGGTTTGGAGGTATTAGTATTGCCAGTTTTTCATGCTGCCAAACCACACAGAGTTGAAGCTCATGATCCCATTTGGACCCACCAACCACCCTCCCCAATGTAGTGTGTGAGCTGTGAATTCCCTTGATTCTGGGCCAAGCCACAAGCTGTGGGTTTGGGGCCACCATCCAATCCTCCCATGGTGGGAACCTGGCACCCTGATCTGTGGCTGTGGCCATGCACCAACTGACCTGGGAAATGCAAGGCTGTATAACAGCTGTTTAGCAAGGTTACCACAGGGCCACATGTCCTGCCTTTAGCCTCCCAGTTTGGCTGGCATCTTGGATCCCGAAGGTCATCAGGTCCTGTGGTCCTTGCTCTGGACTGTGGCAAGGTAGAATTGGGGGAGGGGTCTTCCAGTTGCGTATTAGTGTAATTAGTCAGCTTTTTGGTGAGCAATTCACCAGACTGGAAAATAACAAGGTAAAAGGGCTGGAGGGACACAGAAGACAAATTTGTGTCTTTGAGGTACACAGGGGAAAACAGCCATTTCAGATTTGGGTCTGGGAAGGAGAGTTTAACAACAGCTGATCCAAAGGCAGAGCCTACCCTTCGGTGGCCTGATATGGGCTTGTCAGGCAAGTACTGGCTTGGAAGATGAAACGAAGGGTAGTGTGTTAGTTTCCAAGGGCTCCCGTGACAAAGTACTACAGGCTGGGAGGCTTAAACAACAGAAAAATATTGTATTACAATTCTGGAGGCTACAAGTCTGAGATAATGGTGTCAGCAGGTTTAGTTTCTTTTGAGGGCTCTGAGGGAGAATCTGCTCCAGCCCTCTCTCCTAGCTTCTGGTGGTCTCGGGCTCTCCTTGACTTGTAGGTGACTGTCTTCTCCCTGCATCTTCACATCATCTTCCCTCTGTTCATGTCTGTCTCTGTATCCAAATTTCCCCTTTTTCTAAGGACACCAGTCATTTTGGATTAGGGCCCATCCTAATGACTTCATCTTAACTTATTTGTCTCTATAGAGACCCTATCTCCAAATAAGGTCACATTCTGAGGTACTGGGGATTAGGACTCCAACTTATCTTTTTTTGGGGGGGGATACAATTTCACCTATAACAGCCAGTCAGCTAGGAAATGAGAATTTTTGCTCAAAATGACGTTTCTTCTTGAGAAGAACTTTCTCTGCAGTTTGTGGGGTGGGTTACTATGGGAGAAGGGGTTAGAAAAGGACGGGGAGTCTGATGAAAGACACCAGAGCCCCCAGGTTGTGACTGAACTTCGTAGAAAAGCTTCCTGATCATCAATGACAAGGCCACTAGTCTGTTTGTGACAATAACATTCTTTCCTGTTCAGAATAGAGCATCCCATCTTTAGCCTGGGCGGGGACTGATGCCTTTGTTGTCTTTTCAGCAATTGCTTTTCTGGTTTTCATCTCACTGTTCATTATAGGGATGGTTATTATATTTCCTTCAATAAAAACTTATTTGTGTTTATAAATATAGATTTATAAATCTATAAATATATGTCTATGAATAACTTTTTGTGAGTCTTTGGGGATCTAAAAATGAGACTTTGTTTTGGCCCTTGAATATCAAGAGACTCATGTTTCTATATTTGACTAGAAAATAGCAGAGGGTTTTTTTAAAGTGAGGGATTTTTTTCCCCTAATTGTAATAATACTGTTGCATTTTAGCAAATTTAGAAGGTTAGGAAAAAAGGAAAAACCGTTTACCCCAAATCCCATGCCTAAAAACATTTGTAATTCTTTCCCATGCATTTATAAATACAGTTTTACCCTTTATAGGGTTTGCTCATCTTACTATTATTTTTTAACTTTTTATTTAGAAATAATTTTAGGCTCATACAAGTTGCAAAACTAGTATGGAGAGTTCCCATGTACCCTCCCCCAGTGATTATTTTATTTTATTTTATTTTATTTTAATTTTTGGCTGCACCACACAGCTTGCAGGATCTTAGTTCCCCAAACAAGGATTGACCCGGGGCCATGGCAGTGAAGGTGCTGAGTCCTCACCACTGGACCACCAGGGAATTCCCTTATTTTTTTAAATTGTGGTAAAATATACAAAACATAAATTTTAAGTGTCCCATTCAGTGTCAATAAGTACATTCACATTGTTGTGCAACCGTTACTACCATCCGTCTCTAGAACTTTTTTCATCTTGCAAAACTAAAACACCTGACCCATTAAACAAGAATGCCCCATCATCCTTCCCCCAAGCCCCTGACCACCTCCATTCTACTTTCTGTCTCTGAATTTGACTGTGTTAGGCACCTCATATAAGTGGAAGCATACAGTATCTGTCCTTTCAAGACTGGCTTATTTCACTTAGCATAAAGGCTTCAAGGTGCATCCATGTTGTAGCATGTCTCAGAATTTCCTTCCTTTCTGAGGCTGAATAATAGTCCATTGTATGACTATACAATGTATACTATGTATAATACATTTTCTTTATCTATTCATTCATTGATGGATACTTGAGTTGCTTTCACCTCTTGGCTATTGTGAATGATGCTGCCATTAACATCGGTGTACAAATATCTCTTCAAGATCCAGCTGTCACTTTTTTGGGGTCTATACCCAGAAGTGGAATTGCTGGATCACGTGGTAATTCTATGTTTAGTTCTCTGAGGAACTGCCATGGTGTTTGCCATAGTGGCTGCACCATTTTTACATTCCCACCAGTGAAGCACAAGTGTTCTAATTTCTCCACATCCTTGAAAACACTTGCTATATTCTTTCTTTTTGATAATAACCATCCTAATGGCTGTGCCTAGTGATAATATCTTCTATAACCATAGTGCGATTGTCAACATATATGATTTTTTAAACCTTATTTTTCTTTTTAATTGCATATGCAATCTTTGTGGCCACCAGCTTTATTTACTTAACAAAATACAGATACATAACAAAAGCACTTGGCCCTGTCACTAAAACCTCTCCATAAATACCATTTTATTTGGCAGCCTCCTACTCCACTGCGGGGCTATGACTTCCCTGCCATGAGTGGACTTGTAAAGAGAAGGGAGGGTAGTGCTTACTCTTCCCAGGCTTTGAGGCCAGCAGGTCACTGGGTCTCCTGTGTCCTGGGTGACTCCCTGAACCTGATGACCTGGAGTGGGGACACTGAGTGGGAGAAAGAGACTTGGTGAGTGATGCTTCTTTTCAGCTTATTGGTGCACTAAGCCACCAGATTTAGAAATATCGCGATAGCAGGTCCATAGGGAGCCCTGATTTCTAACACTTGTTCTTGAGGCTCAGAAGGGAAAACAAAAGTTTGGGGTTTGCTTCGGTCCGGATGAACGTCAAGCTAGCAATGGCTGATTGCAGAGGCAGAGCTGCTCCAGTAGCAACTGTTTTGCCTGGACATCGAATCCAGGGCCCTTGGACCTCAGGACCTTAGCAGCTTCCCTGGCTGTCCCCACTGGATAAAACACCCCTCAACTGTCCAGGGCCCTTACAACTGTTCCCCTGAGTCCATAATTACAGAGCCCTCCTGGCTTAGTTTCCTGTAGCTGCCATAACAAAGTACCACAAACAGAGTGCCTTAGAACAGCAAAAATTTATTCTCCTACAGTTCTGGAGGCCAGAAGTCTGAAATCAAGGTGTCGCAAACAAAAGCTCGCTGGTTTTGGGCAAATTACTTAATCTCCCTGTACCTCAATTTGCTCATCTGTAAAATGGGAGGATATTAGCACCAGGGGACACTCTTGATGTCCAGGTGTCCAGGAATCCCTTTTACCCATTCTGCGCGTGCATCCCCCAGCTTCCATGTGCTTTGCTCCTATATGCTTGCACCTGTGTCCTTCAGATGCCTGCCACTGGATCTGCTTCACCTGCAAGGCCATGGAGTGGAAGTGCCAGGGAGTTGACATCCCTGGGGATGGCCGGTAGCCCAGCACTGGCTTGTGCTCCTTGGAGATGAGGCAAAGAGCAATGACCCCCCCATGGTGGGAGCGGGGCTTGCAGTATATACACTTGTGGCTTTCCAGGAAGGGTAATGAGGGCATGGGGACCTCTAGGTAGGGTAAGGGCCTTGTCTTGGTTTTCCCTGGACTTGCCCAGTTTTCATACAAAGTCTATTGTATTAGTCTACTCAGGCTGCCATAACAAAGCACCACAGAATGGGTGGCTTGAACAACAGACATGTATTTTCTCACAGTTCTGGAGGCTGGAAAGTCCAAGATAAAGGTGCTGTCAGGGTTGGTTTCTGGTGAGACCTCTCTTGCTGGTTTGTAGATGGTTGATTTCTAGCTGTGTCCTCACATGGCCTTTTCTCTGTTCAAGTGCAGAGAGAGAATCACTGGAGTCTCTTCTTATAATGGCACCAGGCCTATAGGATTGGGGTCCCACCCTTATGACCTCATTTAACCTAAATTACCTCCTATAGGGCCTATCTCCAAATACAGCCACATGGGAGTTAGGGCTTCAACGTAAGAATTTGGCGGGGGGGTGGTGTTGGGAAACACAAGTCAGTCTATAGCATCCTCCACAAAGGCTGGTCACCACTACATTAGCAAGACACACAAGACTAAAAGACAGCCTACTGCTTCTGGCCTCCACTTGATGCTTCTGTGCTTACGTGGATGAGGTGGGACCCTTGCCTTGGCTGCCACAGATGCACCTGGCACTGCTGCCAAGGGGATGGGGTTTTCCAGGGCCCCCTATGTATTTCCCCCAGCCCGACCTTTCTTTCTGGCAGCTGACTGCAGCCTCAGAGAGTCTGAGCCAGGAGTATGAGTAGCAGGGACATCCCAGGCATTGCCCCCTTTCAGCATGATGGGTGGGGAGGTTCCCAGAGGAGTTCATGTTGGCAAAGGGCAGGGAAACTGTGGATGAAAGGCAGCCTCTCAGATATCCTCATCCGCTGCCTGGAATAGGCATGCAGGTCTGGCACCCAGCCTGTCACCATCCGTGTGATGCCAAACAGCTCCTGGGTGGACACAGACAGGAATTTCAAGGCAAGGCCTGTGTCAGTGGTCCTCCCTGACAGCCAGAAACCCCAGCTTGATAGTTTCAAAGGCTTGGGGCAAAACATACCACCGTAGTGAGTTAGACCAGTTTATAAAAGAAGCTCCAAATAGGAGGTTTTGCCAGCATTTCTGTTTCATGTCATCCTGCTGTTTGATTTAACTGCTTTGGTGAACTTTCCTGATGGTCATGATGGTGGTGGCCAGGGAAATGTTATCAAATCTTCTTGCATTAATTCTGGAAAATGGTTCTTAATGATCCCAGTGCAAGCATTTCCATCTCTTCATCTCATTTGGAATGATTGCAGAACTTTCCAAGGGATCTGCCGGATTCCCTGCAGAAGGTGGCCCTCACTCATCCTGTATCTCTGACATTTTGCAGAGCTGTAACTTTTGGAGGTAGGCTAGGGACAGACCAATTCACAGGAGAAAGAAACGCCTTATGGCGTTTCTGCAATGCAGGAGGTTTCAAGTTCACTTCTGAACTTTCCTCTTTCCTGATGGAATAGGAGGAAACTGAGAAGGGAAGGAGATAGGAAATGGCATTTGGTGTATGGAATAAAAATCTGTCTTTCTACTGGACAAGGGGGGAGGGGACATGCAGACATTCCATCTTGTAAATGTCTGTTCACAGGTGATGCTAGGTGGTTTCAGTTTCATTTCAGAGGGGAACCCAGCCAGAAAGCTCTTTGCTGAACTTCCAAATCTCAATTTTCTCTGGGCAGGAAAGGAAGAAGATCTGCTAATGAAGAAGGTACCCAGGTCTCGACAGCTTATTAGTTCTATAGTTCTGTTGCTCAGAATCCAGTGCACATGTGAACAGGCAGGACTGGGTCAGGGCATAGATGGGAGAGTCTTTTAGGAGGAAGAAAGAGAAGGGTCTGGGTAACACAGAGGTGGGATAATTTCCTCTTGCAAAACTCAGTGCTGGTTATAGACTCTGATTTCTCCAAATGAAATCTCTACAAGACCAATGGCAAAGAAAAAAATGACTGTCATCTCTCAAGACTGCCATGAGTTATGATTTCAATAAACCCTGGAGACCACGCTTTTATTAAATCCCCAAATACCTGCCACTTTTGTCGGTATAATGCTAGTATTTCACTATCATTAAAAAAAAAAAAACCCTCCAAAATCAGAATCATGTCCATCTTGAGGCAAACCTAGGGAGTTATAAGCTTAAAGGTCTCCTTACTTGGAAAGAGTGGAGACCACTTCTCTCAGTTGTTCAAAACCCTCCTAAAGAATTGTATTGTTGCTTTTAATTCCTATTCCTGGAGTTCCTAGTGAGGTTGAACATCTTATATTTATTGGTCATTTATATTTTTCCCAGAGCGTTTGGCCCACATCTCTTTCCTTAACTCTCTCAGAGCCATTTCAGAATTACTGGGGATTATTAAGGAGAAGGGTGTATTATTAAGGAGTAGGGGATGATGTTGGGGGAGAGGAAGGAAGGATGAGAAGAGGAAGATTCTCAAACCCAATCCCCTGCCCCAGTAGCAAATCACCTCCCACTCCTCAGGGCTACATTCCCTCCACTTTATTCCCACTTTTTCCTCCAAGGCCAAGTCCAGTCTCTTAGGGAAGATCTCTCTTCTAAGATAATTTATTTTTCCAAGGCCCTTCTTTCTCAATCATTCCACTTGGAGAGAGAAAAAGTTTAGTCCTGGATCCTGACCTCCTCTCGGGTAGAATCCCTCTGAGGACAAAATCATAGATGGTCATGGTGATCCTCTTTCACTTAAAAAGTAAAATACTAGTATTTTAATTGGCATGAAGCAAAAGAAATACCCAAATCCTGGCTTCATGATTTTTCCTTCCCAGAAGGGAATCAGTAAGGCAGAGGGTTGTCTGATTCAACATTTGCATGAAAATTCAGGCTCCTCCCCAGAGATGCGAGGGAGCAGATGCTGCCTCTGGAGCCTCAGAGAGCCCTGCCTATGCCTTCCTCTTTCCTTCCTTAAAGGTCTGTGATATGCTGGGTCCACCCCTGAGTTGTATGTCCTTTTATAATAGTTTGTAATATTTAATCCTTGCTGTCGTGTAGGAAATCACCTTGATCTAGTGGTAGCCTACCCTGAAAACAATTCCAATGGTCCCTGAACAGACAGCACACAGACCAAACTAAGATGCTTGAATCTCATGGTTTGTTAAGTCAACTTAAAACACACAGCAAGAAGCAAAGGGGCTGGGATGGGGTAGTTACCATAGTTAGCATAGCGGGGAGCCCATGTGAATCCTGGGTTACATGGCATACACACACCCTGTCTCTACAGCTACATCAACCTTCTGCAGTGATGGTTTGGTGCCAAGGTTGAGCAGGGGTCAGCAGGCAGAAAGCACCTGGGGTCAACATACACTTGTTCTGCTGGAGAGATGCAGAGACATTTATGCCCAGTCATAGCTGGAGTTTGCCGACTAGCTTACTGAACAGCTGTGGATTTTATCAGCATTCCTTGGGCAGAGCACATGGGGATCAGAATGGGACATACTGAGTGCCACAGATGGGTGGCCAATCCAGGGATGAAAAAACAATCAGCTTAGAGGTGGCGTGACCCATACATTATGACTTGGTCTTTCCATTCCTTTCTATCTGTAAGCAGCAGTCTTGCTAGTCCATCCATTTTTTAAAAAATCATACAACATCACTTACAGGTTACTAATTTATTATCTATACTTGACATTTCTTACAAATTCTGCTTAAGTCTTACAAGCTACTTGCTTATTCATTCTTTGTACTTCACCTTATTTCATCCAACTCATCTCATTTCCTATACTCCATCACAGAATTAAATATCCTCAGATAATATGACAGATTCATGTTATACCTGCTCGTGACCTGAACTTTAGATGACAAAATCCCAAGATTACCTTTAAAAAAAATGAATCCGATTTGTCTTACACTTAAGGCATGTAGACGTCACCTACATGGAAGGCTTCAGGGAGCTGCATCAACCTTATTCTCACCAACCTCCACTCCCATCACTGGTGGACCCCAAGGACTCAGGACTAATCTAGATTAGGGTTTGGAGATGACATCTGACCTAGAAAGGACAAACAGGCTGAGGCATTGAGTCTGTCCAGATTGATGAGGCCCAGTGAAGAAAAGCAAATGCGACGCATGGCAGGATTCCTTTGAGGGAGAAAGAAGTCTCGTCTTTTGTGTGGAAAGAATTCAACCTTGCCCAGAGAGAGTCTGGCCTTTGTCCTCAGCTTCTAGGAGGGGACGTCCAAGCCCTTGGGATGTCATGCTTGATGGGAGTGTCTTTGTTTGCCTGGAAGTTTTGAGCCACATCAACAATGTGACTTAGGGTGGGTGCTTTGGGTTATGCGGTATCAGCTGACGTCTGGAGGAGCTGGAGACTGAGGTCAACCACGTGGGGGCCTGACCAGGTTGAAACCGATGGAGCACCAATAAAGGCTGTGGACTCCAAGGCTTGCTGAGCTTTCCTGGTTGGCAGGACCCTGTGTGGATTGTCACACACCTGTGCTGGGAGAGTGATGCTGGCCTGACTCTACTGGGAGAGAACAACTGGAACTCTGCACTTGGATCTTGCTTGGCCTCCACCCTATGCTTCTCTTCCCTTGGCTGAGTTTAATCTGCATCCTTTTACTGTAATAAACTGTAACCGTGAGTAGAAAGCTTTCAGTAAGTTCTGTGAGTCCTTCTAATGAATCATCAAGCCTCAGGGTGGGGGAATGTGCCCCCCTGAACTTAGCAGTTGGTGCCAGAGGCAAGGGCTATGTGTGCACAGCCCCCAGCCTTCACATCTTCCCAAGCAAAGACCAGCAGTAGAGGGAGGAAAAAGGATGGAAGCTTCATTTTTCCCTTGTGACAAATTGTGTGTCTTGCCTCCTCCATCATCCCCTTCCCTTCCTTCCACTGGTCCTGCACTGGTCCCCTCTGGGACCAGATCTCCAGTTATCAATGAAGAAGTGGAAATGATTGCAGAGCACTTACCTTCATGGATTTCTGAGCATTTCATACATGGATCCAGTTAAACCTTTCCTACATTACGGGGTGAATTAGAAAAGCAGGCTCAGATTAGCATCTTTTATTTGCTCTTAGGTGCAGAATCAGTTCATTATTTGGCCCAAATGGAAGAGCAAGCCTCTCATAGCTTCCATGCAGTCATCATTCGTGGAAGACAGGGTTTCTGTGCCCTCTCTGACCCAGGACCAGCCTGTCTTTAGATATTACTCATTCAGTGTCCCAAAGCAGGACTGCCTGGGCTTCATTTGAGCTGAGATGCTTTTAACTCTGACAACCAAGCATAGACACGAATAAAAGAGAAGCAAAGCCAGCTCTTCAAGTGAAATGTCAAGTTCAACCATATGAATTTTCCTTTCTTGTAGGCCAATTTTACATCAGCTTAATACCTACAAGTTCACTAACAGCTAAAGTACTGGTTCACAGTTTGACTGTACATTACACTGGGGAGCTTTAAAAACAAAACAAAACAAGAACAATGCCCAGGCCATACCCTAGACCAATTAAATTGGAATCTCCAGGGTTGGAACCCAAATGACAAGACTTTGTTTCAAAAATCCCCAGGAGATTTCAATGGGCAGCTGAGGCCAAGAATTTCTAAAACAAATTAAAATGTGTGGTTTCCATGAAATCATCAGTAGACCTTCCTCATTGGAAACAGTCGTTTAACACGTTTGCTGAGAGCTCACCATGAGTCAGGCACTGATTCGACCCTAGGACAGCAGGGAGCCCCTGCCTTGACTCATGGCAACTCTGCTTCCATCTCTCTGCACATCTGTACCTGGGGTTATGCCAGCAGTCCTTCTTCAGGTGTTCTCTAGGCTGGGTTGTTTCTTCTGGTGGGCTCACCTGAAGGCATCTCTTAGGGTTCTTTTCAATGACTTGGAAGGTTATACTTTTCCTATGGCCTCCTCCAGGAATAACAATCTTCTCTGTCCTCTGGGGCCATGTTTCTCAAAATATGGCCCAGGGACCACCTGCCTCAGAACCACAAAGGGATGTTTGTTTAAATGAAGGTTTTGGAGTCAATATTTTAAACAAGCCCCACTTCCCAACCAAGATGATTTTAATGCACCTAGAGTTTGAGAACCAGCTGAAGGACTTGACCTGGTGGCCTGACCACAAGGTCTGTGTCTTACTTCTTCCAGCTATGCCGGCCACCCTCGCCACTGACCAGAGGCCACACAGGGTGGGCTGGCCTCCCAGGCCACAGCCCTTGGAGTTTCATCTCTGGGGTTTGCCCTGACTCTCATGTCTTAGTAAGATGCTGGGGCCCTGAAGTACCTCATACCTCCCCTCAGCTTAAGGAAGAGGTCTGTGTTCATGTATTATTTATCTATTATCTATCTATCTGTCTATCTATATATCTATCCATCAATCATTTATTACCTATCTATCTATCTAGCTCCATGATCTATCCATCCCTTTCTTTCCTCCCCTTTTCCCTTCCTTCCTTTTTCCTGTCATTGAACCCACTATGTGCCAGGCACTGTTCTAATCACGTGGGATGTATAAATGAACAACACAGTCTAAAATCACTACTGTTGTGGAGCTTGCATGCTGCTGGGGGAAGAAAGACCATGTTTTCTGGGGCAGCAATGACTTCAGGGCACAGACCTGTTTGGAAGATACCCTCCCTGGGAGTGAAATATAATTTCACTTTTTTTGGACTTCTTTTTCCCTCTGTAAAAATCTTTTCCCTTCCTCTACAAACTTTTGCTTCTACAAAGCAAAAAACTTTCTTGCTTTACATGTGAGAAGTTGGAGCTCTATTTCCACCCACTACAGAGAGAGGACACACCAGGGCTGTTTCTTAAATGAGTGTGGATTGTCAGTTTGGGGGGAGAAAACAGAATTGCGGGGTGGGGGGCTTTGCTGGCCAATTCAACATCAGATGGTGAGTGGAAAAGAGCTAGAAGTCTGAAAATATCGCATCATTTTCATCACAGTGATGGTTCACACCAGACTCCATGGAGCCAGTCTGAATCCCAGTGGCTCATTTCCTCTTTATCTGCTGGGTCTGGATCCTGGTAGGAAACAGGTATTCTCAAGCTGGGTAATTGAGGGATGTTTCCTAAAAGGACTATTTACAAAGGTGTGGGCTGATTTAGAGAAAGAACAGGGACGGTGCATTACCCTGGGGGATAACATCAGC
This sequence comes from Globicephala melas, assembly GCF_963455315.2. Taxonomy (NCBI): domain Eukaryota; kingdom Metazoa; phylum Chordata; class Mammalia; order Artiodactyla; family Delphinidae; genus Globicephala; species Globicephala melas. The sequence continues at coordinate 12,791,950 of NC_083317.1, read as the reverse complement.
GGGAGCCCTTACCTCCCCTTGCCTGGAGGGGAGGGACAGCGAGCGGTTACGTCCGGGTGAAGAGGACAGTGGAGCGGTGAGGACCGCCAACAGAGCAGTGACATTTGCTAGATGAACACAGCCAACTGGGAGCCTCTCAGCAGAAAGGGACCCTGGAGAATAAACAGCCCAAGCGCATGCTCTGCCCCTCCATCTCCCTCCGCTGCTGCCTCCCACTGGCGACCCCAGGTGGAGGGAGGCTGGCGATGCAGTAAATGCAGGCCAGCCCCGCAGGTCGCAGAGCCGAGCTGGGAAGGACAGAGGCAGACGAAAAGCATCGGGCATGTGCACCTGTCACGGCATATTCCAGAGGACCATACTCCCAGGGGAAGGGTTTGCAAGCCCAGGCCTCCATGCCCTCCCTCGGCCCCTTCACCCCACAGGCAAACCAGCTGCACAACTAAACCTCTTGTAGCTACAGAGAACCTTCCCCGGCTCGTCCCTTGTCTGGTCAGCCAGAGCTGTGCCTGGGCTAAGAGAAGGCTACGAAACAGCGTGAGGTTCTTCTGAATCGTTCATTACCCGTTTCTCCCCACCCTGCTGTGTTGCCTGCAGTTGCGGCTTTGTGGGGTGCGTGTGGGCACACGTACGTGCATGCACACGTACGTGCATGTGTGTGTGTCCTTGGTCCACAGTCCCTGAGTGAGAGCCACAAACGTCTCACTAAGGGGTCCTTCCAGAGCTCAGTGCCAAGTGTAGCCAAAGCCTTGCTTTCCTTTCTCCTCCTGAGGTGTAAAAGTAAGACCTTCACCCATTGGACCCTACAATCATTGGGGTTCTCAATCTAGTGTTTGGGGAACTCAGGTTGTCTGAAGAGGGGAGCTGCTAGTTGGTTGAACAGAGAACTCAGTGAGAGGAAAAGTTAAGGAATGTTTCCCAGGACCTAAAACACAAAGTCTCCACTCTGAACTCAGACTCTCGAATTTCCTTTTTAGAGGCTCCGTGCTGCTTTTTAAATCCCTGAGAAGACAGGGTGACATCATGAATGCCACAGTAAAAATGAGTTTATCAGGTTCCTGTCTTCCAGGGGGCAGGGTTTGCAGCAGGAGAGCTGGGGACCAGCCTGGGAGAGGAGGTAGGGAGGTTGGAAGGTACTCAGGGGGTTCTCCGATATTCTAGGCTTTCACCCAATCCCAGCATTGGTCCCTGAAATTCTAAATTAAAACACGAACTCCTCAGAGGGCCCAGGCACCCCTGGGGACCTTCTCTAGAAATAATGTGAATTCGCCTGCATTTCCGCCTCCACGTGGGGTAGAGTGGGAACTCCGGCACCCTCTCCCTCCCAGGCCTTCTCTTCTCCTGGGGGGATCCTGGAGCTTAGCTGGAAAAATGACAATCTCAGAAATCACCTTCGCCAGCCAAAGTGTTCCTGGAACTAAACGTGAGGGCTTCGCAAGCGGAAGAGATAGCCCCTCTGTACCCCACTTGTGGTTGAGCAGTCGGAAGGGACGGAGGCAACAGACAGAAACAGGGCTTTCGGGAGAAATTCTGTTTGTATTGTACAGGCCAGGTTTGCAATTTCTGGAAGGGCCAGTGTGGTAGCTTGACAATCAACTACACAGTGAAATCAGGGGAAAGTGACGGCAAGGGCAGTTTTCCTGGAAGTGAAACAAACAAACAAAACAAGCCACCATACAAGGTGGTGGGGAGACCGACCAGACCGGGAATCCTCAGGCCCCCAGAGGATTCCGTCCACTGCCTGGCTTTGGGCCTTGGGTCTGGCTCAGCACGAGCCAGCCACACCACCTACTGATCTACTGCAACCAGCCCCCAAGTCACTGTCCTACCTGGCTGGAGGTCCCACAAACTTGGGACAGTCACCCCAGTTTGTTCTTCTAGACCGTCTTTGTCTCACAGGCCACGTGAGGGGAGTTTCTTACAAGCTGTGCTTTGTCAGTTGAGAGAACTTTTCTCTGAGAAATGAAGGAAAGGATCTGAGTTGCCACCATCCACTTCAGTGGCTATCCCACCCCATGGACCAGAAGCCTGGCTCCACTACTCACCTCACCTTGATGCTCCAGAACATGGCCTTGAGGTGAGGAGACCCCAGTCACACTGGCCTCTTTATCAAAGAATAACCTTGGAAATGGCATTTTTTCATTCTTTTTTACAGCTGAGTAATATTCCATACATATATTGTCATACTTAGTGAAGTAAGTCAGACAGAGAAAGACAAATGTCATATGATATCGCTTATATGTGAAATCTAAAAAAATGGTGCAAATGAACTTATTTACAAAACAAAGATAGAATCACAGATGTAGAAAACAAACTTATGGTTACCAGGGAGAAAAGGTAGCGGGAGGGATAAATTGGGAGATTGGGATTGACATATACACACTACTGTGTATAAAATAGATAACTAATAAGGACCTACTGTGTAACACAGGGAACACTGCTCAATACTCTGTAATGGCCTATATAGGAAAAGAATCTAAAACAGAGTGGGTATATGTATATGTATAACTGATCCACTTTGTTGTACACCTGAAACTAACACAACATTGTAAATTAACTATAATCCAATAAAATTTTTTTAAAAAAGGAATAACCTTGCCCTTCTCGCTGTGTGATGCTGCTGGCCTGCTGAGGAGCCGTAGACTAATTGTGAAGTATGAACAGGGTCTCCCTACTGACAGCGAACTGTTCATGCAGGTTTGTTCATTAATCAGCGAAGATAACCTGGAGTCTAGTGTCTTAAGATTCCACCCTTTAAGAATATGACTCAGCCATAAAAAGGATGAAATATTGCCATTTGCAGCATCATGGATGGACCTAGAGATTATCATACCAAGTGAAGTAAGTCAGACAGACAAAGACAAGTATCATATGATATCAGTTGTATGTGGAATCTAAAAAATAGTACAAATGAACTTATTTACAAAACAGAAACAGGCTCACAGACATAGAAACAAACTTATGGTTGTCAAAGGGGAAGGTAGGGGAGAGGGATAAATTAAGAGTATGGGATTGACAGATACACACTACTGTATATAAAATAGATAAACAACAAGAATTTACTGTTTAGCACAGGGAACTATATTCAACATCTTGTCATAAAGTATCGTGGGAAAGAATTGGGAAAAAAGAATATCTATATCTATATATCTGAATTACTTTGCTGTATACTTGAAACTAACACAGTATGGTAAGTCAACTATACTTCAAAAAAAAAAGATTCCACTCTTTAAAAAAATTTTTGTTTTCAAACATTTATTTCATCTTGACTGAAAAGAATCAAGAGGAAGGCTCCCTAGTTGGTTGTCTACAGAGCAGAGTTTCTCAGAGTCGGCTCTGTTGAGTCCTGACCAGATCATTCTTTGTTATGGGGGACCATCCTGTGCATTGTAGGGTGTTTACCAGCATCCCCGGCCTCTCCTCACTAGATGCCAGTAGCAGCCCTCCCCTTGGCCAGTCATGACAACCAAAAATGTCTCCAGACATTGCCAAGCAACTCCTGGTGCCGGGAGTGGGGGTGGAGGAGCAAGGTCATCCCCAACTGAGGACCATGGCTGTAGAATGACTTTATTCAAAGAGCAGACATGGGTTGCACATGTCTGTGATAACTCATTAAACTTCTTACCTGAATCAGCAACTGGAAGGGTAAAGCTATGACTAAGACATCATCCCTGTTCTCTGGAAGCTTGCCACGTGGAACTGGAGATGTCTCACAAAGGACTGGAGGTAAGAGAGAAGGTGAGCGCCTCCAGATAGAAGGGGGCCCCTCACCTGCCTCACTTTTGATCAGGGCGGAAACAACCTTCCCCAAAAGTCCCCAGCAGATCCCTCCTTACGTCTCATTGGCCAGTATTAGGTCACATGTTCACTCCTAGGCCAATCACTGGCCAAGGGGAAGGTGATTGAAAGACAGGCTGGGCCAATCGTGACTCATCCTCTAGGATGGGCGTTCTTACATGCCCACCCCCACCACCACTCACCCCAGAACACTTTTTGTTTTTTAATCGAGGAAATAAATGGACAGAATACTGATGATTCAGCCAGACGTGTCTGCCACACCATGTCCCAGGATTGGGTCCTCCTGACCTTCTTTTATTACCACCCACAGAATATACTCTGCTCTTTGCGGTCACAGACACTGCTTTTTATTTTATTGTTTTGGCTTTACTTTTTATGAGAAAGCTAAGTTTGGGCTGCCTTTAGATAATATCACGGTAGAGTTAAGTGCCTCTAGTCAAGAACAGACATTGAAAAAGAGTTGAGCTGGTTCTGCCTCAGAATGTGAGCAGTTCATCGTGATTGCTAAGAGTTGATTCATCCTCTGGCTGAAAGGGTTTGGCAAAGCCAAGAGGCCACCATCTACTTTATTAATGAACTGACAACCAGGCCACACAAAGAAACCACTGGCTATGCTTGTAATGCATGGATGCTTGCATTGAAGAACTGTCAGCTATCGCCCGGTGTCTGGCTAGTCGTGTGTCAGTCTTTCCTCCCACATTTGGTGTATGTCTGGGCGTGTACCATGCCAGCTGCCACTTGCTGCACACTTACTATCTGTCCCTTTATGTACATCATTTCATTTAACCTTCACAGCACTCCTGGGAGGCAGCTGATTTACTCATGAGAGAAATAGTAGCTTCCTGAGGTCACCCAGCCAGGACCGGTGCCCACCCAGTCTGCCTAATGCTTGTCTGCATGTCAGGCCATCTCTCCGGAGGCCGAGCAGGCTTGTGAAGAGAAACGATGGGCCCTCTGTTCCAGTAAGGGGTAAAGAAAAGAAAGTAGCCACGGAAGGAAGATTCTGGGGGCTGTTAGACCCACCTTGGAGGGTGTGACGCATAAGGATTGCTGTGCCCTTCTGGGCCACCGAGCCTGCCCTTCTTCAAACATCCCCCTGCATTGCCTGATGGTTTTCATCTTTTCAACCTCCCACACCCAACAGTGTAGGAGAGTTCCATTTTCTCTACACCCTCCCCAGCATTTATTGTTTGTAGACTTTTTGATGATGGATATTCTGACCAGTGTGAGGTGATACCTCATTGAAATTTTGGTTTGCATTGCTCTAATAATTAACTATTTTGAGCATCTTTTCATGTGCTTTTTGGCCATCTGTATGTCTTCTTTGGAGAAATGTCTACAGTAAGTCCTTCATACGAATGAGTTCTGTTCTGAGAGCGTATTTGTAAGTGCAATTTGTTCATAAGTCCAACAAAGTTAGTCTACGTACCCAACTAACACAATCGGCTATATAGTACTGTACTGTAATAGGTTTATAATACTTTTCACAGAAATAATACATAAAAAACAAACACAAAAAATAAAGAAAACATTTTAAATCTTACAGTACAGTACCTTGAAAAGTACAGCAGTACAGTACAACAGCTGGCATCCAAGGGCTGGCATCGAGTGAACAGGCAAGAAGACTTACTGACTGGCAGAGGGAGAGGAGGTGAGAGATGGTAGAGCTGAAGGATCGCCAGCAATAAGAGATGGAGGGCTGCAATTTCACTCCCGCCTGACGCTGATGACACAGGTTCTGGTTCCTCGCTGGAACCAGATGAACATTTGCATCTTTGAAAGTTCGAAACTTGAAGGCTCGTATGTAGGGCACTTGCTGTATTTAGATTTTCTGCCCATTTTTTAATTGGGTTGTTTGTTTTTTTGATATTGAGCCACCTGAGCTGTTTGTATATTTTGGAGATTAATCTCTTGTTGGTCACTTCATTTGCAAAGAGAGTGATCCTTTTAAATGCATGAGGCCCCAGCTGTCCCTGGATTTCCCATCCCAGCAGGGGTAAATCGCTAGGAACATCCCATCCCAACTCACACGTGTTCCCTCTGCACTTTATGTTTCTTTATAGCATTTACATTGTCATTTCTTTTATTTATATTTGGCCCCCTCCATCCCAACCCCACAACTGGAAAACGCACCCCATGAGAGCAAAGTTCCTCTCTATTTTGTTCACTGCCGGATTCTCAGCACCTGGAGCACAGCCTCTCTCGTAGGAGGCACTCAATCGATGAGAGTTTATTTACTGAACGAAAGCAGGAATAAATGAGTAGGGAATGATAATAATTTGTCCTCCGGTATCTCCCAAATATTAGAAAGCCACCTCTGAGAGGCAGGGCAGAGCACCAGTGCAGGAAAGGTGTGAAGAAGTCTGGGGTCCCCAGGATCAGGGCTTTGGAGGAAATGATCGGATAATCTGGGTGATAGTAACCAAGAGAGAAGCAGAGGACCAAGGCTGCAGCAGGAGGGCTGCCCTAGAAAACATCCCTTCACACCAGCTTCCTTGGGCCAATAGCAGACCATGCAGAGTGCTCCCACCATCCAGAGGAGCACAGGCACTCAGCAGCCCCGCCAGCCATATGCACGCACACACACACACACACACACGCATGCACACACGTGCACGCACACACACATGCACGCACACACGAGCACGCACGAAAGCACGCACACACACATGCACACACGCACGCATACACGAAAGCACACACAAGTGCACACACACGCACACACACACATGCGCATACACATGCGCACACACTCATACACACGTACGCACACACACACATGCACACACACATAAACGCACGCACACACATACGCATGCACACACACACAACAAACACATACAAACACATGCACACACACACTCACACACACACACGCACACACGAAAGCACACACACAAGTGCACACACACAAACATACACACACACGCATGCACACACTCGTGCACACACACATGCACACACACATACAGAAACGCATGCACACACACACGCGCGCGTGCACACACGCACACGCACACACAGGGGCCTCCCTCAGGGGGTCTCATCTGATCTGTACTCCGTGAATTTGTCAACTGTCTACTGCATCCTGCCGGGTGGAGGGGCAAAGTTGACCCACAGAGCTTTGTCCAAGGCTGGTCACTATCTCTTTAGATGCAGGGGAGGAAGGGGTGTGTGTGAGAGTGTGTGAGTGAGTGTGTGCATGTGTGTGAGTGAGTAAACGAGTGTGTCTGAGAGTGTGAGCGTGTGCATGAGGGAACACGAGAGAGCGCATGTGAATAAGAGTGTGTGAGCTTGAGTGTGCACACGTGTGTAAAAGTGGCTGAGTGTCCGGGAGTGTGACTGTGTACCTGTGAGTGAGCATGAGAGTGTGCATGTACCTGTAAGTAAGAACGTGTGTGTGTATGTGACTGTGGGGTATGCACATGTATGCACGTGTGCATGTAGTTGAGTGATATGTGCGTGGGTGTGTGAGAATGTTTATATGTGTGAGTGCTCACACACACACACACACACACACACACACACACACACCCCGAACCATGTCAAGAAATTCTAAATCAAGAAAATAGGAGGGTGCCTCAGAATCTATAAATCTTACATTTTACGTGGACAAGCTCCTAGACCATGTTTTACAGCATCCTGGAAACGTGGGCAAGGCGACCCACAGCCATCCTATCTCTCAGCCTGGCAAATACACACCTTGAATTATGTGGTATTTTGGGTTTCAGTGGAAAGTTGAAACCCAGAACTAAAGATGTGCATGAGCATATGCTTCTCAAGGGAAAAGCATAAGAGAAGGAGCGATGATCACACAGAGAAAGGCCCAGTTGTGGCACCTGTGTGCAGTGCAAAGAGTTAGGGTGAAGGGTGAGGATCATAATCCTGAGTGTCTGAACCCAGGGATGGGGTGGGGCCCTGAAACCTCCAGCTGGACTAATGGGGGTGTGTTAGGAAGCAAGTTCACGTGTGAACATGAACCATCATTCAGGGGAAAGTATGTGAAGTTCAACCCAAGTGTCTGCAGCACAGGGATGGGTGAGGACAAAACCACCCTGGTCCCAGCCGTGTTCTGATTGAACCACATGTGTGGGTGTCCAAACAGTGACATGGGTCACACCTGTGACCCATGGAAGATACCAGAGATCATCTGACCTTACAGTGGCCCCCATCCACGTGACTGGCTGCCACCCAGGGTGCCTTTGTCTTTGCCTCCCTCCCACGGTGGAGGTCCCCGTGTCTCACCCCTTCTGTCTCCCGCTGCATGAAATGGGTCTGGGGCCCTCTCAGGATGGAGTTGGCATTTACCAGTCATTCTGTGAGGGGCTTGAAGTGCTCCCAGACAAGGCCAGACACTTCCAGGCGTTCACTTTGAGATCTGGAAGGCTTGTCCTTAATAGTGTCCTTTGAACATTGGCACAAGGTCCCTTCAGGCTGCCCCATGGAACTGATGCCTCCATCCCCTGGGGCATCCTGGGTAGAACAAAGTCCATGCCTAGTCAGTCAGAGGGAGGTGAGCTGATAGCCCTTCCTTCATCTGCTGGACTTCTCCACGTGAACGGAGAGGTGTGTGTGTGTGTGTGTGTGTGTGTGTGTGTGTGTGTGTGTGTGTCTGCAAGGGGAATTCCCCACTTTAATTCTGTGGGAACACGGTGATCGTAAAGCAGCAGGCACATGGTAGTAACACGACACCCAAGCATATCCTATTCAAACTGCAGAAAATCAAAGAGAGAGAAAAGCTTGAAAGAAACTGGGGGAGGGAGGGGAAACACTTACCTATAGAGGAACAGGGATAAGAATTACATTGGATTTCTGTTCAGAAACCATTCAAGCAAAAAGATAGTGGAATGAAATATTTATAGTGTTGAAAGAAAAACCCCACCAACCTAGAATTTTGTACTCTGCACAATTATCCTGCGAAAGTGAAGAGGAAACAAAGAGTCTCTCAGACAAACAAAAAATCAAGAGAATTTGATTTTTGAATCAAATAGACCTGCCTTGCAAGAATTAAAAGAATTTCTTCAGAGGGAAGGAAAATGATATAGGTTAGAAACCTAGATCCACATGAAAAAGGAAGAGAATTAGAGATGAAATAAACGAAGGTAAAATAAAATATATTTTTAAAAATTCTTGATTGATCTAACAGATAACAGTTTGTTCAAAATTATAATAGCAATGATGTATTTTGTTATTATAGCTTATGGATAAGTGATATGAATGACAGTAGTGTTACAAGAGATGGAAAAGAGGAATTGGAAGTACTCTGTTACTAAGGTGTTTGTACTACACATAAAGTGGTATGATGTTATTTGAAAGTGGACCTGGATTAGTTGTAAATTCATACTGCAAGTCAAGGGCAACTGCTAAATATCTTTTTAGAAGTATAATTGATATGCTAAAAGAGGGGATAAAATGGCATCATGTAAAATGCTCAGCTAAAATCAGAGAAGGCAAAAAAGAGTGCAAGACCAAAAAAGTAGTAAAAGACAATGAACAGAAAACAGTAACAAATATATTAGTCCAAATATAGCAATGATCATTTTAGAATCAAAGTTCTAACTACATGAATTGAATGACAGACACCAACAGTATGAATCAAAAACAACACCCAACTCTATGTTGTCTACAACAAACCTACTTTAAAGACATAATTAGATGAAAAGTAAAGGGATGAAGGAAGATATACCATGCTAACACTAATTGAAAGAAAGTGAGAGTAGCTATATTAATATCAGACAAAGCGGACCTCAGAACAAGGAAGTCATCAGTGGTTTCCAGCAGTTCCAGAGGAGAAAGGGAGGGATGAATAGGTGGGGGACAGTAGGTTTTTAGGGCTGTGACACTATTATGTATGATACATGACATTACCCATTTGTCAAAACATAAAACTGTACAGGACAAAGAGTGAGCCCTCAGGTAAGTGGTAGACTTTAGTCAATAATAATGCATCAGTTTGGTTCACTAGTCACAAATGCACCACACTAATACGAGATAGTAATAGTAGGAGACATTTTGCAGGGAGACAAAGACATATATGTAAAATCTCTGTACTTTCTGCTCAATTTTTCTTTGACCCTAAGTCTGCTCTTTAAAAATAGTCTGATTAAAAATTTAAAAAAGAAACAATGCTCACTGTGGGCACTTGGCCCCCTCCTCCCCTCACTACAAGACCTGGTCAGAGCCTCGGCTCTCTCCATCCATACAGCCCCTGCAGCCTGAGCCCTGACACCCCTCAGGACCCCCAGACTGGCCTCTGCTGACAATTCTCTTGTTTCCTTCTCAGGTAGATGGACTGGGGATAAGAGACGCATGGTGGAGTCCTAGGGGATGGACAAGGGGGGCTCTGAGACTGGTCTACCAAAGAGATACTAGGAGAGTGAAATGTGGTTTAATGAAGTAAAAGGGGGCAATTCAGCCAGAAGAAGAACCCACTCCCTCCCCAGAGGCCCACTTCTGAAGAGGTCTCAGTGGATTAGAGACCCTCTGAGGGCCACCTTGGGAGGCATGGGCTGAAGATGGAGAAAGAACATGAAGGAAGAACTCCAGTCACTGTGTCGCTTCTGGAGCTGAGTCACCCCCTCCTAGGAATCCTTGGATTGAACAAAACTGGTTCCACAGAAAATCCTTGAAATTATAAGACCTTGCCAGTTCCAAATGATTTCTCCTGAGTTGTTAGGATTGGAATCTTTGTCTCTTAGTTAATAACTTCGGGGATACCTTTCAGTCTGGTGCCCCTGCCTGCCTGTCCACAGTGACTACACACAAAGAAGAGAGGGAGCCCCAGAGAAGGGAGATCCCCAGGGCCTTTGAGGGCAAGACCAGGCTTCCCTGTAGCAGAAGGAAATTTTAAATCAGGAGAATGGGTCTCACTTGGGGACAGAGCTCCACCAATCTGCCCCAATGTGCTCTTGTATATGAAAAAGGACATAGCCTGGCCCTGCTTTGATCCCCTAGGTTGGGTGTAGGGCCAGGTGGGGCCTAGAGTGGCTGAACTCCAGGCTGTGACCAGCCCTTTCCACCTCCCCAAGGGCCTGTATAAGTGAGATCATTTTCTGTTTCAGAGCAGTTAGGGAGAACTGTTTCCTAGAACCTGGCTGGCCCCTCCCCCTCCCCCAGCCCAACAGATCTACCCTGGTTAACGGAGCAATTGTTTACCTTGAAGAGGGAACACTCCGCAGGGTTCTGAGCCGTTAGCTGTGGCCAGCTGGACCCTGGCTCTCAGAGGCAGAGCTGTGGAGCCCTCACAGCCTTGGAGAGCCTGCTGCCTGCCTCAGGATCCACTTTCTGCGGGGTGCTCTTGCGGTGGTTTCTGAAAGTTTGACAAACATCCCAGGTCTCCCTGCCTTTCCCTGGGAGATCCTGGTATGTGCTGTGATGCTAGTTGTGATAGTAAAGAGACAGCACGCTTTTAGAAGTGTGAAGGTGCTAGGCAAAAGGAGTTCTGCCCATGATGAAGCTGTAGTGAGAATGAGAGTGTTGGACCAAGGCACAAGCTGTTGAAGTCCTCAGGTGCCCTGGCGTGGAGGCCAGCCCTCCCACGTTACAAACCCTGTGCTTATTAGCAATGAATACAATGCTGAGCAAGTCCTCGTTTCGGGGAAATGATGACTTTCTGGAAAAGGCACGGGAAAGCCAGCCTCCTCAACTTTCCCAAGTCACTGATGGAAAACCCATCTTAAAAGCATCATTGAAGGGTGGAGAACAACCTCAGAAGAAAATGGATGATTTGAATAAGACCACTCGTTTTCCAGAAGGTTCGGAACTGCTCGCCCAAGAAATTGCCAGGTGGAAGCAGAGAGTCCAGAAAATGAAGGAGGAAGAAAGTCTGGAGCAGTCAAAGCCACAAACAGAGCACATCCTGAATGATAAAATCAGCCAACCGACATCAATGTCTGAGCACACGCTGAAGACCATCCCCTTACCTGACCTCCTTGGAGATCATGTGGATGATGGGAACTCGAAAGTCCCACAAAAGAAGGAAGCAGAAAACAGCCCTCAATCCATCCATTGGTCAGAAGCTGATCTGAAGGGTGTCATTGGCGATGCTGACTTCGATGTGTCCCTTTGGAGTCCTAAAGAAATAGCCCGACCACTCTGGGAAGAAAAGCAAATGAATGAAGAGCTTCCAGTACAAATACCAAGTCTTGAAGTGGAAGAAGCATCTCTGCAGTACAAGAATTCACAGCCGGAAAGAGAGATTCAGCAGCTGAAGCTGCAGCTTCAAATTCTGCCTGAAATGTTTGAATATCTTTTAACAGAACTTCAGAAAAAATTTCTTGAGGAGGAACTGCACTGCTTAGAAATGGAGGAGAAACTTCCCAGCGTGTGTAAAAACGTGAAATCCACGACTGAGGATCATGACCTCTATAAGAAGATGGTGGAAGACATGGGCAAAGAGTTGAAGAGAACCAATTCGGGCTTCCCTGGTGGCGCAGTGGTTGAGAGTCGGGCTGCCGATGGCAGGGGACACGGGTTCGTGCCCCGGTCCGGGAAGATCCCACATGCCACGGAGCGGCTGGGCCCGTGAGCCATGGCCGCTGAGCCTGCGTGTCCGGAGCCTGTGCTCCGCAACGGGAGAGGCCACAACAGTGAGAAGCCCACGTAACGCAAAAAAAAAAAAAAAAAAAAAAAAGAACCAATTCCTACCATTGAAAGGAGATCTGCGTCCATGAGAAAAGAGCTCAAGCACGTGGGATGGCAGCTGTGTCAACTGAGAGAAAGCTCAAGGAGCTAAGGAACGAAAATGAGCACGACAGGAAGACGCTGGCCAAGGTCAAGCCAAGTTCCAGCCTTTCCCAAGGAGCCCTGGTGCTCCTGCGGCACCACTCACAGCCCACAGGGGCCCCAAAGTGTCAGGGGATGCCCTGGGTCATCAGACTTCCCAGGAAGCAGGAGAGTCACGCTTTAAGGGCTCAGGGATCTGAGGTCACCTGCTGGTTTGACTCAGTTTCCCCAGCCGCTGAGTTCTGAATACTCCCACAGCACAACATCTGCATATGTTTTCTCTTTAAAGTTATTTTGATTTATTTCTTTTTAGTTTAGCTACTGTTGTTTAACCGATGCCACAATTATTCAAGTAGATGTAACATTATTGTTTTAGGATAGTATTTTTAAATAAAGATTTATTTAATATGTCTTATGAATTTTTATTCTTAATATATTCTTAATATAATCCTTAGGAATACATTATTTTCACACCACCTGACCCTCTAGAATTAGATAATATAAGCACTGTTGTAGAATTTTGATTTAAATAAAAGGTCTATTTTTACTCTGACCATCACTGAAGTTTAACATCGATACAGGCACTTAAAACAATAAAGACTGTTTTTGTATGCCATGAGCTGTTATTAGAAGTCTGTACAAGGAACATTTACCTGAATAAATGTTGATTAATTTTTAAAAAACAATTGGAAAAAAACCCTAAACAACAACACTCCATTCATACTTAACAATATTTTTATTAGATTAGTCCTAAATTCATAGGTTAATTTAGGGGAGTTAAAATTTTGTGACCATTTTTTTCTTATTTTGTAATTTTTAAACATTTCCCGTTTTGTTTCAGATATTCTTTGTTCTTTAGATGGTTTGAAATTTTATACAGTTATAGGAAAACTTTTCCCTTGATGGCAAACACACACACACAACCACAGTGCAGATACAAGGCACTTTTAGTTTGTATGTCAGTGACAGAGAATGGTCTAAAAATAGAGTTGCAAAATTAAAAAAAAAAATGTTTAAAGAAAAAGGAAAGATAATTCATGCCCACACTAGTTTGTATATATGTAGAAAAGGAGAGTTGCCTGTCTTATCAGACAGGATTCCAGCAAGAAACACTTCATCCCAAATGGTTCAGACAGAGAGAGTGTGATGACGGCTCAGCTGTGGAGGGAGGAGGGAAGGACCAAGGATGGAGGGCTCCCAGGTGCTGACAAGAGGGGATGCTGTTCCCACCCCTGGGCCTGGGGGGAGGGGGAGGAAGTGGTGTCTTCTGGGCCCCATGAGGACCTGTCAAGGGCGTGGGGAAAACTGTTCTCACCCTCTTCCCTCCCGTGCTCCCGTTTACTGCTGGGGCAGCAGCCAACCAGACGGCCTGGGTAGCGCAGGCAGGGACTCAGCCTCCCGGACAGAGCAGGCCAGAAAAGGGCACAGGTGAATTTGGAGAATGACCTGCAGGCCTGAGTCCGTTCAATCGAGAGTCTGCGTGTATTTTGTCGCATTTATTCCCACTCATTCATTGAATAAACATCTATTGAGCTTCTACGATGCCTTCAGCACAGTTCTAGGTGCGCGGGATGCAGCGACGAAAAAACCACGCGATGAGACCCATAGACCCACAGAGCTAACTAACATTCCAGCGAGAGGCAATGTCAGATAATAGAAAGGAAGCAGAAGGGGAGATGTGGGGAAGGAGGAGGATGAGAAGATGACAAGATCACGGGCTTGAAGCTGTAGCTGGGCTGGGTCCCTCCACCTTCTGCGGGGACCTTCGGCCTGTGGCCTCTGCAGCACCTGACCCGCCACAGAGCCTTCCGGGGCAGCAGCTTCAGAGACCAGCATGCAGCCTGTTGGCTCTGGGGCTGAGGCTGCTTTCCTTCTTCCCCGCTGGGGGCTGGAGCCCCAGCCTGGTGCAGAGAGGCTGTGCTCCCGTCCGCTGGCAGCCGTAGCCAGAGTGGAAGCATAACACCAGCTTCACCTTTGGGAGTCCCTTGTCATTCTTGCCGTATGTGATCCCTCCCATCTTGAGGGTGTTATTTTGTGACTGGACCCGGCCTCCTCATTGCCCGACTCAGCATAACGTGGCGGTTAAGAGACTGACTCTCGGTACCATCACATGACAGCTGTGTGTCCTTGGCCAAGTCTCTTAACGTCTCTGTGCCTCAGCTTCTCATCTGTAAGATAAGAATGCTAACAAATAGTACTATGGTTGGCGTGAGGTCACATGAGAACACCAGGAAAGTGCATAGAATGATGCTTGTCATGCAGCAGAAACTTTGTACCTATTCGCCAGCGACAGCAGCAACGGCAGTATTCCCCTGGACCAAGAGGAGCTCCGGGGTGGTGGGCTGAGCCAGGCCTGGAAATCAAACAGGCCATCGGTGGTGAGGCAGGTGAGTGGGGATCCAGCAGCTGATGCGGATGCAGGGGGTGCAGCCAGCCTGGTGTGGGCTGGCTGAGCAGAACGTGATGGTAGTGGGTAGGCTGGGCACTCAGGGTGCTTGGAGGGCAGGTCTACAAGAGAGTGAGGTGGCCGCAGGGAAGCAGCTGTGTGGCCCCAGGCCACCATGATCCGCTGAGCCTTGGGACCCCGGCCCTTCCAATAATCTTCCCTCAGGCCCTCAAGGGTAGGGCAGGGCTGAGCCTGTAGGTTAAATCCATCTATGGGGCAGAGCTGGGCTGGGCGTCACGCGCGTCACCTGTAGAGGGGGGTACCTCCAGCGCGTTGTGAATGAAGTTTATTCTCTAATGACCATCATGGGGGGCAGGGGGGCCAGGAAGGGTAAGCCTGAGACACAGGTGGGCAGACACTTGGCACGACTGCGAAGCTGGTGGGTTCTCTTTTCTGAGCTCTTGAAGAGCTCTTTTCCTTTGTCCCCGTGTGCATGGGTCTTCCCCGCTGCCCTCTGGCTGGCTTCTAACGATCGTCCGTCTAAGCCTGACCTTTCCCCACTGGGCCTATTTAAAAATCTCACTTTAGGGCTTCCCTCGTGGCGCAGTGGTTGGGAGTCTGCCTGCTGATGCAGGGGACGCGGGTTCGTGCCCCGGTCCGGGAAGATCCCACATGCCGCGGAGCGGCTGGGCCCGTGAGCCATGGCCGCTGAGCCTGTGCGTCCGGAGCCTGTGCTCCGCAACGGGAGAGGCCACAACAGTGAGAGGCCCGCAAACTCACTTTCTTCTTTCTTCCACTCAAATGGCCCCATTCTTGAATACTCATCAGCTGGGCACAAGATGAGCTTAACTGATAGATCCATACTTTACTGCTAGAGTCTGACGACCCCCACCCCCCCTCCAAGAACATTTGTATTTTTCAAAATGCTGCCGGGTAGCCAAAGCGCTGGGATTTGAGGAGGTGTCAGGCGGTGCTTCTTTCTGATCCCAATACCTCCTGCTCATTTTTTCTCCCCATCTTTCCTTTCTCTCCCGCCCTCCCACCCCTCCTCTCTCCCCATTGGAGGGGTTTCTGCTCCCTAAGTGTGTGCAGCCAGAGGGAAACGAGGAAGAAAGTGGTGGATTCAGAGCACTTCCTTTAAGAAATCGTACTGCCCTTTCATTTCTACCTCTTCCAGCAGTAACGTGTTTTTCCAAGCCTTTGAGATTTGTTTTGTTTTGCTTTGAATGTCTGAGCTTTTCTGGTCTTTTCTAAAGTTTTTAGAAAGAAAATGTTAATTGCTCTCTAAGGGACATACATGAAAGTGTACCTTACACACATAAACATCAGAAATGTACAATCCAATGAATGATCACAAATGGACACACGAATGTAGCCCCAGCCCAGGTCAAAAAATGGGTCCTTAACAGGATCTTCAGGTTTCCTTCCGATGCCCACGTCCTTCCCTCTACTCTGAATTCTACCACCATAGGTTAGTGTTGAAACATTTTATATTTGTCGTCTTTTAAGGTGGGCTTCTTTCCCTCTGCATTTTTTTTTGCTTGTAGCTGTGCTGCCTTCATTTCATTGTTACTTAGTGCCATTGTATGAAGATATAATTTCTTTATCCATTCTCTTGTTAATGGACTTCTGGGTGGTTTCATCTTGGAGTGATCACTAATAATGAGGCTATGAACATTCTTGTTCATATCTTTGGGTAAACATAGTATATAGAGGTACAATGTTAGTAAATGCTGCCAACGTTTTCCAGAAACGGTGCCGTTTGACCTTCTACTCAGCAGTGTATTAAGAGTTCCACTTGCTCTGTATCTTTGCCACCAAACGGTTTGCTTCATCGCTTTAGCTTTTCTGAGGGGGTGCGTATGGTTTTTCTTTTGGCTTTAATCTGCGTTTCTCTGATGACTAATGAGACTGAGCACCTTTTCATTTATTTTCACTTATTTTATTTCTTGATCTAATTGAACATCTTCTGGCTGTGGCCTCAGCAGGATCTGATCCATGGCAGACCCATGGCAGGGAATTTCAGATCTAAACTCATTTCCAAAATATCTTGGGCATCTGCGTTAATTTCCCAGGGTTGCCATAACAAATTACCACAAACTTGTTTTTTTATTGATTTTATTTTCACTGCTCATTAGGATAGGCTCTTCTATGAGGTTTTTCCTCTCCAGTTTCTTAATAGCGTCTTTTGATGAACAGAAGTTCTCCGTTTTGGTGAAATACAGTAAGTCAATATTTTCCACTATGGTTATTGTTTTATGTGTCTCGAAGAAACCTTTGGTGACTCCAAAGTCATGAAGACATTCCCCTGTTGTATTTCTAGAATTGTTATCGTTTTGCTGTTCACATTTAAACCTATAACTGATCTGAAATTGATTTCTATGTATGGTGTGAGGGGGCTGATAAGAGAAATATTTTGCCCTACAGACAGCCAATTGACCCAGAATCGTTTATTGAAAAGCCCCCACTTCCCCTCCGTTCTGCAGTACAAATCTTTTGCTATAAATCAAAAACCAAAGTGTTCCTTTGTATGTAGTTCTGTTCCTGGGTGCTTTATTCTGTTCCATTGGTCTACGTTTCTGTCTTTTTGCCGATAACACACTATTTCAATGACTAGCTTGGTAATAAGTCTTGCTTTCCAGGAAGGGTAAGCGTTCTAGCTTTCTTGTCGAATGTTTTGGCTGTTCCTGAACTTTTGGACTTTCACACACATTTTAGAATCAGCTTATCAATTTTCACAAATATCTACCTAGATTTTGATTGTGGTTGCATTTCATCTACCTTGTGACTGCATTAATCCATTTGGAGAGAACTGATACCTTTACATTCCTGAAGCTTCCAATCCCTTAACTTAATATATACCTTCATTTATCAAACCTTTACTTTTTCTTAATAATATTTTACTTTTTGTGTGTAGAGGTCCTGCATGTCTTTTGTTATAAATTTATTCCTAGCTATTTAACATGGTTGATCCTATTGTAAATGGTAAAGTTTAAATCTTTTATTTTCTAATTACTTGTTGATTATTGATTTTTTTTCATACTGACCTTGTATTCAATAAAATCTAAATTAACTTCCAAAAATATTCTTATCAGTTAGCATCAGTATTTGTTTCCTAGGGCTGCCGTAACAGATGACCACAAACTTGGTGATTTAAAACCATGCAAATTTTAAAAAAATGCAAATTTATTCTCTTCTGGAGGCCAGAAGTCCAAATACAAGGTGTCAGTAGGACTCCGCTCCCTCTGAAATGTCTAGGGAATCCTTCCTTGCCTCTTCCAGCGTCTGACGGCCCCAGGTGTTCTTTGGTTTGTGGCAACATAATTGTAATCTCTGCCTCCATTTTCATATATCGTCTCTCTATGTGTCTGAAAGCTCCCTCTCCAGGAATTCCCTGGTGGTCCAGCAGTTAGGACTCTGTGCTTTCACTGCCAAAGACCTGGGTTCAATCCCTGGTCGGGGAACTAAGATTTAGGGCCCGTCCTAAATCCAGGATGATCTTATCTCAAGATCCCTAACTTGATAACATCTGCAAAGATCCTATTTCCACATAAGTCACATTCACAGATACTGGGGGGGGGGGGATACAATTCAATCCACTACAGCATCCAAGCAAATACATATGTTTAATCCTTTCTCCACCCGAATGAGTTTCCACACTTGGCTTTTTTTCACTTTGCAGTGTGTCTTGAAGACTGTTTCCTATCAATCCTTCAAGAGTAACCTTGTTCTCTTGAAGGCTGCGTAGTTCTCCACTGTGTGGAAATACCACCACTTATGGGACCTGCCCACTATTGCAGGGTGTTTGGGAGAAAGCAGAACCTTAGCGCACACTCAACCCCGTTCTAGCAGGTGACCCTCCCCGGGCAGATGGTTTCTGTCCCTGGCCTCAGGCGCCTCCTCCATAGGATGGACGTTGGAGAGATAGTCTCAGCCTGCCCTCCAGCTGCCGGGCATCGAGGTCTGATACTCCCCAGTGCTTCCCCCTGTGCAATCTCCAGTCGGGGTCTGGGGGTCCCTGCTCCCTTCCCTGGGCACAGATTGATGGTGGTTTGCACACGTGGGAGGGAAGTGCAGGAAGAGGCATAGGGTTCTGACTTAGGCAGAGGGAACTTCCTGAATGAGGTCCGTCCGTCGTGTCCAAACCAGGGGCTTGGGGTGTGGATGGAGTAATATTGCCAGCTAGATGACCTTTACCTGCGGCACTGCTCCCACTCAGAAGCACAAGCAGGACTGTCCCCACGCTCTGTAGGGTCCGGGCCACTTGTCAATTTCTTGCCTTTGTTTTATAATCCTCTTGGCGACTTCCATGCCTTATTAAGGTTTGGGTTTCTGAAATAAAAACCAGATGCTTGATGTCTCAGGCCCGTGAATGCTTTTCTAAAACCCCCTTTGAGCTGCGTGTCTCAGAGAGTACACGGCTGTTGCAAGCAGTGTGGCTGCCCGTGGCTCCGAGGTGCTCCAGAGCTTGCTGCAAAAATCATATGTCATAATATTATTCTTTACCATGGGTTAATTATAGGAATTTTTCTCAGCTTGCAGCAGTTAGAAAATCCTCTGTGACAGACAAGGATCCGAGTTCCTGAGATCTGGGTGCATCTTGTGTTTATGTTCCCATTTCCCTCAGCTCATCCAGCCTCGGTGATCCAGCCAAGGTCACCTTGGTCTGAGTTTGCGCAGAGGCCTGTCACACGCTGTAAGGCAGTGTGCCCTCACCCACTGGCACAGCTAGTGAATGCCAGAGCTTTCATAGCACAGCAACATGTGTCTAAAATGTCTTCCCCCATGTATCCTTTTCACCAGAAATGGTTCCCGCTTATTTGTAAGAGCAAAGTCTTCAGATATCTAAACCGACAGTTGAGGCTCGGGGGTCGACATGGCAGAGTGAGGGTAGAGGGCTTGGGATTAGGACAGATGGGTCTTCCGGCTCTGGCTCAACCATGAAAATCCTTGATCTTGGGCTCTCCCATTATGGACGCCGAATGTCTGAGCATCAGTTTACCAATGTATGCATTCAACCATGTGCTGAGGCTACAGAAAGGAATCAGGCATGCCCCAAGCTCTCAGGGGGCTTACAATCTAAGATGGGAGACAAACATGAAAATCAGGGCTTGAAGACATTATAGGGGGTTTGACAGAAGTATGGTAGGGTTGACCATGAGGACGCAGTGGAGGAAAAGCTCAAATCTCCCCACGATGTCAAGATGCATAAGACTGGGTGGCACCAAACGTTGAACCATAAGTCGGCATCTACCTCACTGGGCAGGAGGACAGGGCATTTGTGCAGGCAGCGGAGGGGGGAAAAGCCTGGTGTGCCTGGGGAGCTACAAGTGGCCCAGTGTGGCTAGAGCATAGGGAGCAAACAAGGCAGGGCCGAGTCGGGGAGGACCTTGTGTGCTCTGCAGGGAGCTCAGACTTTACTCCCAGGGCCAGGGTTCTCAACAGAGGCCATTTCCCAGTATCTGAAGACATTTTTGATTGTCACCACCAGGGAGGTAAGGATGCTACTAGCAACTGCTGGGTAGAGGCTAGGGATATGCTGATCATCCTGAATGCACAAGACAGCACCTCCCTCCCCCGCCCACCAAAGAATTATCCAGTCCCCAGTATCGATAACGCCAAAGTTGAGAAACCCTACTCTTAGGCTAATGGGGAGCTGTTGGAGAGTTTAGAGCTGGAGAGTGGCGCACCCAGCTTCCTTCTTAAGAAGATCGCTGTAGGAACGCCGTGGGAAGCAGATCTGAGGAAGGAATCCTGGAGAAAGAAAGATTGTTTCGGGAAAGAGATGTGATGTCTTAAGCTAGGAGTTGACAAACTATGGCCCATGGTCCAAATCTGGCTTGCCATCTGTTTTTGTGTGGCCCAGGAGCTAAGAATGGATTTTACATTTTTAAATGGTTGAGAAAAATCAAAAGATGAATAATATGTTGTCACATGTAAAACTTATATAAAATGCAAACTTCAGTGTCCAAGAGTAGCTCTGTTGGGACACAGCACATTTATTTATTTCCTGATTATCTAGGACTGGCTTTGAGCTACAAGGAGAGAGTTGAGTAGTTGTGACAGAGACCACACAGCCCACAAAGCCTAAAATGTTTACTATTTGGCCCTTTATAGAAAAAGTTTATCAACTCCTGACTTAAACCAAGGCAATAAGGTGGAGATGGCAGAAAGATACAGGCCCAGTAACGATGTAAAAGGAATAGAATTAATGGGCTTGGCCACTGATTGAATATGGGGTCAGGAAAAGAGATTATTTTCTAGCTTGGGAGCTTTGGTAAGAGGGAAAAAGGATCCAGGTTTCAGGGGAACATAATAAATTGGGTCTTGGATATATTGAGTTTGATCTGAGTGGCATAAGAATAATTGTGAGACATCTAGGTTGAACACACACGACTGGGGCTTAAGAAAGATGTAGAGGCTGGACATGAAGATTCACAAATCTTCACCCTTCGGAGGATGGAGGAAGTCAGGACAGCAAGTGAAATGGCCTAAGACAACGGGTTTCCCCCTTTAATGGGTCACAGCACTCTTGCGGAATCTACTAAAATCTTTAGTCTCCCTGCCAGAAAAAGAACACACTCAAAAATCTTCATAGCATTTCTGGTTCCAGAATCACCATGAAGTCCCGGACTCAAGATTAAGAACCTCTGGTCTGGAACAAACTTAAGGGCAAAAAGAGGGTCAAGCATAACCTTTAGGGGGCACATCAACATTCACGGTGTGGGCAAAGAAAAAGGAGCCTGTGAAGGAGGCTGGTCTGAGAGATGGGAAGAGACCCAAGATGCTCTAAGAACTAAGCCAAGGAAGACAATATCTCAAGAAGAGCAGATTGATGGATCAAAGTGTTCTGTGCTGTGGAGAAGTTCAGCCACATGGTTGAAGAAAATCTATCAGGGATTGGGTGGCAGTGGTCATGGGTGAGCTCTGTCTGGACTTCTCGGGAAAGTGGAGACTGGGTGAGGGCTGGAGGTGGGGAAGGGCAGACAGTAGGTACAGGCTCTTCTGTCAGAGGTTGGGTATGGGAAAAGAAGAAAGGCACAGCAATAGTTTTGGTTGGATACAAGGAGCTGAGGGACATTTAGTGTGTGTTGCTTGTATAGTCTTAATCTGAGATGACTTGAGTTTTACAGTATTTTGGTAATGAACCAGAAGACAAGGAGAGGTTGAAAACTACAGAAGAGAGCAGAGGAAGCTGAGGAGCAAGATTCTGGTCCCTGCGGGAGGTGGTGCAGACGAGTGGGGTGGGGAGGTCAAGAGATCTCGTGGCTGACCCTCCAGGTCTCCATGCTCCCCTCCACCCACCAGACAACACCTCCCTGCTCACCACAGCTAGAGTGACTTCAGCTGAATGTCTGTAGCCTCCCTTAGTCCTTCCTGACAATCTGTGAGAAACATTGATCTGGGTGGAAAAGTTTCTGGAACTCGTATCCAACATACTTAGCCTAACTTGAATCTCAACAAAAAAGTCTGGAGCCTAAGCTCTATGTGAGCTCAAATGTACTGAAGCCATTCACTGCTTTTAAGGGAATGATAAGTAGATGTTG
This sequence comes from Globicephala melas, assembly GCF_963455315.2. Lineage (NCBI taxonomy): Eukaryota > Metazoa > Chordata > Mammalia > Artiodactyla > Delphinidae > Globicephala > Globicephala melas. The sequence continues at coordinate 12,769,498 of NC_083317.1, read as the reverse complement.
ATATTTTAAGGACAGTTATCTTGTTGAGTGTATAAATAAAAGTAGTCAGTTTAAGATGTTTGAACCGATCAAATACACACTATGTCAAATCAGAGGTGCAAATTAGTAGTAAAATATATAACGAATCTTCCTTTCACAGTATTGCTGAGTTTAAGAATTTCTATATACGGAAATATAAATCATATTAGTAATCAACCAGTGTACATTTCCAGAGAACTTGCTAACATATTCCTGTAAATGCTGAGTGTGGGAGATTGCTTCTTTGGTGGCCTCCAGTGAAGACAGGCCCCTCCCAGTGTTCCCTTCCCCCAAATCTGGGTTGGCCTGGACCTTCTTTAAAGAATAAAGTGTGTCAGGAGTTATGCTGAGCCAGTTCTGTGTATATACTTTTTAAAGGTCCAATAGCTTCAGCTTTTGTGCTCTGGGGAAGTCAGCTGCCATGAAAGAAGTCCAATCACCCAGAGATGAATATGCCAGAAGAAGCCCAAGCTAACTGTGTAAAGAAGCCGTGTGGAGAATAGTTGACAGGCCCCCAACCCCAATAGTGATAGCCGAGGCCCCAGACACATGAACCATGCAGAACCATGTGAGAAAGCCCCAGATGCTCAAGCTACTAAGTTGGTACCATGTGGAGCAGAGATAAGCTCTCCCCACCAAACTATCCAATTTGCAACATCTTGACCACATAATAAAATGGTGGCTCTTTTAAGCCACTAAATTTTGGGTATATTATTTTGCAGCAAAAGCCAATAGAAACATGGACCTTTCTGGTGCAGTTAAGATACACAGAATGGGAGGAATACGTGCACATTAAACGTTTGCAAAGGATCAGATCAGTTGGTTGGCCTTGGGTGGCGAGGAGAGGGATAAAGTTAGATCCTTCACGTCAACCTAGACGAAAATTAATTCCAAATAGTATTTGTACAACACTGCTGTAAGATGTTATAGGATATGTCTGTAAGATTCTATTGTTACTGAACCAAACTTGGGTCTGCTTACCTGCACGCAGTAAAGCCAGTCTACTGACGCTGGGTTGTGCTGAAGGAAAGTGCAGCATTTATTGCTGGGTGCCAAGCAAGGAGTCCAGGCAGCTAGTGCTTAGAAGGCTTGAACTCCCTGATGGCTTTCAGGGAAAGGTTTTTAAAGACAGGGTGAGGGAGGTGGGTTTTGGGGTGTGTGATCAGCTCATGGACATTCTTCTGATTGGTTGGTGGACATTCTTCTGATTGGTTGGTGGTGAGGTAATCAGGAGTCAACATTATCAACCTTCTGGTTCCAACTGGTCTGGGGTCTACATGCTTGTGAGCAGCATGCCATTAACTTCTTCCCCCTGGTGGGGGCTTCAGTATCTGCAAAGCAGCTCAAAGGACATGGCTCAGAATATTCTCTATAGTCCTTGAGGAGGAACTAAAAGTCCTTGACTTTGTTTAGTGGCTAAACTATTATTATTTTGTCTTGGTTGACTGTTTTCCTTTCCTTCTGCATTTTCTCACTTCTCTGATTAAATTTACTCTTTGGAACTTGGGAAAGGCCTAGGAGGCTAAAGTTTTTCTACAGACAAGAGGCAGGTAGAGGACACGGTGGGTAGGTTGGGGCGAGGGTCGGGTCTGTTCCAGGAAAGCCCTATAAGGTCCTGCTTGGTTACAGTATGTTTATGAGCTTTTGGTCTACTTTGTCAGGTTGTGTGGGTGGGAAGGGAGCAGAGGCAAAAATAATCTATGTTCCTTGTATAAAAGTCCTAAAGTCCAGAGAAACAGAAACGGCGAAAATAAAAATTATCCACAATCCCATCACACAGAGATATCCACTGCTGGCGTTTTTGTTTATATTTTTCTAGAGGATTTTCTATGCATGCTAATAATCATATTGTATAATTGTTATAATCTATTTTGTTTTACTCTACTCTTTATCATGAACGTATGTTCATGTCTATCAATAATGTTAGTATTAGGGCCACATAATATTACATCGATGGATGTCCAACAAGTTTCTGGTTGCTGGACATTGAAGCTGGTTGCAATTTTTCAATTCCACGGTGAATGCTTCAGTGAACACTGGTATAGCTAGATCTTTGTGCACATATATAACATTTCTTAGAATAAGTTCTGAAAAGTGGAATTGCTAGGTAAATAAGTTTGCATTAATGAAGCCTTTTTGATATGTAATTCCAAATTATTGCAAAGAAAGATATGAAAATGGTCCACCCTTCCCAGCAGTACCAGAGAATAAGTTTCCTTGCATATATGTTCTCCCAAACCATAGCTAATATCACCATTGTTAGTTTTCAAAAAAGGCACTACTTTTTGAAAATTGCTACTAGTATTTGACTGAAGTGCACATACATTCCAACTGAAAATAAGCCAAACACCAAGGTGGAGGTGAGCGTGTGGGGAAGAGCCAGCTAGTGAATATTTTAGGCTTTGTGGTCCGAGAGTCAAACTCGAGGACGTTACAGAGGTACTTACAGAATCATCGAAAAATATAAAAATTGTTCTTAGCTTGAGGATATACCAAACATGAGGTGGGCTGGATTTGGCCCTTGGGCCAGAGTTTGCTGACTGCTGCTCTAAACTGTCGCCCCCTCACCCTGAACCTGAGGCACTTTCTCTGACCGTTTTTTCAGAAGTTGGGGAGGTGAGTCCACATTGGGTAACTCTCAGGGTGGAATTTTCCACAAAAGTCCCCTGAGGAAGAATTTACTAGAATCCTAGGTTGCCATCATTTTCTGTGGTCTATTAAAATACCCCAACCACGGCTCCAGTGTCTGGGTGGCCATGGCTACAGTCGTGTGAGTGTGCACTCAACCAGCTAGCAGAGCTCGTGCCATGAACCCACTGCTATTAGATGGGGCTCGTTCTCACTGTGTAATTTATAATATGAATGTGAGTTTATTTTTCTGATCATAGAAGTATTATATACTTGTTTTAAAAAGTACAAAATATTATTAATATACTCACCTATCAGAGATAACCTCTATTAATATTTTGGTTAATTTCCTTGTAGTTGTGTATGTGTGCATCTGTGTGTGTGAGAGAGAGAGAGAAACGGAGAGACAGAGAGATAAAAAGAGAGGTAGAGAGAGAGATAGAGACAGAGACAGAGAGAGGAATGAGGGAGAGAGAGACAGAAAGAAAGCGAAAGAGAGATTGAGAGGGGAAGAGAGACAGAGATAGAGAGACAGAGACACAGAGAGAAATGAGGGAGAAGAGAGACACTCCAAAACTGGGATTATACTTGTGTATGGTTTTCTAGTGGTATAGTCTTAGTCATTTAGCATTGAGCTATGGGTGTCATAGGTTAGTTGATACAGCATCACATGGTTGTATCTTTTTCAAATGATTTCCCAGCTGATGGACATTTGGGCTTTTCCCAATTTTCCAATGTTATAAATAAGGCTGCATGAAATGTCTTTAAATGTAAGTCTTCACCCATGTCTTTATGTCTTTTATTATTTCCTTAGAACAGATTCCAAAAGTAGGAATTGCCTTTCAAAGAGTGGGAATGTATTTAATATCTTTTATACTCATTGCCACTTGCTTTTCCAGAAAAGTTGCACTAATTTATAACAACGTACTCATGTGATTAGAATCACATACTTGGAATGACAGAATTTTCCAAATTTTTGCTAATTTTGATAGGTAAACTACAATTTTTTGTGGGCTTACATATTTATTTTTTTTCCAGCTGTTTTTACCATCTTCCTATGTACATTATCCATTTGTATTTGTTTTATGAAATATATTTGCATTTCTTACCCATTTTGCTGATTTTTCCATTTTTTAATTGTTTTGTAAGAATTCTTTAAATAGTAACAACATTAACTCTATTGTATATGTTGCAAATATTTTGTGACTTGCCCTTTAATTTTTTTAGGGTGTCTTTTTGCTGTGGAGAAGCTTTGTATCTCTACGTATTCATATCTAACAAGCTTTCTTTGTGACTCCTTCCCTTGCTTTTATGTTTGGGAAATTCATCTGTGGGATCATCCTCTAACCCGTTGCACCTTTGAAGTTCTCTTTTTTGATGGCTCCTTGTTTTATATTTAATTCTTTAAGCCATCTGGAATTAATTTTAGTCTAGGTTAAAGTGAAGGATCTAACTTCATCCTCCTCCCCCCTCCCCAAAGCTAACCATCTGATCTGGCTTTATGGACTAATCCTTTCCAAGCATTTAATACATGACTTTCTCCCCCCTGTAGTCTTGGGGGTGGGGGAGCGGGAAGGGGAAGGGAGAAGGGAGAGAAAGAGATGGAGATTCTCTGAGCTACCCCCCAGAGCTGCCCAATAAGACCTGGGGTGGAGGTGGGGAGCTTTTGTCCCCAGCAGCCTGTGATCCTCTGCCATGCACTGGAAGTTCCTGTGCGCAGAGCAGCGATCCTCAGCAGGAGTACCAGAGGCCATCTCCAACCCCGGCCCCAAATCGGAGGGCTCTGACGCAACTTTGTTGCTGAAGTTATCAGCCCGAGGCTGGGGGTGGTATCTCCACCTCAGGCACTCACGTGGGCGCAGCGTGCTTTGTTGAAGCATCGCACTGCCTGTCCAGGTGAAGATCTCCCTCCAGGCTCCTCTCCCACGTGTGTATATATGTGTCCCATTACTCAGGGATTTTCAGAGATTCCTCTGTCTGGTCATCTGTCTCCTGGAGACCACATCCTTGGCCACACCTTTAGCTAGTCCTGAGCTCCCCTTGCTGGTTTCTGCTCTGCCATGTTATTTGTCTACATATTTACCAGGTGGACAATGTGGGGTGTCAACCAGGACATTGGTCACCTTCCCTGCCCTCTAGGAACTCACAGTCTGAATAGCATGTGACCAAGAAATGTTTCACTACTACCTGATCCAGAGGATGACTGGCTGGGGGCTTCGTGCTTGGGACTGTGACCCTAAATCACCACTAAACCGACCAACATTTACTCAACCAGTGTTTCCAAAGTGCCTCCAATGTACCTGGACACTAGGCATTGGAGGAAAGCAGTGCAGATGCATTTTAAGTAAACATATTCATATAGGTACAAACATCATTATAATTACAAATGCATTTGTTTATATTTTGAGTACATATAAACATGAGACAGTTGACCCTCGAACAACATGAGGGTCAGGGTCACAGCCGAAATTCCACATATAACTTTTTACTGCCCCCAAACTTAACTACTAATGGTCTTCTGCTGAATGGAAGCCTTGCCAATAACGTAGTCAATTATGTACAAACATAATTTGTACATTATATACATTATATAATGTATTCTTACAATAAAGTCAGCTAGAGAAAAGAAAATGTTGTTCAGAAAATCATAAGAGAATAGATATCTAATAAGGACCTACTGTATAGCACAGGGAACTCTACTCAACATTCTGTAATGGCTATATGGGAAAAGAATCGAAAACAGAGTGGATATATGTACATGTGTGACTGATTCACTTTGCTGTACACCTGAAACTAACACAACATTGTAAATCAACTATACGCTAATAAAATTTTTTTAAAACGTGAAAAAAAAAGAGAAAGTTGTAAGGAAGAGAAAATACATTTATAATCATGTACCGTATTTATCCATATCGTAAATTTACATCATCTGCTTATAAGATGAATTGTCTGTCATACCCACAGCAGTATTATCTTATATGATACAAAACAATGTAGATGTCATATGTATTACTAACACTAGACATCGAAAATGAAAAGATAATGTGAAAAAGAAATTCATATTTATTTACAAGTATAATGATTCATGTGTTGATAACGAAGAAGCAGCCTAATGTAATCATTACAATTGCTTCACGGTAGCCAAGCAAGCCACTAATGAATGAATCATTATAAAATTTTCATGGCACACAGTGTTACAGTCATCTTCATAATATAATCTTGGAAACATTGTTACATTTTTTAAAAACCACTTACCTGTGATGATAGGCTGATATGCAGTTTCTCCAATTACCAGGGAGAGAGGCATACAGCACAGTAATGTAATTCTTTGAAAGCAAAGTTGTGAAACAGTAAGAAAACTAACACATTATTAATTTTATATCCAATATCACTCACTTTATGCCTATGTAAGGATAGATTCATATCTATATTTTATGCATATATTTTATTCTATATGAATATATACAAATATATATACATATATTTTATTCATGACATTCTTAACTTTTTCTTCCTTCTTTCGCTATTTCTTTCTAGGCTATGCAGTTCTTCTGAGAGTCTTTTCAATTGACATAAATCTCAAAAAATTTTTCCAATATATTAGTTGAAAACAAATCCACATATAAGTGGACACACACTGTTCAAACCCATGTTGTTCAAGGGTCAGCTGCAGCTCATGAAGTCTTTCGCGGCTAACTTCCCACTACCATGGCTGGGATAATCAGACGCTGGGTCAGGATCAACCCCAGGAAACGGCAGCCCTGGGAGTCAACCCCGAGGCAACCTGTTCAGGTCCTGCCTCAGTTTCCCCTCTCAGGTTCATGGCCCTCGATCATGATGGGTCAGTGCATCACCACCCATCATTTTTCCCCCTTTTGCCCCATCCTCAAATGTATCCATCTCCATGCACCTCGTCTTGGCCTTTTCTCATCCTAACTCTAGGGATGCATCTGGGTTACTTCTCTATCCTTTCAATTCCCTTGCTTCCTGCTTGCATCCGCCAGCATATCTGCCTGTCCCCGTGCCCAGATGGCTCCTACTCTTTCTACAGCTACATTTGCGAAACGATGGCCTTTGTATAGGATGCTTTGGGCCCTCAGCCCAGAAGGGTACAAAGTATAGTACGTGTAAAATTGGGTGTGGTGGCTCTTATCCTAAAGCTCGATCAACGTGTGCAGACGGCATGCCAGGAGAGAGAGGTCACATGTGCAAAGATTTGCACATTAGTATCATAATAAGCCTTGAAGGATTTTGCTTTTATTTCTCCCTTATTTTCCTCCCTCCCTCAATATAAATATTATTGACATTCCTAATGGATGATTTTTTTTTTTTAACCAAAGAAAGATCTTTGTCTTTGGCAGACAGTGTTTCTGCAAGAATATCTGAGGAAAATCTGGGCGCTTCTCCTGCGTGGCTTGATGTCTGCATTTCCAAGGTCACGTGGAAAGTGGTTTGTGGTCGGTTCATATGTCTCTAAAGTGTGCGCGGGGGAAACAGATGTAAAGCACACTTTAAAAAGCATGTTCTTTTTTAGGTAGACCCAGATCCCTTTGTTCAGGGAGTGTCAATCTGCCTACCTGCCTACCTCTTCCTCCCCTGATACAGCCACGTGAGCACAGCTCACAGAGCCCACCTAAAAAGAATAATAATAACAACAGTAACATTGTGACCTCAGCTGCCATTCCTGTCCCTGGGTGCCAGGCACTTTGCTTGGTACGTTATGTGGATAATTCCATTTAATCTCACAGCAGCTCACGGAGGCAGGAACTCTTTTTGTCATGCCCATTTATAGATTGGGAAACAGAGGATCAGAGAAATGAAGAAATGAGTTCAAAGCCACACAGCTAGTCGGTGGCAGAGCTGGGGTTTGAACCCGGCTTCCTGGCTCCAGAGTCCCCACTCCTGACTTTCGGAGCCTCTAACACTAAGGCTTAGTTTACAGGGCTGTGGTAGAGCGTCCCCATGCACGCCTGGCCCCTACAAAGGGCCCTGGATTGTAGCAGTGGTGGGGGCTGGTGCTGGGATTTGTGACTTATTGTATGGCTGTCCTCAGGCCATGTCCCGATGGGGTCCTGGTGCCTCCCCCTCACAGCTGGAGTCACTTGATGTCCGCTTGTGGAATCGGGCCCTGTTTTCAAGAGCAAGGCTGAGCTGTGGGCAGGCCCTCCAGAAGCACAAACACTTCAGTTTTTCACCTTTGAGTTAATCTGACATGGGCCCCCCTCCCCTCTCTCTGCTTGTCTCTGTCCTTCCAGTTGGGTGCCACCTTGGGCCCAGTTCTCCGACTCCCACCATGTCACCACCTGGTGCAGGGGCTTCCAGGACTTGGGGCCACACTCTTGCCAGACCGGGCACTGAAGTGCTTCCTGTGGACTTAGGCCCCTGCTGCCAGCACTTCTGTGCATCATCTGGGTGACTGGGCCTAGGTCTGGCTGATTTTTCTGGAAGCATCATCTGCCTACAGGCCTGCAGAACCAGAGCTGAGGCCATCGGCTTCTAGAGTGATTGGGAATCTAAATGCCCCCTGGGTCCTCTGTAACCTTGGCAGAGAAGGGGGGACCACAGTGTAAAGCAAAAGAGAGAGAAAGCGTGGCCAGAGAGAGAAGTTGGGGAGCAGAGGATGGGAGGAGGCTCCTGGGGAAGGTGTCTTTGAACAGGCGAGAGGGTGGGCGCTGCCATGTCGATGGCTCCCGTGTGGGCTTGGGAGGGCTGGAAGGAACGACTGGCTGTGCTCCATGCCTCCGTTGGGATGCTCTGCACATCATCTTGGTTCCCTCCCGGTTGCCAGGAAACATTTGGGTTGCATCCGCCATCACCGCAGCCCCTGGGTCCAGAAGCAGCCTCTGCAGCTGTAACAGGCACCTGTCACACCTCCCCAGCCGAGGGGGCCCGTCTGAGCCAGGGCCGTGCCCAGCTGGCTCACCAGCCAGCACCGGCACTAGGGCTCAGAAGCTCACAGGTATTCCTGTGCATCGTGAGCGGTGATTTGCAAAACAGGGCCTGCACTGTGAATCGGCACGTTCCACAGTTCAGCCGTGTCCACAGCGAACTGTACCTGCAAATAGAATCTCCAGGGGAGCTTGTTAAAAAGGTTGGTTCCTGGGCCGACCCCAGGTACCCGGAAGCTTGATCAAATCCAACCTTTACCCTGTGCCCTTTACACATGTTAATTCACTTAGACTTCACAGCCCTATGAGGTGGAGGCTGCCATTATTGTTCCCATCTTACACATGACGAAACTGGCACAGAGAAGGTGGGTAACTTGCCCAGTCAAGCAGCTAAGTGGCAGAGGCGAACCCAGCTCGGAACTCAGATTGCATAGCTCCAGAACCCTCTGTCCGGTCAGTCTGAGAATGTGCTGTCTCAAACACAGAAGCCTTTCCACTCTCAGAACCAGCTTTTCAATCTGCTGGGCTGATTAGTGGTCAAGTCATAAGATTAAAGAGAACCTCATTGATCTATAAAATTCATATTAATCCAACAATCACACTCCTTTCACCCACAGGAGTAGAAAAGTTATGTCTATACAAAAAATTGCACATGGATGTTTACAGCAGCTTCATTCATAGTTGCCCAAACTTGGAAGCAACCTAGATGTTCCTCGCTAGGTGAATGAATAAATAAACTGTGGCACATCAGACAATGGAATATTACCCAGCACTAGAGAGAAATGAGCTATCAAGCCATGAAAAGACATGAAGGAAACGTAAATGCATGTTACCAAGGGAAAGAAGCCAATCTGGAAAGGCTACGTCGCAAAACTACAGAGACAGTAAAAAGATCCGTGGTTACTGGAGGTTAGAAGGGAAGGAGCGATGAAACGGCGGAGCACAGGATTCTCAGAGCAATGAAACTACTCTGTGTGATACGGTAATGGTGGATACATGTCCTACATTTGTCCAAATGGGCTTTGAGTGATAATCATTTGTCAACGTGGGTTCATCAATTGTAACAAATGTACCACAGTGCTGGGGCATGTTGATAATGGGAGACGTTGTGTATTCACGTGGGTGGGGAGTATATGGGGGGAGTATATGGGAAATCTCTGTACCTTCCACTCAATTTTGCGGTGAACATAAAACTGCTCTAAAAAATAAAGTTTATTTTTTAAAAAAATCACAGTATGTGGTTCTTGGTTCTTGGATCAGCCACCACACTGTCCTCTAAATGGGATGGAATTATCGGTCCAAACTCTGTAACGAGGTTCTGAACCTATTCGGGAATCATTAACCATTTCGAGAATCTGATGGAAGGATGGATTCTCTCCTCATAAAAAGGCACTTACACACAAACACACATGCACATTTTATACGTAATAGCAGGGATCCCCAGGAAACCCACAAACCCCATGTTAAGAACCCCAACCTAGAAAAACATGTTAATCTTCCCCTCAGCCCTGCCCCCCTGCTCCTACCTTGAAGCTTGTCTCTTTTAAAATTCTTAGTAAGAAAGAAAGAATATTTAGGAAAATTATTTGGTTGGAGGCAAAGTAATTAAGGCACCATTTTACTTTTCCTTGATACTTATGAACATTCGTCGCAATTAAAGTACTCATAATGAGACCAGAACTTGGGGCTGCCAGGAGACAGGATGAGACAGGGATTATGAAAGGTCATTGCCTGCTGAACCTGGGCAGCTTAGTACTGAAGTGATCCTCTGCCTTGAGTAGCTTAAAAAGATTCTCTCTGGCAGCAGATGTGGGGTGTTTTGTTTTGTTTTTTCCTTTGAAGTCAGCTTTTGCCATAAACTGTGGAGTTTTATTACTGTGTGTTATTCAACAAATGTTCTTTTCCTCCAGTTCTACCTTGGGTAATTATAAATAAATTAAGAAATACCCTGTGATGGTTAGTTTTATATGTCAACTTGGCCAGGCTACAGTGCCCAGTTATTTAATCAAACACTAGTCTAGGTGTTTCTGGGAAGGTATTTGTAGAAGCAGTTAACATTTACATATGTTGACTTTAAGTAAAGGAGATTACCCTCAATAAGGGGGTTGAGCCCCATCCAGTGAGTTGAAAGGCCTTCGGAGCAAAGAACTGAGTTTTCCCGGAGAAGAAGAAATTCTGCCTCGAGACTGTAGCCTCAACTCTTACCAGAATATTCAACCTCCCAGCCCGACCTATACATTTGGGACTTGACAGGCCTATTTTTCAAAATAAATCCCTTAGATGGATAGATGGATGGATGGAGAGATCCATTGATCAATTGATAGATAGATCTAGATCTAGATCTATCTCCCTGTCGATCTATCGATCCATCCATCTCTCCCCTAATCTATCCATCCGTCCATTTGCCTGTATCTCCTATTGGTTCTATTCCTCTGGAGAACCCTGACTGACGCATGACCCCAAAACCCAGTGATCCACGTGGATGACAATCGCTCCCTAACAAATGAAAGACCTATATGTTAGCAAATGCCGCCTGCTTATCCACACGGCAGGCTCAGAGCTCCCGGCCCCTGGGAGGAGAGACGTGAGCTCAGAATGGTCAGCTGGGAGGCAGGCAGTCACCTCGGTGCTCCAGCAGCTTTCCTGGGCAGTGGTGTCACTGAGGCCAGTGTGGGAGGTGAGGGGTGAGGTGGGGTTTGTTTAAAATGCAAACTCTCAGAGTCCCACCTCCCAAAGTGCTAAATCTATGCGTCTGGGATTGGACCTCTACATTTTAACAGTCCCTCAGATTGATTCTACCACAGGTGAACTTTTGAGAAATAGAGCTTACAGGATAGCCTCCAAGCCCCAGACCGGACTGAAGACTGCTCTCCACACCCAGGACTTCCCCGTCAGTCCGTCAAGTTCCAATGCTGGGAGCAGGGGGTCCAGTTTTTACCCTCTGGGTCTCTTGACAAGATTAGTGGGCTGGCTGTGCCTGTTGACACCCAAAGGCTTAATACCAGGGAAGGCAGATGCCAGGCGCTGTGGCTTCCATGGTGTAGCAGTTAAGCTTACGGACTCTTAGACGAGACTGCCTAGGATTCAGATCCCAACTTGGTCTCTTACAGTCTCTTACAGATTCTTCTTCTTCTTCTCCTTCTTCTTCTCCCTCTCCCCTCCCCCTCTTCTTTCTTCTTCTTTTTAACTGACTATTTTTATAACTGCGTGTCACACGATTTCTCTTCCCCTGCAGTTGTGATACTGGCATACAGTGGACTTGCTGAACTTGCCAATCCAATAGCACTTCTGGTTTTCCCGCCACAATCCAAAGTTTAAACAGTAAAATAGGAATGTTTTGGTCTTGATACCCTGGTGGTTTCGCAGTTGGATACTGATCTGCAACCTCATTTTATGTTGCAAACCTTACTGAGTAAGGCAGAGGGGAAGCCAGGACTCACACCAGGCACGAGCCCTAAACAATCACCAGCCTGGGGGCTTCCCTTCCCCTGACCTGCCTGTCCAGGTGCCTGTGGTGGAGCTTGGTCCCTCCTCCAGCCCATCCCTGCCCAACCTCAGGATGTGTGTTCTCAGCAGATGATGGGAATGTTGTTGGCCTGCATTTGCAAGTGATGAATGGGGCTGACCTAACGGTGCCCTGGTGTTTCCTGGGAGGAGAGCAGTCAGGATGCAGGGTGGGTTTCTGGGGCAGAAGGAGGAGGGTGGGGGTAGGGGTGGTCATAAAACAAGAAGATAAGGAGGCACAGTGTTTGTTCAGGTGATGCAGCTCTCCTGGCCCTCGGATGGTACTGAGGCCCCTCATCCTTCCAGCACTTGCTTTCTCCCGGCACTCCTTACCTCTGGCCTCTCCTAGAAATGGGCTGGGAAAACATCTGGAAAAATAGTACTGTGGGCTGTGCTGGCCAGTGAAAGAGGCCTTGTGGAGTCTGTTTAGTTTTTAGGTTCTGATTTTATCTTGTTTATAAAATCCATCTGCAAAGAGGAGGGAAAGGGGAGTGGGTGCTGGGGAACGAATAACTTCAGGCTGCTACGAGATTGGGTGTGTTTCTGGCAGACGTGGCATCTCTCCTGGGTCTGGGGCTTGCTTTGCCCATCACACTGCTCCCAGCATATCCTCGGGGCCGCCTGTCGGCTTATCTGAGAGCAACCCATAGGAAGCCTTTATTAGAAGAAGAAGCTGGAACTCAAGGCTTAAACGCCAGTGTTGGGATCACTACCAAATTCATCATCCAGCTCGTCCACTCTCATCAACTAAGGAGACCACGGGTGTATCTAACCTGGGCTGGGCTCATCTGGAAGACCTGGTCCAGATTGCTGCCACCTGCTCGTGTGTGAGTCCATTAACCTCTCTAAGTCTCAGTTTTCTCATCTGGAAAGTAGAGGTGATGCCTTAAGGATTGCTTGTGAGAGCCTGGCATACAGTGAGGGCTCAAAAGATGCTAGCTGATGGCATTATTTGTGACTCTGAACAAGTGCTCATTTCCTTTCCTGGCATCACCCTCCCAACCATACAGGGTTGCTGGAGGATCGATTGTGACAAAAGCTGTGAACACACCTTGCAAATATGATTTGAACTCCACTCTAACGCAAGGATTACGGTTATTACCTGCCTAACCCACACCATGCTGTTGTTCATCTTTGCCTCTCTATCTGGAATGCCCATCCCCTCCCCCATTTTCTGCTTAATGAATCCCTGCTCAACTAAATGTCATTCCCTCCAAGAAGCTCTCTCCTGCCTCCTCAGGTTTTTGACTACTTCCCTCACTGAACACAAAGAGTTGTAGTTACAGGTTTACAACATGACTCCGCCACTAGAATCTAAGCTCTTCTGAGGGCAGGAACTAAATTTTTGCTTTTGTAAATCCTAAGGTCTAGCAGAATACTTTTCACAGAGTAAGGAACAGTGAATAAATGGATGATCGGATAGACAGATGGATGGATAAATGGACAGATGAATAGGTAGATGGATGGATGTGTGGATGGATGGATGAACGGATGGGTAGATAGATGGAGGGATGGATGGATGGACCGAAAAGTGGTTGAATGGATGGAAAATTTGGTAGACATGCTTCAAGAACTACCAACAGTTGATCTCTCTCTCAGCTGTCTCAGAATATTGTGCTAAAATTATTCCCTTGTCTTCAGCTCACATTAATCAGTGATCTGTACGATAAGCTTAGGAGGACTGATGGACTTTTAGCAAAAGGTTAGTTCACTCAACTTCTCACCTAAAATATGGTCTTGGGAGATTCCAGCCTGCATTTGCTCCCCCTCAGGGGAGTCTGCAGCAGGTTGGGTACCTGTCCCAGTTGGGAGTTACGGTATCTGTCCCATTTTTAAAAAATTAATTAATTAATTAATTTAATTTTGGCTGCTTTGGGTCTTTGTTGCTGCGTGCAGGCTTTCTCTAGTTGCAGTGCGCGGGCTTCTCATTGTGGTGGCTTCTCTTGTTGCAGAGCACAGGCTCCAGACGCACGGGCTTCAGTAGTTGTGGCACGTGCGGGCTTAGTTGCTCCACAGCATGTGGGATCTTCCCGGATCAGGGCTCAAACCTGTGTCCCCTGCATTGGCAGGTAGATTCTTAACCACTGTGCCACCAGGGAAGTCCCTCTGCCCCATTTTTTAAATTCCCATGGAAGATCTACCATGGAAAACCTGACCAAATACATCATGGCCTTGGGGATCAGAAAGGTTTTCTCAGCATCCTTTATGAATCTCTCAGGCGGTGGAAGAAAATTACCCCCTCTTGCTAAGATGGAACATGGTATTTAACAACGGTTGCTGGATCGGAAACCAGGACCTCTGCTCTTGGCCTGGTTCTGCCACTAATTTGCTCCAGGGTTTGGGACCAGTCACTTCACCTCACTAGACCTCAGCCTCTTTGTGAAAAAAATGGGGACTGTGTGAATGTCAAGGTCCCGTTCAGCTCTACAGGGTGTGATTGTACGTTCAGCAGGGCCAGCAGGCTCCGGAGGGAGACACGATGCCTGGACCAGGCCCTCAACCTCGTCCTTCACGACTTTGGGGGCTCTATCAGCCCTCCTGGCCTGCCCACGGTCTGCCCGAGGACGCCCCCAGCAGGGAGGACACAGCCAAGGTGGACACTGTTTAGCACAGTGGTTACTAGTACAGAGCTCAGCTCCACCATCTATAGCGCTGCAGCCTCGGGCAAGTTTCTTAATCCATCTGTGCCTCACTTTCCTCGTGTGTGAGATGGGCTAATGAAAGGATCCCCCCACCCCCAAAGCAGGTAGAGAATGAAAGACGCAGCACACGTGAAGCGCCTCACACAGAGTGAGGGCTGGAGGGATGTGAGCTGTTGTCATGGAGTCTCTGGGAGGTGGTGGTGGAAGCCACGGCTCCTGGCCTTCCATCCTGGGTCCTCCCTGAGGGCTCAACCCCAGGATGCTGAGGTCCGTGGATTCTGGTTTCTAAAGGTGCATTCGCCCACACACTGCTGGCATGAAATTGGGCCGAGGACGGAGCCCTACTGATTTGAATGAAACCCTTGTCTGGATAAAGGGAGCCCAGCTCTGAAAGCCGGTCATTAGGAGGTGGTAGAGCAGGGCTTCTGGCTGCCCAGGTGCCTCTTTCTCTATTTCCTCCTTCTGTCCTTGTAGCCCTGTGGGGCTCTGACCACTGACTGGGAGATGGCCACCCTCTCCCTGCCTGGTGATCATTCAAAAGTGCAGCAGAGCTAGAGCCTCCTGGGCCCAGGAGGTTGCCCCATGCCTGATCATTTCAAGAATAGCTTTGTCTCCCAGCAGCAACCTTTCAGCTGCCAGGCCCCTGCAAGCACCCAAGTAACAGAGCAGCAAAGTGGGCCATCACCCACAGAGAAAGTAACAAATGTGGCTGTCCCTGGCAGGCAAGAAAAGGAACCCTGAGTTGGAATTGCAGTCTGTTCGGGTACCACACGCTGGGGGCTGAGACAATACACATGTGTTGTCCCACAGGTCTGGAGGCTGGGAGGTTGAGGTCAAGGTGTCAGCAGGGTTGCTGCCTCCGGAAGGCTGTGAGTGAGAAGTTGCTCCAGGCCTCTCCTTTAGCTTCTGGTGCTTTCCCGGCACTCTTCACTGTTCCTTGGCCTGGAGATGCGTAAGCCCCATCTCTGCCTGCATCTTGACATGGCCTTCTCGCCATGTGCGTGTCTGCATCATAATTTCCCCCTTTTATAAAGACACAGTCATTGGATTTGGGGTCACTTTGCTGCAGTGCGACCTCATCGTAACTAATTACATCTGCAATGACCCTGTGTCCAAATGTTGGTCACATTCTGAGGTTACTGGGTGTTAGGACTTCAACATGTGAATTTTGGGGGGACAGAAACAATTTAACCCATAACAGCTGGTTTTTCCATAGGGAGAGGGCAGTATTGGGTCCACATATGCCTGTGTTTCAAAGCTGGTGGGAGACCATCACGGAGTGTTTCCTAGGCCCCTGTGTAGAAAGGAGCTTGGAGGTCAAGATGATCTAGCCTCTGCTGATGTGTCACCGCTCTGACACCCATGCTGGTGACTGTCCATTCTGAGTGTGAATACCTCTAGCAAGGGGAACTTACTCCTACCTTCCCCCTCCTTGGGCCGCTCTTAAATAGAGCTGAAATCTTTCTCAGTAGCTCCATCCAATTTATCCCTTGTCTACAGCTAACATTAATCAGTGAACAGTACAATAAACACAGGAGGACCGATGGACTTTTAGCTATCGTCACTGTAACCCAGACCAAGCCGAGTGTGGCACCAGGCCCTGCGGGTGGGAAAGGTGCCCCGGGCTGGCACTGGAAGATCCCGAAGGGATCCTGTCTTTGTGATCCACTCCAAGAACTTGTTGGATGAGCTCAGACCAGTCATCTGGCCTTGACAACATGGGACATTGTAAGTAGTCAATCAAATAAGGCATGTGAGGGAGGAGGGGGCCCATAGTGGACTCTCAGAGGAGTGAGGTGAGCAGAGGCAGAGCCTGGAGGGAGGGCTCACAGGCTCCCACCACCCAGCTGGGTGACCATGGGGAGGTTACTCACCCTCTCTGGGCTCCCGAGTCCTGGGTGTAGGCATAGCAGCACCTGGCCGAGGGGTTCTTGAGGATGATGCATGGTGTGGCCAGCACTGGAAGGGGTGTGGGCAGGAAGCAGGAGGCCCAAATTGGGGTCCTCTCCCAGACGCTGGGCCAAGTCACCAGATCCACTCGTGTCCCTCTTTCCTCCTCAAAGTGGAGTTGATGAGAGCTGGGTCTGAATCGAGCAAACACTTGAGATGTGATCTGAAAACGAGAAACTGCTATTCAATGCGTTATTATCCCATTGGATTCCACACCTCGGGAGGTGAAAGTCCTTCTCCATGCTCTGTGCGTCGGCTCCCCAGCCCACTGTATCTCCACTGAAGAAGGGGGAAGGGCAGGCGGAGGTCAAGGGTCATGAGGGAAGGACGGGAAGGCAGTCAGGCGAGTCCCTTGCATTCTGCTCCCCCAGCCTGAGCTCCCAGGATGAGTCCATCGCCCAGCTCACTGGTCTCTGCGGGGCTCTGTCCTGCTCTGGCTCTGCACGCTCCAAGCTCAGAGAGCCCTGGACCATAGCCTTCCCCCAGGCTCTCCATCCTCTCCCCATCCACCTCCACGGGGAAACTGCCTCCCAACGGCTGCTTCCCGCTTGGCCGGCCGTGAATGCACCACCATTTAACACTGGAGCTGAAAGACCAGTTTCTCACGTGAGATCTCTGCAGCTGGGCAGAGTTGGGCCCAAAAAAAAAAAAAAAATTTTGTTTTTAATCAGTATTAGCTTTGCAACTTTCTTACAGTAAATTTGCTTTAAATTAAGATATTAAATCATTTACAAGGTCCCTCCAGAAATGATATACTATCTATTCTTCCATGGAAGGCAAGCAGTTTGAAAGACTTTTTTTAAAGAAAGGATAAAAGAACAATATAATATGCCAGAAGAGAAGGCTAAAAACCATATTTTTCTAGAAAAACAAGAGATATTCTCGTTATAGTGTCTGGCTAATGGATATCAAAACCTTTTCAGGAAAATCTATGGCGATGACAAGCCTTCCCTTCGTTTGAGAGCTGTTAACTCTGGGAGGAGGGTGGCTCACAGAGAGCGGAGATGGCTGGGACCATCAAGTCTGCCCCACCAACTCTTGCATTTTTCCTGAAGAAGAGACTGCGGTCCAAGTGGTAACTGATGTATGTTTATTGAGCACCTCCTATCTCCCAGGTCTTTTACCTGAATTAACTCAGTTCTCTAACAGTTCTGCATGGAGACATTAGTATCCTCACTCTAGAGAGACAGAAGCCGCGACACGGAGCACAACACAGACACTGTAGGGTTCCCCGGGCCTTGCCCCTTCCGTACCAGCAATGCACGCATCACAGACAGAGCTTAGGGCGGCCTTTCTCCCAAGCTTGTGCTCCGATGCTCCAGGAGGCTTGGGCCAAGCCTGCCTCCATCTGGAAGGCAACAAGAGCTTGGGTATGAGCCAGTGGTGGGAGCACAACAGAAGAGACGAAGAGGGGGCTGACAGGAGGGCCGGGGTCATCCTCTGGGAGTGCCCCCCCCTCCCGCCCTTGCTGTGATCACAGGAAAGAGGCTGGAGGACAATCTTTGTGAGGCCTCCCTGAGAGGCCCGCAAGGCTCCAGGGAAGCGTCGGGCTCCCTGGACCAAAGGCATCATTCTCCTCAGGTGTCAACCCTCCTTGAAACTCTGTGGCTCCCCAAGGGTGATGGTCACTCTCATGGGCTGTATTTAGGCCTCCACCATCTCCTTTGGAGGCAGCATTATAATTTGATCACATTCTCTCTCTCCCACGGACTGTGGCCTCTTCACAGTGCCCCACAAATGTCGACCTAATAAGGGACCCCTGCTCCCATCCACCCTACCCCAATAAGGGAGGAAGGAAAAGGCCTCGAATCTATTGCAAAAGGAGGTGCCTGGACAGAATGTACAGCAAGGACTGGCAAAATACCTTGAACGTTTCAGCCATGGGGCAGGAAGCAGCAGCCCCAGGGCCCTGTCTAGTCCCCGTGAGGATTCTGCCCTTCTTCGTGACACTGGGCAGGTCACTTCCCCTCTTTGGGTTTCACCCACTCGTCTTTAACAAGGGCTGAGCACCTCCAGGCACTTTCAGGGTAGCCAAGAAAACCAAGAGGACAGATGCCTGAAGATCAAATATTTTAGAATCTACAGGATTCTTACAAATATACGGCGTTGTCAACAGTACCTAGTTATTTGGAGATGGGACCAGGCATATGGACTGACTGCTCTATATTTTTAAAAAATTAAATAATTAATTTACACTCTGCCTTGTTCCAGAAAGTATTACAACTGGGCGGCTAAAAATTTCCGTTAACTTCTTTTCTGTATCCCCAAAGTAACTCATTTTTATTGTAGAAAATTTAGAAAACACAGATTTTAAAAATGCTAGCCATCATCTGCCCCCAGTCCTCATACTCACTGTATCCATTTTAGTATTTATTCTTCTGGGCTTTTATTCTGTGCATCGAGACACTTTTAAATATTTACTTAACGAAAATAGGATCTTACCAGATGATTGTTTTTGAACTTGTTTTGAACTTTCTCATAAATTGGGAATATCTAACCACGTCAATAAATAGAAATTTGCAATTATGGTTTTGAGTGGTTCCTCGTATTCCATTATAAGACTGTGCATACATTTGAAACAAATCGTTGATTGTTTTATCTACTGTTTTTTCTAGTTTTTCATTACTATAAGTATTAATAGTAGATTAAATATATTTATGCAGAGTGTGGATAAAGATCTAAAGATAAGAAGCATGGTTCCCTTGGCCTGGTGGAGGACCCTGTGCATGGGAGTTGAACTAAGTATTTTTGAGAGACGCTCTTCCCAAAAGAACCACATAGACCAGCGAGGTACTGCAGCAAGGGTGCTAACCTTCCAGAAGGACCAACCAGTGTCTTCATTCCCAAGCAAGTTGGTCACCACTCACTACTGAGAGGTAGTAAAATCTATTGCTTCTGCTATACTACTGGGAAACGTCTAGCCAAATCTTTTTCTTTTCCAGACAAAGAGTTTTAGAATGTAATTTGTCTATAATTTGACAAATTTGTGGATTTTTTTCATCTTGTAGCAGTTTTTATTTTTATATTTTTTTATCTTTTGATTCCCTTGCTGGCTCCTGGCTCAGCCCTCTCCCACCACAGAACATTCTAGCGATGACCTTCACCTTTATACTGCTAAGGATGAGTCTGATAGCATCTCCTTCCCTGATGTCCCAAGGACTAAGGTCCGTCTCCTGCATGGACCTTTTAACATATTTTCTCTTGGCTTGAGGGAGGTGTCTGATGATTCTCTCGTAAGAAATGCAGCCTCTCAAAAAAAAAAAAAATAAAGAGCTAAAGATAAATGAAATAGTGAAAAGAAACCATGGTTTCTCCCACTGCATTCCCTTGTCTAGTTCAGATTAGAAAATAAAAGAGTAAAATAAAAAAGGTTCAGCAAGATTCTGATTTATCTAAGATGATACTCCTCCGGTCCTTTTTTGAATATCAAATATATAAGTCTTTCCTTTTTTATTTTTATTGAAGTAAAGTTGATGTATAATCTTACATAAGTTACAGGTGTACAATATAGTGATTCACAATTTTTAAAGGTTATACTCCTTTTACAGTTATTGTAAAATACTGGTTGTATTCCCCATGTTGTACAATATATCCTTGTAGCTTATATTGTACGTAATAGTTTGTACCTCTTTACCGCCTACCCCTATATTGCCCCTCCCCACTTCCCTCTCTCCTACCCCTACAATTCTTTTATTTTAAAAGAAAAAGCTTTCTTTGCTCTGCTGATGTCTAGGCACGTGCTTAACTTTGTGCTTTTGCACCAGCAGTTCTTAGAATGACTTCCCCAAAGGAGATGAATCTTTGCAAGACTGTGAAGACTTAATACCTAATTGTCTTCCAGAAACATGTTACCAGTTGATATTTTTTGGAGATGAACCTATTTCTCCATACCTTCTTTGCTAATTTTTTAGGCCAAAAGTGGCTTTGTTTTCATGTGCATTCTATTGACTAAGGAGGTTGTATGCTTTTTTTCATATCGGCTGTGTGCACTTATTGTAAGAATGGTTAGTTCTTACTTTATCTCATCTATTTTATACTGAACTATTTACCTCTTTCTTTTTTCTGTCAGTATAGCTTTGTATTTTAAGATCTTAAATCCTATGTATGTCACATGTGTCATAGCCCTTTTCCCAGATGTAATTTGCCTTTCATGTTTCTTCGTTTTTTAGATTTATAAGACTAAAATATTTTTTTTATAATCGTTTCTCCCAGCATGTTACTTTATTGATATTTCCTTTGTTGTTATGCTTAGAATGCTTTTCCTACTACAAGTTTACATAAAATTTTACCTCTTTTTCCTTCTGGTACCTTTACATTAAAAAAATATATATATAAGCCATGTGCAAGTTATTACCATGGATGTTATGAGGAGGAAATCCAGCTTGATTTTTTCCAAATGGTTAGCCAGTTATTCCAAAAAGATGTATCGACTGATTCACTCTTCCCCACTTAATTGTAATTCCATCTCTATCATATCTGATTACTTATTATAAGTAGAGCTCTTTCTTTACTTTTCATTCTGTTCTTTGTCTGTTTGTTCCTAAGATAGTATCATTCTGTTTATATTTTTGTCACTTAAAAAAATATGTTTTAATATCTGGTAAAATCCATGCGCCTCCTTTAAAAAAAAAAAAAAAAAAACTCGACCGGTTTCACCCATTCTGCCAGTTCAACTTTAAAATCATTGTCAAGTTCCAAAAATAATTTCATTGGGATAGAGACCGGAATTCTAATGAATGTATATAGTTAGTTTAGGATGAATAAATGTGTTTACGATGTTAAGCTTTCCCAATTCTATTTTTTCTAGTAAGTTTTAAAAAGCGTATTCAGTAAAGTTTGTAGTTTTCTGACCTCAGATCCTATATGCCACTTGTTTCCTCAGTATTTTATATTTTTGTTGCTACTGTGAGCAACCTTTCTCTCTCTCTCTCTTCCTTCATGGTTTCTTAACAACCACACAATGTTGTTAGTCGGGTCTCCAAGAAGGCAGGGGCTCGCGGCTCAGTGCCCGCAGGCCATCTGAGATCATCTTTGCCCTCATTAATGTCAAAGCTGAGAGTTCTGGTGGAAGGTTCTCCATGGACTTAAATTGGTTGGGAGCTTCTGGGAATTCATAGAACACTCTTTCAGAATCTCTCACTACCCCTAGATGTGATAAAGCAAAACACAGCTCTCCTGGACATTTTCATTTGCTCCTGTCTCCAGGCAGTGTGCATTCAATTTTCTCTTCAGATGCTTCTGAAAGGGAAATCCAGACACCTCAGTCTGGGATGTCCAGACTGAGGGGTCCTTGATGGTCTGTTTCACTCTTCCGTGCATCTGTCACTCCTAGAACAGTGATGGGCACAAAATTAGGACTCATAACATGAATAGTTGACTTGGACCACTTGGAAACAAGACTATATTCGATGGGCCTCAAGTCTGGCTGAATATTAGAATAATCTAGGGAATTTTAAAAACTACTGATGCCTAAGCCCTAGCCTTGGAAAGGCTGGTTCAGCATCAGGTATTGGCCATCAGTGTATTTTAACCCCCTCCTCCTGCCCCAGGGGACTCTAATGCACAGCCAGGACTTAAAACCACTGCTTTAAATTATGCCCAAATTATTCATCAAATTCTCATTTACAAGCAGCAGAAACAAACTATGGATAATTTATGCAAAAAAAGCAATTTATTTAAACAATATTTAAATAAATATCTTTGGCCTTTGGGTAGGCCGAAGAACAGTACATATGTCCCACAGCATACTATAGACTGGTACCATGATAACACTATTGCCCACGGCTGCACACGTATACCCAGGGGCAGATCTGGATTTTGAGGGGCTGTTCTCTAACAAAAAATCATGAACAGGAAATTAGGCACAAAAGTAAATATTTAGAATGAGAGAAAATAAATCACAAAAATTAAATATTTAAAAACCTGATAAATACCATAAACATCACAAAATCTAGAATATTACATAATAGTTTAATTATTTGCTTGACACACTTCACATTACATTTTTCCATTTCAATTTTGGGCTATGTAAGAATAGGGTTATAAAATGTAATTTATAATATTTTCTATAGAGAGAATAGATAATTCAGTCTTTCTTTTAGCATGGTTGATCCAAATTTCTTTTCTAAGCAACTTTTAAAATATAGAAGAGTTTTAGATTTACAGCAAATGTGAGGCTAGTGAAAAGAGTTCCTGTATACTCCTTATCCATTTTTCTCTATCATCTATTTGTTATGAATGAATCAATACTGAAACATCATTATTAAATAACTCCACACTTTATCTGAATTTCATGAGTTCTTCCCTAAGCTCTCTTTTCTGTTCCAGGATAACACATCACATTCATTTAGTCACCATGTCTCCTTAGGCTCCTCTGGGCTACGATAGTTTCTCAGACTCTCCTTTTTGGTAACCTGGACAGTTTTGAGTTTTATAGGTATTTTGTAGAATGTCCCTCAATTTGGGTTTGTCTGTTTTTCTCATGGTTTGATAGAGATGCTAGGTTTGGGAGAGGAAGACCACACAGACAAAGGACCACTTTCATCCCATCTCAGCCCACCTGGCTGAGATCCAAAGTTGTTTCATATTTTTTATAATTTAGAAAAGTTTCTTTCAGCTTCATACTCATTATTGGCAACGTCGTGTAAAGTTGTTGGACTGTTGTCAGATTTGGGAAAACCTCTATCAAGTTTCATTTGTGATCCTGAAGGTTTAGAAGCATTTCCCATAGACGAGCTTCTGGCTCTGTGCATTTGTATCTTATTTCTCCTCTGCTCTCCACATAGTTCAGGACCTGGCACTCAGGACGTATCCTTTTGCAATACAAGTTCTGTCCCTGCACCTTCATGACCAGAGGCTGGGTGAATTGGCACAGTGAGAGGTTGAAATGTTCCTGGCAGCCATTCTGACCTCAGGATGGATAGCAAAGACTATGGAAATAATCATGAACGACATAAACGTGTCAAACTAAGCCCAAATTAACTGTACCCTAACTCAGCTTCCCCCTAATTAGCTTGTGCCCTCAAAGTGCTGCAGCCACACCAACACCACATAGTCCAAAAGGAAGTGTGACAAAGGGTTAGCTGGAGAGGAAAGAGTCTTAACCAATTGCAGTTAAAATATCTGGCTTCTGCAGATTTTACAAAAATGTGTCAACACGTTGCTGGAACCCGCTTCCAGGCTTTGGAAGAAGCTCATTCAAGTGAGGAGGCCTAAAGGTAAAGACTCATTGGATTCGCTGTGAATCTGGCTTTGCAAATGCCTCAGTGGGCACTGCTGACCCCGTTGGCCATGGACCCCAAATGCAGCAGTTTGAACCAGTAGCCTCACTGTCTCTGAAAATGAGATGAGAAGATTCTCCCCTGTGCTTGCTCTGGGATGTCACCTCCTTCCAAGTCACACTTTGGGCAGGTGTTTTTGATTGGCTGAGCCTAGATCATATGACTTCGCCCCAGCTGTGGGGAAGGCTGGGGATGTATCTGTTAATTTGAGCTTATGGAGGCGGGGACAAGCTCTTCTGGTGTGGGATCCCCCAAACTAAAGAGGAAGTTTCATCACTCGTATTTGCATAAAGAAACATAAAATGATACAAACGTAGTTACCTCTGGGGGCAGGGTATATACAGGAAGATGAAGAGCATGACTTCTCAATGTGTACATTTGCATGTCATTTTGAGTTTTAAAACACTTGCATATATTATCTAGTCAAAAATAAAAATTTTTAAAGGGTAATATAATCATATTACCAAACGTCACAAATCTAGGTAACTTCTTTCTTTAATCAACATTCTCAGCAAGGATTAAAAACACAGCTCTACAAAGTGCACCACATTTAAATCTGTGTGATTTAATGCCACCAAATCCATCAGTCTGATCTGTTACCTCCTTTCTTTGCCTATTTTGGATCCCCTCCAAATAACTCATTTTCACAAAAGCATCATGAATTGGCAGTGATTACCATCACTAGGGAGGGGGAGAATTGTGTGGATTTCCCATACAGTGCAGTATAATATGACTTGGTTTTCTTGTTAGCAGATTTCAGAAGAGTTTCTCACACACAAAGAAACCCTATCAGAATCAAATACCACACTGGGTCCTGAGATAGAATGAAACAGTGAAATGATTCTGAAGATTTGCTCATTGCCCAGAGATGAATCCTTAGGGCTTATGAAGTTGGGGGGTGGGATGGGGGAAAATCACCATTCAAGGAGAAAAGTGGAAGTTTCCAGAAAGTGCCCTCTAAGGCAATCTTTGTCCATCAGATCAGGATTCCTCTTGGAGAAGAGAAAGCCCTTGATGGGGAGGAACCCTGGAAGGAGAGGACACAGCCAAGGTGATATTCAGAATTAGCAGCTTGTATGGGACAAACCTGACCAATCAGAATGTACTCCAGCCATTACTTCAGTACCAGGTGTACAGCTGATTTCCTCAGCCTTTCCCCTAATCATTCACACCAGTAGTTTCCTTCTCTTGGTCACCAGGGATTCTAGAGCTTCTCCAAAGCTCAGAAACCCATGGGTATTCAGGAAGAGGAGATAGAGAGACAACTAGATCCTAACTACTACCTTTCATGGAGCAGTCAGATGTCACCATCACATAATCCATGCAAACCCTGGACAAATAAGAGAATGCACACTTTACACTCAGTGGGTGTTCAATAAATGTTTGACTTAGGGTGGAACATAAGCTCCTTTTGAGTGAGATTTATGGTGATATCCCTGGAACTGAATCCATTGACAGGTACCTAGGAGGTGTTCAATAAATATTAAGGATAAGTTGATTAAGTGAACGCGTTGGCTACAGGCTCTGCCAAAGTCTTTCTATAAGGATCCTCCATCTGATCTTTAGAAATGCTTCATGCTTGGTAATCCCATTCCAGTCCAACATGACTTAGTCTAAGAAATGGTGGAGAAGCTTGGTTTTAGATTGTCTCTTCACCTGGCAGGACAGGCATGGGAACAGACTCTACTATTCATGAGCTTGTGAAGAATCTTCTTCAGGAAGCTTGTATTTACCTGGGATCACTGCTGCTTCCCACCCCAAGGAGAAGGGAAGCTTGCCCTCTTTGGATGCCATTTGGAGCCTCGCATCTATGCCCATACCCAGGCCCCATGACTGTCCATCAGCACAATTGGAGTGTCAATTATTCTGCATATAATTATCTGCTCTACAACCAGGTCAAGCTATAGAGAGATGGAAAATTTCAGGTGTCCCGATTAGTCATCACAACCAATGTGATTTGGTTGGTTTTTTTTTTAAGTTTTTCAGTTGGACCACTCCAGTTCTAGATTTTTTAATGAGAGACCCACCCAAGCATCATAGGATATAAGCACCCAATAAGAAAACGATTCTAGTATCTCAGCCCTGGGTATGACTCCCTTATTCATGTCTGCTCATCTTCCCTGTCCAGACTTTGGGGCTTTATTTTCTGTGCTAACTCTGAGGTTGCCCCTTGGATACAAGGACAGTGCGTTTCTATCTGATGCTCTGCCACAGATTTGATCTTTTGATGTGCCCTGGGCATAGGGCCACTAATCAAGAATGACCCTTGTGTGCAGTACAGGATTTACCTTCCCAAAGAAAAGTTTGGCCTTTGCCTCAGCTCCTGAAGTAGCTTCTAAGCCCTTGGAATGCCCTGCCTGATAAGAGTGTCTTTGTTTATCTGGAGGTCTTGGGCCAGGACAGAAAGTCTATGCTAACAGAGTGATTTATGGTGGGGGAAATTGGACCACGTGGTATCAACTTGACTTTTGGAGAAGCTGGAGACAAAGGTCCGCCATGCAGATCACCAACCATGTCTACATGACTCACCCCCAATAAAATCTCTGGACACCAATGCTTGAGCTCCCCTGCTTAATAATACTCCATGCATGTTGTTGCACATCATATTATATCATGGAGAAGTAGGTGTTCTTGGGACAACTTGCATCTGGTGACTCCTGGACCCTGCCCTATACTCTCTTTCCTTGGCTGATTTTAATCAGAATCCTTTTATCAATAGTTTAATGAACTGGAGCCATGAGTATAATGACTTTTCTGAGCTCTGTGAGCCCTTCTAACAAATTATTGAACCCAAAGGTGGTCTTTTTTAAAAAATTTATTTTATTGAAGTATAGATTTACAATGTTGTGTTAACACTGAAGGTGGTCTTGTAAGTAGATAGGGTAGGGAGGGGTCTCTGGAGGAAAAGAACTAGGCATGGCTTTCTTGACATGAGAGAAGCCATTTTTAGCCTAAGCCATTTTGTGATCTAAGCCTGGCCACAATGCTTGTCCTTGAATAGGTCTCAGTAATTAATAATCTTAAGGGATTGGGATTGACATATATACACTAATATATATAAAATGGATAACTAATAAGAACCTGCTGAATAGAAAAATTAATTAAATAAAATAAAAAATAATAATCTTAAGGGAACAAAATTTCAGGAACAAACAATTGTCATCATGCAAGATAATTAACAAAAGCAAAGATAATAAATCAGTTGTAAAGACTCTCAGTTCTGTTTCAATGGTAAAGATTAGCCTGAAGCTCAAGCGCCACATCAACTGGAACCCAAGGGAGGATGACGACAACATTTTCTGACCCTCATGACTTCCATCAAGTAAAGCTTGGACTCGGTCAACAGCCCAAGCCCCTTCATGAATATGCAGTGTACCCGTAGCTTAAAACTTCCCCAATTTTGCTGTTTGGGGAGATACTGCTTTGGGAAAGATCCCTGGTGTTCTCCTTACTTGCTGCAAGTAATAAATCCTTCCTTCTCCTGATCTTTTACTTGGTTGTTTCTTTTAGCTCAACACCCACCAAGAGGTGAACCTAGTTTTCGGGCAAAAGTCTTGGCTCAAACTTGCAATTTGTGTCAGAATGAAAGTGGTCTTGAAGACCCCCAACTTATCTGTGACAAAATTGATGGTGGTCCTGAAATTTGCAACCCTAAAAGTGGAACTCCACCTGGTCAAATTCCCATGAGAAGTAATCAGTATCTTCATCTTAGACCTTGGAGACATTCTAGTCTTACTCATGTCCAGGTTGACAGGTCTCTTCTCAGTCATGCCAGGTTGCTCACAGCAGCCGCTTTCCACCACTTTTGACCTCCTAGTTGCCCTTTGCAGCCTTCACTGCTTCATCCCCAAGCCAGGGTAAGCCATCCTTCTTTCTGCTTATCCTCTTGTAGAAAAGTCTCCCTTTTCCATATCACTGCTTTCTCTTACCAGGCACAAACCCAGGCTCATACCTATCCAAACAAGATCCTTCTTCTGACAGTCAATTACTGAACCATCCAAATTCACTGTATCTTCTGGGCTAGCATATGCATATCATACCAGCTTGCTGAAAATAATTTCCAATATACAGACACAGGAGATACAGTTAAAATAACCTGGAAAAGTCACTATTTACAACAAAGGTAAATGTGGAGATCTTGATGTGAATGCAGAAAAGCAGGAGGTCCCTGGATTGAACAGAAAGAAATGACATGAGAATTGGAAAGGACAGTTCTGTATCTTGTATAAGGCAAACCCATCAAAATCGAGAAAGAAAATTAGATTTCCTATTCTATTTTTTCAATAGTGATCCAATTAATACTTGAGCTAAATGCCATCTATTATAGTATCATGTTTCTTTAAATCTCAGGTTAAATGTTGGAGAAGTGCAGTAAAAACATAATAATTTGGATCAATTGGCAAAGAATTCAATATGAGTTAATGAAAGTTAGAATTAGAGAATATAATGGAAGAAACACATATTACTTCGAAGCACCTACATAGATATTTTTTTTAATGGTAACCAAGTAGAAGTCTTATGGGTCGATGGTAATAAGTAGACAATTTTCATATGCCATTTCACATTATTTTAATACAAACTGGTGTTACTCGAGTGCTTTAATAACATGGAAAGGAGTTTCCATTCTTAATCAGGTGAAATATTTTTCTTCCAAGGCATGTAAGTTGTTTGGTAAACTCTGTAAAAGAGTAATTCTTATCCCTCATGAAGATAAAATTGAGGAAAGAGGAGGGATGGGAAAGAGGGCTAAATTAATAAAGAATTACTTGATTTGAATGAGTTGGCATATTATAGATCTACAATATCAAGAGATGGCTTGCTTTCCAAAAATCAAAGTAGATACATACTGAGAAATGTATGGTCCAAAAAGTACTATTAATTCTTCATTTCTTTTATTTATGCATTTTTATTTTCATGCACTAATTCATTTAGCAAACATTTCTTCAACACCTTTCTCATTTCAGGCCTCGTGTTCGGTTTTGAGTGGTGTTTGATTCCTAGATGTGCAAAACACTATTTCTTCCTGTAATGAGTTTGCAGGTTTCAAATGACTACAGTGTGATAAATGGCTGTCTGGTGTGTTCTCAGAGAGCGCAGGGTAGGGGATACTCTCCTTCTTCCTAAGCACGACGCTACTTATTTCCCAGCCTTCTTTGTGGTCACATGTGGCCATATGCCTCAGTTCTCGCAATGGAGTGTTGACAGAAGTCATGCTGTCTACAGCTGGGTCTAGGCCTTGAGAGATGGGCATGCCTCCTGCAGTCTTTCTTTCTCTTGGGACTGGGACAGAGTGGTCCAGCTTTGGCCACAGATGAGGACGATATCCTTGGGTCTAAAGGATAATGGAGCAATGACTTGATAACTTGGAAAAAATTGAGTCCCTGCCCACAAGCCTGGCACCCCTAAACGAACAGATGGAACAGAACTACCCACAAACCTGGCACACTCACTTTGGAACTGTTACTTGAGGGAGAAAAAAAAAAACTAAACATTTAAAACCACTTTGTGATGGGGTCTTTTTCTTTATCTTTATTATGAAAAATATCAAACTTATAGCAAAGTTTAAAAAATTGTACAGTGGACAGCCATATGCCCACAGCTTGAATCTACCATTAACATTTTACTACACTTTAAAAAAAAATTACAAACCTATCCCTCTTTCCACCCAGCTATCCATCCATCAGACTTTCTCACTTTTTTGGACACAATTCAAAGTATATTGCAGATATCTGTATACTTTTCCTTAGTACACCGAAGACTGAGTTCACCTGAAGGACAAAGCAGAGATGGGCCTTCCAGGCAAAAGAAACATCATATATAAGGGCAATGAAACACTGCATACAAGTGGGAGGATGTAGCATTTTGAGAATTGCTATTGTCTCCATCCGCCTACAGCTTAGGGTAATGATGTGAGGGCAGACGAAGATGAGCATTCAAAGTTGACCAGCGTTCCAGTGCTTTGCTAAGCGCATTGGACTTGGTCCTCTAGACAGTGGGGAGCCATCAAAAGGCTTTAAGCAGGGAATTGACATAATTAGATTTGAATTTTAGAATGCACTTTAGAATATGGGTGGTGATGTAGAAAATTATATGGGAAAGAAACAGGAACTAAAAGACCAAGTACGGAACAGGTGAAATAGTCCAGAGGCTTGAGGACCCAAACTAGGACAGTCACTGTGAAGACCAAGACCACAAATTGGGGAAACAAATCAGAGAGTCCTGATTCTGGTTATTCCCACTTCCTGGACAAACTTCCATCTCTTCTGTATGT
Source organism: Globicephala melas (assembly GCF_963455315.2). Lineage (NCBI taxonomy): Eukaryota > Metazoa > Chordata > Mammalia > Artiodactyla > Delphinidae > Globicephala > Globicephala melas. The sequence continues at coordinate 12,739,317 of NC_083317.1, read as the reverse complement.
GCTCTGGTTAAGGAAATCTCCTCTATTAATTTTGTGAAAGGGACTGCCATTGTCTTCTACAATAACCTTTATTCCCTTCCATAGGAATAGAAGTTTCAGCTTGGTTAATCCAGCTAAAAAGATGATGTTTCCCAGCCTCCCTTGCAGCTAAATATGACCAAATGTATGGTCAGGTTCAGGCCACTGGGATGTGAGCAGGTACAGAGTGTGCAACTTCTGGGGTGTTCCTGTAAAAGAAAACATGCCCGTGCTCCCTTCCTTCCTTGTCTCTTTCTCATGGGCTGGAATGTGGAGGTGATGGAGAGCTATCCCTGACAAGTTGTTCAAGAAGACTCTATGGATGGGAAAGCAAGGAGGTGGAAAGGTCCTGAGTCCACACATAGTTGAGCTGTGACCCTGCACTACTTGTCTGGACTGTTTCATGAGATAGAAATAAATCTTTATCTCACTTGAGCCGCTGTATTTGGGGGAAATATTATTACTGGAATCCATTGTGTAACAATGAGATAGTCCAGAGTCGCTAAAGAGATGGATTCTCCCCATGTAAGTTCTAATCTTGATGACTCCTTAAGTGCAAAATGCGGTTATGAGAATTGGTGGCAAGGGAGCTCCCTGGCGGTCCAGTGGTTAGGACTCGGCACTTTCACTGCCGTGGGACTGGGTTCAATCCCTGGTCGGGGAACTAAGATCTTGAGAGCCACGTGGCACAGCCAAAAGAAAAAGGAGAGAGAGAGAATTGGTTCAAAGAATATAATCGTACAGTCCTTGGAGTCAGAAAGACTGGGGTCTGAATACAAGCACGCCATTGGCTGGGTGGCCTCAAAAAACTAACTTCTCTGGAACTTGCTTTATTGTCGTTACCTAATTGCTTTCTTCGGTAGAAGGGGAGAAATGGTCATGTTACTGTGAAAAGTAGTAAGTCTTTTTTCACTTGTCTTGTAAAAAGTCTGTGCCCAAGTGCCTGGCACGTGGTGGGCCTCCCACATGAGGGTTATTGTCATTATGAATAACTGGGGGGAAGAATGCCGAGACAGTGCCAACATTTGCTTTTCTCACTGGCCCGCACCACACATGCTTTCTGAGTTTTTAAAAGACTTAGTTTTTTAAAGAGAAGTTTTAGGTTTACAACAAAATTGAGAAGGCGGTACAGAGATTTTCAATACACCCCTACTTCCACACATGCGTATCCTCCTGCATTATAACGTCAGTCATCAAAAAAAATTTTTTTTTGACCCAGGGATGAACCTTCGTTGAAACATCATAATCACCCAGAGTCTGTAGTTTACTTTAGGGTTAACTCTTGGTATTGTACATTCTATGGTTTAGACAAATGTATGATGTCATGTATCCATCATTATAATATCATACAAAGCATTTTCACTGCCCTAAAAATCATCGGTGCTTTGTCTAGTCGCTTCCCGTTCCCCCACACCAAGGGCCACTACTGATCTTTTTGAATTTTCTCTATAATTTTGCCTTTACTAAATGTCATATAGGTGAAATCACACAGTACGTATTTCAGATTGGTTTCTCCAGTATGACCTCATCTTAACTAATTTCATCTGCAATGACCCTATTTCCGAATAAGGTCAAATGCTGAGGTCAACACATCTTTTGGGTGGTGGAACGGGTAGGGGTGGAGGCGGAGGGAGGAATTCAGTTTAACTTGAAACACCTGGGATGAGAAGGTGCTTGAATTAGAAATGCCTGGGCCCCTAAACTGAGCTGCGGGCGGGAGCTTCCCTCCTTCCTCCCTCCCTCCTTCCTTCTTTCCTCCCTTTCCTTCCCCTCCCACGCCTTCTCTTGCTTCTTCCCCTCCCTCTCTCCTGTCCCCTCTGTCCCTTCTTCCCATTCCCCTCCCCCCACCCCTCCCCTCCTCCATCTGTCCATCTGTCCGTCTCCTTAAGAGGCCCCAGTGAGATTCACAGATCAGGAATGTCAGGCTGCCCACAGTGGCAGCGGCCCGAAGCAGCTCCCAGACAGCTCCCCAGCCCTAGGGAAGGGGAGGAGGCCAGGCTCATCTGCACGTCCTTCTGCTTTGCAAACCTTGTCTCTGCTGCCATTTTTAGCAGCGGCTTAACTCACAGGGACACTGCCCGGGCCCTCACGCTGTCATCCCAGACCTGCAGGCGATGTCGCACTCTCCCTCCCTGCTGTCACGGGACACCCGCTGCCCCGCTGACAGCCAGCCCTCTTTCCTGACATTGTGAGGCATCTGCCTGGACAGCCGAGGAGAGTGCTGCAGTTTCCATGGAAACCTGAGTGCCTGTGGGGACTGTAATGGGACTCTGACCACTGGAAAGGCCCTGAACGAGATGCCAAGAGTTTAGGGACAGCGGTCAGCCAGCTTGCTTCTCTGGCGAAGAATTACAAAACCTGGCTACCCGCTTGAAGTGAGGATGAGGGGCTATGTAAGAAGGACAAGTACAAACCAGCCTTTAAATGGATTCTCTTGCCAGTTGCACGAGGCTTTTGTTTGGCTATCCGTGGGGGCTTGGGGTTCTACCTGAAGGAAGAGAGGGATGGAGAAAGACACGAAGAAGAGGAAGGTGCCTTGTTCCTCTGTAGAGAGAGAGGTGCAGGGAAGAAGCAGGAGGCTCGGTTTTGATGACAGGCATGTTGAATCTTGCAGCCCCAGCAGTACCACCCGGAGTCCGGGAGATGCAGTGGAGGAGGGGGTCCCATCTCAAGTTCTGTCTTCCCCTCAGTTTTTCCCAGGATCATGGTGCAGCTCAGGACCTCTGAAAGCTTAGCTGTCCTGAATGGAGGACTTTGGGACCAGACAACATGTGGCCAATGGGCCAGTTCACCAAGAGCATCTCCCTTCTGGATCTGCTACACTAGTGAGTGGCTGTGCAGCCCTTGGAGGTGCCAAAGAGAGTTTCCAAGGCTGAAGACGATGAATGAAGTCTTTTAACTTTGAGAAATAGTCACAATTGTAGTTATTAGCTATAGCATCCTATTCAGAGATTTTTGACAACATACAATTTTTGTTTATTGACTCATAGGGGTGTATATCATTTACTGTTTACTGAGCATGGCTCCCCAGGATCTACCCTCCCTTCCTCTTGGTAGGTACAGAACTGTCCAGCTGGACTACATTTCCCACCTTCCCCTGCAGCCAGCCATGCCCACGTGACTAAGTTCCAGAAAATGGGATGCTGTGGAAGTGAGACGTGCCCTCCCAGGGTCCTGCCCTTCAGGGAAGCTGCTTGCCCTCCAAACCTCTTACCCGGCCTGGAAGGCAGACTTAGGGATAGTGGACCAGGTCCAATGAGGGTGAGACCACAGGTAGCAGTGGAGCAGCAAGAAGGAAGGAACCTGGTAGCAGTGGAGGAGCAAGAAGGAAGGAACCTGGATCCCTGGCAGACCCAGTGGATCAGAACTGCTGCACTCTCCTCCGCTTGGACTGCCCTGGATAGCTCGAACCTCAGATGAGAGGAACACGAGCCTTCTCTCTTATCTAAGTTGCTCCTACTTTCATCTCTGATAAAGCAGCTGAACAAATACATCCTAACTGCATCAATAAGTAATTTGCTTTTCATCATGCACACTTATTGGTGTTCGGAAAACATGAGAGTTAAACTTGAACCTTCCCTTTCCTGTTGAAATGACTGCACACATCACCTGTTTTTGCCTGTTAATCAACACTATCCACCACTTTCACCCAGAGGGCTTCTTATCTCAGGAAGTTGGCCCAGAACCTTTAGAAAATATTCAGGTTCTCAAAGAGCCCATGGAAAGGCCAAATCGTATGGTTCCACTCCAGAGAGGGAACCTCGGTTTTAGCAGTTGGAGGAAACCCCGGGGGGCCCCATGACCTTATATTCCAGATCTTGATGACAATTTTAATTTAAAAGATTCTGGGCCAGTTCACATAAACGCATTTGTAAGTGTGTGTGCTGTGGGTTTTGTGAAGAAATGTGGTCATAATCCCTTCGGGCCCCTCAGCTGAATGCCATCCTTTGATGTTATTTTGCCTTTTCACCCTCTGACTGTCAACCCCAGAGGGTATGAACTCAGAAGACCGAGCCAGTCACCCTGACCTGCTGTCCCCTCTGATTTACTTTTTCTATTCTGACTTGAACTGAACTGTACTTATCTGTAGAGAAGTGCTTTTTTTTTTTTTTTAAAGAAATTAAGCTCCTTTAGAGATTAAAGTTTGGCTCCCTCAGCTTCCTTACAAACTCACAGTATTAAAACTGGGTCATAGAAAAATAGTTGCTCCATTTTCTAACCAGATAATAGCTCCGGGCAGTGCCAGATTCTCCTCCTCTGGGCCTGCCTTCTTCATGGGCCTCTTTGCGACCTCCCTTCCTCCCTGGGCCAAGGGCACTCACCCTTGTCACTTACCAGCTGATGCTGCACTGTACCCTTTTCTTTGCCATCACTAACTGGCCTTCAGGGTGCCCTCTCTGCTCCCCCTTCCCTTTCACACACCTCCCTCCTCCCCCCAGGATGCATTTTGATCAGGGGCAAGGACACTTTACTGGGTCATGGTGCTAAGAGTAGAATTTTTGGTCTGTCCTCAAGGGTTTAATGCTCTGAGACTGTCGTAGATGGTGTTATTATTCAAAAACATGTGCTGGCCCTTCCTGAAGGAGGTGATACTCTGCTGTCCCCCTCCCAACCCCCAGCATCAGGCTTGACCATGTGACTTGCTCTAGCTAACAAAGTCATGTGACATGCGTCCTGTCCAGGCAGAAGCTTTAAGAACCAGACCATGGTTTGCTGTGTGTTTTTTCCCTCTTCCACAAACTGGACAACGGGCCAGAAAAAGGCTGCTTCATCAGCCTAGATCCCAAAGAAGATGACATGAAGCTGGGTGTAGTCTACCCGTGATGGACATGTAACTTATGCAAGAAACTTCTGTGGCTGTAAGTCACTGTGGGTTGGGGACTGTTGTCACCGCAGCACACTTAGCCTTTTCTGAGTGTTTCAGAACATATGTGGAAATGGGCTTAGACCTCTTTCTGTGAAGCTGTGGTTAGGTTTGGACTGGGCACGCCAGGACACTGCTTCATCAGGAGAGGATGTTGTGGAGAGATAAAATCTACCTCTGCTCGAGGCCTTAGAAAGAATTTTTCTTTCCCCTTGTTCAAGACTTGTTGTGACCTTGATGTCATCTGTTCCCATACGTTCCCTCATTTTCATCCCTGGTCCATCTCAAGGCAGGACATAACCTCTCTTCCTGAGCCCCAGCAAGAGACCATTACACAAAAAGAACTGGAGAGCGATGTTGCTTTTACTGAAGATTTCATAGGGAGGATAGAGAGGTTTTCATCACACATTTTAATGCGAACTGCCTGTTCATGCTCTACGTGATACAGTCCATTCTGGAGTCAAAACTGTTGAGTTAAAATACTGGCTCTTCCACTTACTGTGTGACCTTGGGCAAGTTACTTAAATTCTATGAATTTTCTCTTCTGTAAACTGTGGACAAAACATTCCCGTGCACTAGGGTTTGTGAAATAAAGTTCATATGTTATGGCAAGACAAGAAAAATTTAAACATAAGTTCTTCTCTGCCCTTTGCCCTCTTCTCTCTCCCCTACTGTGCCTTGTGTATCTGTCTTATGCATTGACCAGCCCGCCCCCATTGGCAGAAATACCTGCTCAACCAGAAAGAGCAACATTCTCCTAGCATCAAAAGACAACTCCTTAAAAGATAACATTCCTTCCCGATCTCGTAAGGGGTCACGACGGTGCTTAGATCTGGATTGTATAAACTGTCAATTATACGTCATTGAATGTACAGCCCTCCATCCCCAAAAAACTTTGGAAGCTCTGAGAACTGTTCTGCCTGTTAGAAGTCAAAACACAGTTCTCTGAGATGCTCTTCTTCCCGGGTTATAATCCTCAAATTTGGCTCGAATAAAAGTTTCCACTCCTTTCCTAGATTGACGATTGATTAATTTTCATCGACAGGTTGCTATTATCGGTCTCTGAAAAGTATGAAAGTTTGACCTGACCTGACCTCTTCCTGTTGACAGCCTGTTCACCCTTTACCTGTCTTTAACTGGTAACCTGAGGTATCTATGTAAAATGAGGCTGGGAGGGAATACAATGCCTGACACAATAAGTGCACAGCGTTGTTAGTTATTCCTAGTGTTCTTTCTGTTACTTAAGTCTTCATCAATATGCTTGCTTTCCTGAGTCACTTCCTCCCACCCTGTCTTTCCTCCGACCTTCCCCGGAAGAACACCCAGCCTCGTGGGCTCCAGTCTCCTCCCTGCTAGACTTCAACTCTTCCACCCTAATTGACTCCCTTGTGTATTTGGGATCCTGGCCTTTGTGCTTGCTTGCTCTCACTCTCTCTCTCTCTCTTCCTCTCATTTCCCATTTTCTCCTCCCACCCCCCACCCTTCTGTCAGCTGCTCCACTTGGAGAAATGACTTGCAGGAAACAGCCTGGGACTTCACACTGAGGCTCTTGAGGGATTACACCCCACAGCCCTAGCACCAAGGATGGAAGCTGGACCCCCTCAAAACCCCCAACCTCCCAAGCTGGGTCTTCTCATCTCGTCTGCCATTGCAGGCAGTCAGACGAGGACCAGTCTGCAGAAGGAAGGATGCTGGTATTATGTCCCCAGTATCAGTGAGCTTCAGTTAAGGTACTATCCAGACCTAGAGTGTTTGCATTTCAAAGATTATCTCTACTTGAAGAAAACTCCCCTTAAAGGCATTCCAGGACAATGGAAATTTCTAGTAAAATCAGGCCATCCAAACGTGGCTGTATTTGAACTTCCAGAGCCAGGCCCGGGTGGAGCAGATGACAATGAGATGACAATGAGAACAGGCCCAGAAATGTCTGCTGATCACATTGTGCGAAATGAGCATGTTTGCTTTTTTTTAGTAGCTAGGTCACAGTTTTGGCTCATTTAGTCTTGTGTTCCATTAAGACCCTCAGATTTTCCTCATGGGTCCCTTAGGTTCTGCTGAAACTTAGTCTTTAGTGGCTCCAAGACCGTGTGCCTGGTGGTTCAGAGCGTGGGTGTGGGGCGGGCAGACATCGTTTCCAACCCGAGTTTTACTGTGTGAACGAGTTATGCCGACGCTCACTTTCTTCATCTGTCATCCCCGCCTCACAGACTTTTGAGGGTTCCACAGGATAAAGTATGTGAAGTGTTTGGTCCGGGGCCTGGGACACAGTGAATTCCTGCTGCTACTGCTGCTGCTGTTGCTGTTGTTACTATTACTGCAGGTCATCTGGTCCTCCAGGCCCCCCTTGCAGCTCTTAAAAAATGATCTCTGACTCCCTGAGCTTGTTTTTATTGGAATCTTTCTGGGAAATAGTATCATGAAGCCAAGTATTCACTCTTGTTTGTCCTCAGCATCTTGCTTATTAACCAGTGTTGGTGACAGATGCCGGGGCCCCACTGAGTTTACACACGCTGCCCTGCACGGCCCTATGGAGTTGGCATTCCCATTCCCATTTCATGGATGGAAAAGAGGCCCAGGGAGGTTGTGACACTTTCTTGATGTCACGCAGCCGGAAAGCAGCAGAACCAAGGTATGAACCAGAGACTATACAACCTTAATTTTTTTTTTTTAGCAAACACTTTTTTTTAGCACTATCTATGCTCCTGGCACTGTTTCAACTGCTTTACAAGTACTACCTCATTTCATCCTAACAGTTCTATGAAGTAGGTACCATTACTGCCCCCATTGTGTGAATGAGGAAACTGAGGCACATAGAGGCTAAGTCACTTGCCTGAGTTCATAGGTGTGAGTAGCAGAGATGGAACTCAGACCCAGGCAACCTGGTCCCAGCCACCTCATGAAGATGTTCTTTCCCATACGCCTCACTGCTTCTCTTGAGGTTCTGTTTTTCTCAGCGGGCAAATTGGCTGCCTTCCTGGTACATTCATGGCCCCCCCTTCCCTCATCTCCTCAGCCACTTAGAGGAGATGTACAGATGCACTCTGTGTGCATCTCACCAGAACCACAGAGGACAACCAAGCCCCTCTACCCTTCCCTCCTCCTCGGAAGCCCATGGGTTTGGGTAGCACACTGGTAGAGCCAGAGGCAGCCGGTGGTTGGGTAGGCTGCCAGTGTGGACAGCTCGTCTGCAAGTTCCCCAAGAGAACCAACTTGTCAGAGCTGTCCCAGGTCCTGGACCAGAGCCAGAGCCCAGTGACCTGTCTCCCTGCCAATCCCACCACAGGGAGGTCCATCCTTAGCAGGACTCCCTAGGACATCATTTGACAGCATGCAAATAAACAAACAAACAAACGAGAATTCTTAGAAAGACAACCTGCCCTGCCAAGCACTGTAAAATCCAGCTCCTATAGGCCTGGATCCTGTAGGTAGATGCATACCATCTCTGCCTCAAGAAATTCCCTGAGCACCTGCCAGAGCTCGCCAACAGGAAAAGGGGGTGCTTACTCCATTTTTTTTTTACCAATTTGAGTTATTAGGAAGTGTCTCATTCTGAGTCAAATCTACTCCCTTAAAAATTCCTCCCATTCTCCTAGTGCATCTTCTGGAGTAACAAGATCAAGACTGCTTCCTCCTCCACATGACAACCCTTTAATATTTAAAAGCAACTGTTCTTTTTTTTCTTTTTTGTAATCTCCAGTTCCCTGGGCTAAATATAACCAATTCTTCCATCCAGTATTCCCGCAGGATGGTTCCAAATTCCTCACTAATCGGAATGCCTTGATTGGAGCACTCTCAAATTGTCGATGCCCCCTTAAAATGAGGCCCCAGGAACCAAACTCACTGTTAGAATTGGAGCAAGCAGCAGGCACCCCTGGGATTGGACATCCCTAACTCTGGTCTGGTCTTCCATATGTGGGCTGCATGCACTTTCCTTAGGAGCTGGGTTGCCCTGTGGTTTACTTTGATCTTGACTTTGCACATAAGTTGCTGCCAGTTATGTTTTCCCCACCTTCTAAACTTGGACAAGAGGATTTTTTAACCTAAATGCATGCTTTTGTATTAATTGCTATTTAAACTCATCTGAATCCCTTCAAACCAAAATTGTAGACAAATTCAACATGTTCCCTTATCAAAGAATATTATCTTACACTTTGCATTCACATCATTTTCAAAACTGAAAAAAAAACTTTCTTAATACATTTGTCCAAGAAAAATACTGAAAAGATATTCTGCCAGAGGCAAAAACAAAAAACAAAAAAAAACCATTGTGGGGACCTCCCTGCCAATCCAGTGGTTAAGATGCTGCGCTTCAAATGCAGGGGGTGCAGGTTCGATCCCTGGTCAGGGAACTAAAATCCCACATGCCACGCAACACAGCCAAAAACAAAAGCATTGGGTTAACCGTTAAAGAGAATTCTCCAGAAGAATGTCAATTGAAGAGACATCCTGTCACACTGATAGTCAACAAATTTTAAGCAGATGGCTTGGAAATTAGTTAGAAAAAGGATCACGTGATCATCGTCACTCAACCAACTGGTTAACTCAACCAGCTATAAATGCACTAAGATTCTGTCTCATCCACCACAAAGATATCACAATAGACTGTCAAGTACTTAATGGAAATCAAATCTTGTGAAGGAGAAGCCTTTTGAATTAAAAAACAAAACAAAAACAAAAATGAATGAGGTTGGTTTGTTCTTTAAGAGTACATGCTGATTCCTAGAGATCACATTTTAAAATGTCCACAAATCATCTGTTTCGTATTCAAATCCAGTGGGATTCCAAAGGCCACATTGATTGGTTTGGAGGTGGGCATGTGACCCAAGCCTGACGAATCAGAGTCAATGGAGAAAGCTTTGCTGGAGCTATTTAGAACTATTTATTCCTCTCTTCACTGAACTATCTTCCTGCTCAACTTGGAAGATATAAACCTGGGGTATCTTCATCATCACATGAACAGAACCTACCTGAGAAAAAAGTCAACACGGAGGCAAGCAGGGAAACAGGGTAGGCAGCTAGTAACTCATGATGTTTTTTGACACCTTGATTTAGATGTGTCTGAAAAACAGAAATTCACTTGGACTTCTCAGTTACAGGAGCCAATAATTCCTTCATTTTGGCTAAGTCCCTAACTTTCTTTTATTTTTGTCGTTGTTTTGCTTTTTGTTTTTCCACTCTTTTTTTTTTTCACTGAAGTATAGTTGCTATACAATATAAGTTACAGCTGTACAATATAGTGATTCACAGTTTTAAAGGTTATACTTCACGTATTATAAAATATTGGATCTATTCCCTGTGTTGTACAATATATCCTTATAGCTTATTTTATACCTAATAGTTTGTACCTCTTAATCCCCTGCCCCTAAATTGCCCCTCTCCCGTTCTCTCTCCCCACTGGTAAGCACTAGTTTGTTTTTTATATTTGTGAGTTTGCTTCGTTTTTGTTATATTCACTAGTTTGTAGTTTGTTGTATTTTTTAGGGCCCACATATAAGTGAGATCATACAGTATTTGTCTTTCTCTGTCTGACTTATTTCACTTAGCATGATATACTCCAAGTCTGTCCATGTTGCTGCAACTGGCAAAATTTCACTCTTTTATATGGCTGAGTTGTATTTCTTTGTGTATATGTTCTTTATCCATTCATCTGTTGTTGGACACTTAGGTTGCTTCCTTATCTTGTAAGCCCCTAACTTTTTGAAATTTATGTCTATCTCATCTTTTCAGCTCCCTCAACCCCAACTAATATATGCATTTAAGTCTATAAATGTCCCTCTAAGTATGGCATTAGCTGCATTCTTACAGGCTTTAATATGTCACAGCTTACTTAGCATTCAGTTCAAAATATTTTTTAATATCCATTGTGATTTCTTACTGGACCCATAGGTTATTTAGAAGTGTGTTAATATTCAAACATTTGGGGCATTTCTGAGAATCTTTTGTCATTATTTCTGGGTCCCACCAGTCTGTAAATATATACACAGGCTCTCATTTCCTATAAAATTTTCTTCAACAAGTATTTTGAGGTCTCCATATAGGCATCTTTCTTACATGGAGTCACAAGTAAGTTCTCCCCCTTCAGGTGCCACCCCATTTCCACCATTTCCTGATGCAAATTTGCAACATAATGTGTTATCTGCTGATTTTGTCTCATGGAAGCAGGGGCCTGGAGCCCTCTAGATGTAAAGTTATGCTTCATTCAAGTAGTGGAGGGGGGAAAGAATGTCCTGTAGTAGACATATTTAGTTTGCCTATCCAACATCACTTCCTTGCAGGAAGTATGCTTCCAGTCTTCCATGTAGTTCTAGTGGGTTTGTCAATCATTGTAAAGTCCCTCCTGCCACACTTCCCTCTGTAGAAATGGACGTGTGACTCAGGATGGTCAATCAGAGTCTTCCTTAGGAACTTTCTATAGTACTATCAACAGCTACCCCAGTCTTCTTCAACTGCAAGGTTATGAGTACAGGGCTTCCAGGGGCTATGTTCATAGCCCCATGGAAAAGGCCTGCAGAAAGAATCAAGTCAAGCTGAGACAAGTAGGGCTTAGAAATGGAACAAAAGATAGAAAAGAACCCTGCTAACATCATTTTAACCCTTAGATCTATTGAAAGCTAGAACCTCCCCTATACTTTCCATTTTCATAAACCCACAGATTTTCATTAGCTTATTGTAATTTGGGTAGTGGTGCTGTCACATAAAACCAAAAAAGCCCTATTTTGCTTATAGTGGGTTGAATGGTGACTTCCCAGAAGGCATGTTTATATCCTAATCCTCAGAACCTGTGCATGTGACCTTATTTGGAGAAAAGGCCTTTGCAGATATAATTAAATTAAGGATCTCAAGATGAGATCATCCTGAATTATATGGGTTGGTCTCCAATTTAATGGCAAGTATCCTTATAAGAGACATACCAGAGAGAGGAGAAGATGGCCACATGAAGATGGAGACAGTGATTGAAGTAGTGCAGGCACAAGCCTGGGAATGCTGGCAGCCACCAGAAGCTGGACCAGGCAATAGAATCTCCCCTAGAGCTTCTGGGTGGGATGCAGCTCAGGCAACACCTTGATTTTGGACTTCTGGCCTCCATAACTGTGAGAATAAATTTCTATTAAGTCATCCAATTTTTTTCCACTTTTGTATCAACTCAGAGAGGTAGCCAAGGAGTGTTATTCGGGCCCTGATGTCTTATAATGTTTCAGACAACAGGGACTGAGACAACAGATGCCATGCTATATTCCAGATTGTTTATTCTCTCTGACCAACAAAGTCTTTTCAATGGCGTAGTCTGGGCGTACCTGCCTCATTCTTCACTGAGAATGAGTTGTCTCCCAGGACTCTCCTTAAAAATAGGTTTCTGGTAAATCTGTCCTCCCTTCCCCCTACTTTACCTAGGGAAGTGTTAATAGTTCAAGCATTAGAGTTGGCTAGAACAAGATTTTAATTCCCTATTTCTATGAGCTCATGGACAAATTGCCTTACATTTCAGAGCTCCAATTCCCTCCGTTGCAAAAGGGAGATCTCTAACTCACTGTGTATTATAAAGATTAGACAATACATGCAAAGCATAGAGCAAGTGACCTGGCCCATGGTCCATGGTCCATTTACTCAGTAAATATAAACTATGTGTATTAGTCGGTTTGGGCCGCTGCAAGAAAAATATCGAAGGCTAAGGGGCTTAATGACAGAAACTTATTTCTCATGGTTCTGGAGGCTGGAAGTCTGAGATCAGGGTGCCAACATGGTCAGGTTTTGCTGAGGGCCCTCTTCCTGGCTTGCAGACAGCTGCCTTCTGCTGTGTGCTCATATGGCCGAGAGAATCCTCTGACCTCTTCTTACAACAGCACTAATCCTGTGATGAGGGCTCTCTACCTTTATGACCCAAAGGCCCCATTTCCTAATACCATCACATTGGGGTTTAGGGCTTCAACATATGAATTGGGGGAGAGGAAGACACAAACATTCTGTCTATAGAACCATGGCATGTTGCTAGATATATTTGAAACCCAGCTTAGGACTTTGTACAGATATTGAGCAGAAGTATACTCAGAGATGGTACACCCAACGTTATGGAGGTAATTCATAATTTGCCAGGGATGGTTTAGGAATAGGCATGCGACCCAGTTTTGGCCAATGAGATGAGAAGAGTAGGTCTGCTATGGGTTGTTTGGGAAAGATTTCTTCCTTTATCAAAATTGGCACACAAAAATGTATCCACTCACACTTTGTGCTTTTTGACACTGTGATATAAAACTACAGTGTGTAGAGTGCTAGCAGCCATCTTGTGGCCCAAAGGCAAAAGCCCAGAAAAATCTCAGTGAGCAGACATAGAGCCATGATGTCAACAAGCTGCTGAGTTTACCGACTCTGCACATGCCAACCTCCTACCTCTTGATATGTGAGATAATAAGACCCCGAATGTTGAAGCCGCTTGGAGTTGAAAACCTCCTTAATGCTACCCAAGGATTTTGCGTCTTGGTATAGTTGTTCTTGCTAGTGACACACTACTTTTAGGCTTAACAGGCAACACCTTAAAGCAGTTCTATGACAGCTATTACTATCTATGACTCTCTCCTCAATGCCAAAACCAAATAGTTTCATCCTCAGTGCTCTGTGTTCTATTGAAACATTTTCCCATCACTTGGGGGGAAAAAAACCTTTCTCCACCAAAATCAATGACCCTATAAATCTCAACACATGGTGATCAATGTATGTAGTGGAAATATTTCTCCCATTAAAATCTAATAACATGCCCTTCATCTGGGGGCTGGGTGTGCAGGACTGCAACTTTCTAAAACTGTGTGCCGAATTAGACGCGGCTAGGAGCTGTGCTGTCTGAATGCTGAATTTCATTTGACGGTAAGCTTTGTCTTGTTCCTTTTCTGTCTTCCCTACATTCGTTCTCTTGAATGGAGGCCAGATTCTTCCCTCCTCCCCTAAGCAACGGACAGGCCTCCCTGAAAGGGGCTCAAGAGTTCAGGCTGCTGGGTGACTGATGGTGACTAATTTAAGGGAGGCTGAGGGGAAGCCCCTGCTCTTCCGCACGTAAATCCTCTCCACTCTGCCTGATACAGGCACCACCGAGTCATTCGCCTGCCTTCTAGGAAAGCCCAAGAGAATGCCTTCTAATCGAATAAGAGTTAACCCTTAACTGCCAGGTTTAGTATTAAGAGGGTCTGCGTGCATGCTACGGGACCAAGTCTCAGCTCTTCTGCCTCATCTTTTTCCCCTTTCATCGTCATCTCCTTCTCACCTCCCCCCTCCCTCTCCTATTCCTTAGACTACTGCCATGGCCTCCCAGCTGGTGTCCATCTTTCTCCTTTTGTTTTCTACAGGCCATTTATGCATTTAAAGCACAGAAAGCCTTTACAACAAGAAATTACCCGAAATAATCTTGTCACCCTCTTGCTCAAAATGCTCCAGTCCTTCCTCTCTTGCTTGGGATAAAATTCAAAGTCCTCACTACAGTGCACATGGCCCTGGCCAGCTCTCCTTCCAGCCCCCTTTCGCCATCTTGCTCTTCACCTAGCCCCACATCTGTGGTAGAGTGTCAGGATACCAGCAGGGCACACTTCTGCTCTCCTGTGGACAAAGGGGGACAGGAGACAGAAGAGGGAGGTGATGCTGATTCCCAGGCTCAGGGACACTCTGTAGGAATGCTTGGGTTTCTCGGGTGAAAGCTGAAGCAGAGAGGGGCTTCCCTGGTGGCGCAGCGGTTAAGAATCTGCCTGCCAATGCAGGGGACACGGGTTCAAGCCCTGGTCCGGGAAAATCCCACATGCTGTGGAGCAACTAAGCCTGTGAGCCACAACTGCTGAACCTGAGTGCCACAACTACTGAAACCCGCACGCCTAGAGCCCGTGCTCCACAAGAGAAGCCACCGCGATGAGAAGCCCGCGCACCACAACAAAGAGTAGCCCCCATTGGCTGCAACTAGAGGAAGCCCGTGTGCAGCAACGAAGACCCAACGCAGCCAAAAATTAATTAATTTTAAAATAAAAAACACACACAAAAGCTGAAACAGAGGAAGTTGGAAACTAGGAAATCCCAGCCAAGTATTGGGTCATAGTTACCCTCCAAGTCCTGCCTGAAGTCAAATGCCTACGAGAGAAACCTGGATCAAGGACAAGACAAGAACATTCTTCCATCCTGGGATCCGGAATGGGTGTGAAGGAGGACATGTGTTATGGAGAGAGAATGCAGGAGATAGAAAATCCACAAGTGCTCCCGCAGGATTCTGTGAAATGCTATGTATGGCTCCTTGATGCTATGGTTCCTGAAGCTCCAGAGCCCAGGCTAAGCTCCTGAGACACCATGCTGTGCTGCCACCAGCTGTCACAGGGGCACTCCATCCTGGTCCTTCCCCTCATTGCTCTTGGCCTTGGCCCCTGTGCCAGAGCACACACTTCTTTGCCATGATCCCTATCAATACAAGTAAAGACCAGCTCCAGCACAGAATGTCAGGCGGTCATGGCACTTTTTGGCTTGATGGAAACACTGAAATGACTTCTCTGAACAAATTTGGCTGTAAGGTAAGTAACAACTATTTCCCATGAGCAAAAGTAAAACTAAAAGTCAACATCACACTAGGTCCTTTTAATTTCAGAAGGTGTTTATTTTCCCTCTGAGGCCAAGCAGTATTTTTTTTTATTTTGTTTTATTATGTACACACGAGGAAAAATAAGAAACTAGAGGTAACCTGAGGTTTCTGTAAGCGACAGGGCTTGCTCCCATCTAAAAGGTGGATTGTATTCCTGGCTGGACTTATTCTGTTCTCTGAGTGTGAAATGAGAACCTTGGGAGATTACAGTCCATTTGAGGGTAAACCAGTATTCAGCTGGGTCTGCTGGAACGGGCAGACTCACTATTCATTCACGGATGATAGTGGAGCTGCCCTGCCCCTTGGGTAAGAAATGCCATGCACCCTAACTCACTCTCATCTCTGATGCATGTGTATGTTGGACTGGGCTCCTGGGTCCCATCCCATCCCAACTTTGTCCAAGTAAGATGTGTCTTGCCTTGTGTCATGTACACCTTTGCCTCTTCGATAATTTCTGACTGTGTACAGGGATGTTTGACACTTTGACTTGTACAGAGGAGACAATAAATAAGGCTATTGAAAAAAAAAGGATTTTGGAGGGTCATATGTGATTGAGTCATTTTTCCCCTTATTATTATTTTCTTTTGCAGTACGCGGGCCTCTCACTGCTGTGGGAGCCGCTCCGCCGCATGTGGGATCTTCCTGGACCAGGGCACGAACCCTCATCCCCTGCCTCGGCAGGCGGACTCTCAACCACTGCGCCACCAGGGAAGCCCTCCCCTTATGTTTTAATATTATATTACGCTCATCACATCTCAGAAGATCACCTTAAATAATTTCCCATTATCTTTCACAATACTTTCCAGATCTTTTGTATATAAGCAGTGGAATTTGTTTTTCTCAAGTGAAATTTTACACAGATCTGCAATTTATAAGACAGATAAAAGTACAGCTTCAACTAAGCTCTTCACCGAGGAGAGACTGGGACCTTGACCAATTCAAACCTTGCTGACAACTCTGCTAGGGCAAGAACTGAATATATGTAGACATGGGCACCCTGAGTTGAGTGCAGTGGCTTCCGTGTTTAAATGATTAGAAGGTCAGCGGGCAAGGAGGAAGTGGGGTTGAGAGAAAGGCCAATGCATTTCCTGCTGCAGAGCCCCTTCCCCACCCTGTGCTGAGGGACCCCCCGCACCCAAGACACCAAAGAGCCTTCACAAAGCCACAGCCGCCCTTCTAGGCTTTGTCACCCTGTGGTGAGACGGAGGGGCCCAGGCACATCTGGTTCTGATGACAGAACCCAGCCATGTGGGAGTGGGTTGAGTTTCTCATAACAGCAGCAGCCCCCCTTTCCTCCTTCTCTTCTTTCTCCTCTTCCTTCTCTTCCCAAGAGGAAGGGAAGCAGGTCTGTTCTCCATAGGAGACGTGCTCTCAAAAATGTTCACCATCAGGGCTTCCCTGGTGGCGCAGTGGTTGAGAGTCCGCCTGCCGATGCAGGGGACACGGGTTCATGCCCCGGTCCGCGAAGATCCCACATGCCGCGGAGCGGCTGGGCCCGTGAGCCATGGCCGCTGAGCCTGCGCGTCCGGAACCTGTGCTCTGCAACGGGAGAGGCCACAGCAGTGAGAGGCCCGCATACCGCACACACACACACACAAAAATGTTCACTATCAAATGAAAACATGACCATCCCCTCGTTCAGGAGAATAGGAACCAGTTGCAGTGTAGTTTAGATTCTGTTGAAACACAGTATTTCCTTCCCCACAGCCAATTATCATTTTGGAACCCATGGCTGTCTCTAAGAAAGATAAGATGTGTCACTAGGCAAGGGTTTGGCCACACGTTCATGGTGGGGCCTCTGCAGCGTGGGATAAGCTCTCTGTGTCTGTGTCCTCTCGGCTGTAAAGCTGGGAACAGAGCTGGGCTCAAACATTCTAGAATTTCTGGGACTTCCCTGGCAGTCCAGTGGTTAGGACTCCACGCTTCCACTGCAGGGGGCACGGATTCGATCCCTGATCAGGAAACTAAGATCCCGCATGTTGCGAGGTGTGGCCAAAAACAACAACAACAAATTCTAGGACTTCCCTGGCGGTCCAGTGGTTAAGACTCCACAATCCCACTGCAGGGAGTGCGGGTTCAATCCCTGATTGGGGAACTAAGATCCCACATGCTACAAGGTGTGGCCAAAAAAACCCCCAATTTCTGGAATTTCTGATAAAAGAGCACAAGCTTTAGGCTGCAAATTCTATCCTCCTTAAGGCGTTTGACTTTAACACGGTCAGAGAATGAGCTTACCTTCAAGGAGCTGCAGGACTTACAGGAACTGAGGCTGCCACAAGTCCAAATCCCTGCACATCAGGTGTGATGGTCACCCTTATGTGTCCACTCGGCTGGGCTGTAGCACCAGTGACGTAATCACATTCTAATCTAGGTGTAGCTCTGAAGGCATTTTATAGATGCGGTTAACAGCTACAATCAGCTGACTTTAAGTAAGGAACTTAATGTGGGTGGGCCTCATCTAATCAGTAGAAGGCCTTAAGAGCAAAAGCTGAGATTTCCCAAAGAAGAAGAAATTCTTCCTCAAGACTGTAACACAGCAACCCTGCCTGGGTTTCCAGCCTCGTGACCTTCCCTACAGATTGCAGACTTGCTGACCCTCACAGCTGTATGAGCCAATCCCTTAAAATAAATCTCTTTACGTCAGGTAAGTGGCCCTAGATCACGTCATTCCTAAAAAACAAAGACTGGAGCCCAAATCTCCTTGGACTCATAATTCACTCCTGTTCTTTCCATCAGGACACACAGCTCTTCAATTTTCTCCGCTACAACCTAAACCCTTATTTAAAAATGAACCTCCCTTTCTGAAAGAATTTACGGATTGTTCCAGCTGAGCAGTATTTTTCACTGTGGCCCTAGAAACAAAGACCTCTTATGTTACAACCCAGTACATACACACGCACACAGATACGATTAGCAAGGAACAAAACAAAAAATTCCCGAAATGCTATTTTTCAGATGCCATCCCATTTGAGCATTTTTATTCTATTTTACTTCGTTTAAAAAATGTCATATCCGAAAAGGGAACCCTCCTACACTGTTGGTGGGGATGTAAATTGGTACAGCCACTATAGCGAACAGTATGGAGGTTCCTTAAAAAACTACAAATAGAACTACCATATGACCCAGCAATCCCACTCTTAGACACTTATCTGGAGAAAACCATAATCTGAAAGGATTATTGCACGCCAAAGTTCATTGCAGCACTATTTACAATAGCCAAGACATGGAAGCAACCTAAATGTCCACTGACAGAGGAGTGGATAAAGAAGATGTGGTACATGTATACAGTGGAATGTTACTCAGCCATTAAAAAAAACACCAAAATAATGCCATTTGCAGCAACATGGATGGACCTAGAGATTATCATACTAAGTGAAGTAAGTCAGACAGAGATAGACAAATATCATACGCTATCACGCATATATGGAAACTAATTTTTTTTAAATGAACTTATTCACAAAACAGAAACAGATTCACAGACATAGAAAACAAACTTATGGTTACCAAACGGGAAACGTGTGGAGGGAGGGATAAATCCAGAGCTTGGGATGAACATACACACACTACTATAAGATAGATAGCCAACAAGAACCTACTGTATATAGCACAGGGAAGTCTACACGGTATACTGTGATAACCCAGATGGGAAAAAAATCTAAAAAAGAGTGAATATATGTGAATGATAACTGAATCACTTTGCTGTACACCTGAAACTAACACAACATTGTAAATCAACTATACTCCAATAAAATAAAATAAAAAGTCATATCCGTTCAGTTGCTTATGTAAACCAGAATTGTCCTTTGTGGTGGACGCGTCTGGCGCCCATAACTCACCTCCTTGCGTCACCTCTGAGTTCAGTCTCAGCTGTGGAGGAAGGTTGTGTCTGAGCCCAGGCTCACCTCACTCTGCCATCTCACCCCAGGCTCGCTGTACAGCAGCTTCCCTCCTTGAACCCTCAGGGGCTCGTGGTGGTCCCATCGTCTCCCGTTCAAGCACAGGCTGGAAGGGTGGGAGGGTGAACACAACCTGGGGACGGTCCTCAGCCAGTGAGGAGAGAAGGTGGTGGATGGGAAGCAGAACATTTGGAGAGGCATTCTATATGGTGCTCAGGAGGGTCCTTCCCGAGGAGGGCTGGCCCCCTGCCTTGGTGATACATCTGACCTTAGGTCTTTCTCTGCCTCCCTCGCCCTGCTCCTCACACTGGCTCCTGGGATCACCTCCCAAATCTATGACCTGCCCCAAGTCCAAGCCTCAGACGCTACTTTCAAGAAACTCCAAACCAAGACCCACCATCCCTCTCACTGCAGGAACCGTCTTCGTACCCGCTTCAGACGGTCACCCAGTATTTGCTGGTGTCTCCAGGGATAAAAGGAGTTCTCGTTGCCCCAGCTAAATCTTCCCATTGCTGAACAAGACAAGGGAACAGAAGTGAGCCAGTTGTACCCAGGGCTTAACATGGGTTGAAGACTGTGCTAGTGTATTCTTTCACTCTCCTTGTTAAAAAGTAGTTTCCTTTTTAAAAGTTAAAAACAGGCAAATTAACTTTTATTACAGCATTTTTGGATATTTACGTACCATACAATTCACCCATTTATTGTTTTTATAAATTTATTTATATTTTATTTATTTTTGGCTGTATTGGGTCTTCATTGCTGTGTGCTGGCTTTCTCTAGTTGCGGCGCGCGGGCTTCTCACTGCGGTGCCTTCTCTTGTTGCGGAGCACAGGCTCTACGTGCACGGGCTTCAATAGTTGTGGCACACAGGCTCAGTAGTTGTGGCTCATGGGCTTAGCTGCTCTGCGGCATGTGGGATCTTCCCAGACCAGGGGTCGAACCCATGTCCCCTGCACTGCAGGCAGATTCTTAACCACTGTGCCCCCAGGGAAGTCCCAATTCACCCTTTTAAAGTGCACAACCTGGGAATTCTCTGGCAGTCCAGTGGTTAGGACTCAGCGGGGTTCGATCCCTTGTTGGGGAGCTGGGATCCCACAAGCCGCATGGTGTGGCCAAAAATAAGAAAATTAAAAAATAAAGTGTACAACTCAGTGGTTTTTCATATATTCACAGAGTTGTGCAAACATCACCCCGATTAATTTTAGAACATTTCCATCACCCACACAAAAATTACTCCCCATTTCCCTCCGGTCAGCCAGCCCTAGACAATCACTGATCTACTTTGTGTCTGTATGAATTTGTCTGTTCTGGACGTTTCGTATAAATGGATTCATACAATATGTGGCCTTTTGTGACTGGCTTCTTTCACTGAGCATTATGTTTTCAAGGTTCATCCATGTTGTAGCAGGAGTCAGTGTTTCCTTCCTCTTTATTACTAAATAATATTTCATTGTATGGATATGCCACGTCTTATTTATCCATTTCTCATTCAATGGACATTTTGGTTATTTCAAAAAGTAGTTCCTTATGTTGAACTAAAATTCTGTGGTACTAATGCTGCCTTAGGATTCTGTCTTAGCTATGACCTTTGAGGTGAACCCTTGCCAAACTTCCTCCTTCCGCAGTGAGAACCCCTCTAACGTGTGGAGGTTCTTCCCCACACTAACCGTCCCCTGTTGTCGATGTGGTGGATGGTCTAGAGCACGCGCTTCTCCCCATACCAATCATAGTCCTTGGACAAATTCCAGTTTACCACAGCCCTCTTAAAAGTGGGATGGTCAGAGTCGAATATCACAGCAAGCACTTACCCTTTTAACTATTCATTTATATACAGTTAATGATAAAATAACAAGTTGAATGGGAGTCATACTAACAGGCTCTATCCAAAAGAAGACACATCTAATTTTTTATTATTATTATTAATATGCTCTGAGAAAACCAAGTTAGGGCCCACGTACCACAGTGACATTCCTCGGGGTGAATAGGAGGGCTCAGCTGCAATAATAACGCCGTTCGCTCAGGAAGCCTTTGTGAAGTGGATCCATAATGTGCTTTGCTCAGCTGTGTAAATGTGACCCATAATTACTTTCAGATAAGGAAGGAGTCTGACAGGGATAGGTCTGCTACACAGGTGTCCCAGCGAATGAAGGGGCTAGAGGGGAGGGGAGGGGCGAAGAGGGCCCCATGACTCCCTTGTACTCCTCTGCACTGATAGTTCTAGCTGCAGTATCTTTGCTTCAGGAGTTTGTCTTCCCAAATCAAAAAAGGGCTCCCATCTCCAACATGTCCTTTGTATCTCACAGAGGACCTTCCACAGCCCCTATGAACCAAGTTGTGTGCTCGGTAAATACTTTTGGAGAATGATAGATAGATGGGAGATGGATGGCTAGGTGGATGGATGATGGATGGATGGATGGCTAGGTGGATGATGGAA
This sequence comes from Globicephala melas, assembly GCF_963455315.2. Lineage (NCBI taxonomy): Eukaryota > Metazoa > Chordata > Mammalia > Artiodactyla > Delphinidae > Globicephala > Globicephala melas. Next base: position 12,717,508 of record NC_083317.1, on the reverse strand, counting down.
GGACGGATGGATGAATGACTAGACAGGTGAATGATGGAAGGATGCATGATGGATAGAATGGATGGATGGATGGCTAGGTGGATGAATGACGGATGGATAGATGATGGGTGGATGATGGAAGGACGGATGGATGAATGACTAGACAGGTGAATGATGGAGGGATGGATGATGGATAGAATGGATGGATGGATGGCTAGATGGATGGATGATGGATGGATGTGAAACTGCACAACTCAGACCGGGACTTGAACCCACTGTCTTTTAATTAGGATCTCACACCTGGCCTCAGGACTTAATGAAGCTCAGGTTCTTCATGTCTCATCGCAGAGAGAATTCAGTGAGAGACAAAGTGATAGGTAAGAAGTGGATTTATTTAGAGAGATACACATTCCATAGACAGAATGCAATCCGTCTCAAAAGGCAAATGTGGCCATGGTAGAAACACACTCCACAGACAGAGTGTGGGCCATCTCAGACAAGAAGAGGGCCCAAAATATGAGGTAGTTAGTTTTTATGGGCTAGGTAATTTCATAAGCTAATAAGTGGGAGGATTATTCTGAATATTTGGGGGAAGGGGCGGGAATTTCCAGGAATTTGGCCAGCGGCCCCTTTTGGCTTCAGAACTGTCATGGCGCCTGTGGGTGTGTTGTTTAGCATATGCTAATGTATTACAATGAGCGTATAATGAGGCTCAAGATCAACTGTAAGTCAAATCTTCTGCCATCTTGGACCTAGTGGGTTCTAGCCAGTTTATGTCATATCCTCAATGGCTACGTCATTCTTTTAAAGGTTGTGGCCTGCCCCCTTCCTCCTGTTTCAGATGGATGATAGATAATGGATGGATGGGCAGGTGGATGGATGGATGGGTGGGTGGATGAAAGGAGGAAGGGGAGAAGGAGGGATAAAAACACACAACCACAAACAGAATCATCACCTCAGAGGTTACTAGAGAATGGACTTGAGGCTATGGGGAGGGGGAAGGGTAAACGGTGACAAAGCAATAAAGAGGCATGGACATGTATACACTACCAAACGTAAGGTAGATAGCTAGTGGGAAGCAGCCGCATAGCACAGGGAGATCAGCTCGGTGCTTTGTGACCGCCTGGAGGGGTGGGATAGGGAGGGTGGGAGGGAGGGTGACGCAAGCGGGAAGAGATATGGGAACATATGTATATATATAACTGATTCATTTTGTTGTGAATCTGAAACTAACATACCATTGTAAAGCAATTATGCTCCAATAAAGATGTTTTAAAAAAAAAAAAAAAAAAAAGCTTGTACTGAGAAGCAGCTGGTCTAGTTCTGAGTGTGGCCAGTGTCTGGAGGCTCACCCTGCCTCTTCCATTTGGTCAAGGAAGATACGTTTTCCATATACCTGTATGTGTCAGGGCTCCCAGTAGCCTGGGGAAAACTGGGTTGCTTATCTTAATAATTCAGATAATGTACATGGAAGGCTTTGTAACTGTAAATCCCCATTTGAATGTGCATTGTGTGGGGCAGTGACACTATTATTTCCTTAGTATGTTTGGGGACAGGGAGCTGGCAGGTACTCTCTCTGCCCAATCGCAATAGCTACAGCCTGCCCTGATCCTTTTCCTCAGGGCTCTGTGGAAGCTGAGGCAGAAAACTGAGGATTAAAGAATGTCAGATGGATATAAGAGGCTTAAAAAGTGGGATCACCTTACCCAACGACTTCTTTGTACAAATGAGAAATCCGAGGACAAGAGAGGAATGGTGACTTCTCCAAGGTCACACAGTAGTTAATAATTGGTCCAGAGTTCAGACCCAGGTCACATGATTCCTGCTTTCTTTCCCCCAGGCTTCCTGTCTAACATCCTTGCTGGGTCATTTCATAAAGAACAGCATTCATCTCAAACACACTGCCGTTAACCTTTAATGACAACTTCCTAGCAACCCCTGCAGAGTAGAGATGAGAGCTACAAATTCTCTTCTGTTCCTTTTTTTTTGAGCTTGTTGACTTAATGGTAGGATGTCTGGGCTCCTTTCAAATTTATTTCTTCCAGAGTGTCCTCTAGCTCCTGGTTTGGCCCGGTGGCAATGAGTCTGAGATTTGCTGGTGAGAATGGGAGACTTGGAGAACCTTTGAGAAGCAAGGGACGTTTCTGATGACATACCACCTCATCACAGGGCTTGGTGGGCTTAAAAAAGCTCTTTCAAATACTCTGGCTATGTCCCCTGGTAGAGACCTGGCCCAAAATATCCAACAGACCATTCCCAGTGTACTTTTCAAAGCTTAGATGCTGCTAGGATAGTGATCTTCTTGGGAAATGCACCTGCTAGTTCATAAGGGTTGGCAATTTCCTGTTTTAGCAGATAAAACAGTCCCTGTTTATTGGGGTAGAGAATAAGAATTCATCAAAATTGTACTCCATACTCGGCACTGACACTAACACTTTTTGCTCCAAGAACTCTTCAAACTAGAGATGCACCTCATTTCTGCTTCTGGTGGAAAGCAAGCATGTGGATTTGGGAGTCAAAAGACTTGGTTCCCAACTGTGTGTGTGATGTTGAGTGAGTCACCTAACCTCTCTGAGGTTTTGTTCTTCATCTGTGAGGCAACAATAGTAATAATAACAGCTGCGTCACAGGCTGATATTATAAGTAGAAAACGAATCATTGAAATAAAAAAATACTTCTAAAGAACAAATTATTCAATGACACTTGTGAAAGCATGGTAAGGAAGATTATTCAAGGGGGGCCATGGCAATAGGTGTAGAACCACTGCAGTGGGGAGAAATTGGACTCATCTCTGAATACCACCTGGGTCAATGGGATTTCAGAGCCAAGGAGCAGGGTGGGGGTCAGCGGATGGAAAATGACTAAGAGAAAACAGGAGGGGTAAGAGGGGATTCTTGCTAAACTGACCAAACCTGATTCTTGCAGAAGGCAGGCCAGGGTGATCAGACATCACCTGGGGCACAGTGGAGGATAAAGATCAAATATCAAAGGTGGGGATTTTGTGACCACCTAGAGGGGTGGGATAGGGAGGGTGGGAGAGAGGGAGACACAATTGGGAAGAGATATGGGAACATATGCATATGTATAAGTGATTCACTTTGTTATAAAGCAGAAACTAACACGCCATTGTAAAGCAATTATACTCCAATAAAGATGTTAAAAAAATAAAAATAACTTAGCAGGATTCTTGCTAAAATTGGACAATGCAGAGATGAACATGAAAGTTCAAAAGTCAAAGCCTAGTTGAAGAGTTTGAAAGAACACGAGTAGAGTTTAGTAGAGGAGAGAATTTTTGTCCATATGTGACAGGAGAGAAAAGGGCAGGGCACAACCATTAAAAGAATGACACAGCCATTAAGAAGAACAGGATATGACAAAAACCGGTAGAACCAATTAGGCCCAAGATGGCAGACGATTTGACTTCCAGTAGACCTTGAGCCTATTATAGTCTCACTGTAATGCATTAGCATGCTAAATGACACACCACAGGCACCGTGACACTTCTCAGGCTGACCACAAAAAGCCAAAAAGTGGGTAGTGGCCCAATTCCTGGAAATCCCCACCCCTTCCCCACAGTAGTTGGAATAATCCTCCCACCTGTTAGCCTATGAAATTACCCAGCCCATAAAAACTAACCACTCCATATTTGGAGGCCGCTCTCACCTTCTGAGAAGGACTACCTTCTGCCTGTGGAACGTGTGGCTCTCTCAGTGAACCTGCTTTCACTTTACTAGGGCTCGCTCTTGAATTCTTTCCTGCACAAAGCCAAGGACACTCACTTGGCGGCCCATCCCAAGGACTAGCCCGAGACCCGGGATATGACCATCCTCCCATGCCCCATTCTCCTGCGGCACATACAAATATTAAATGTCTTCCAGCTTGGTTGCTTGGGAAAGGTTGAGAGCAAAAGGTGAGTACATGGAGAAGCCAAGGCACCACAGCCTCAGAAACCAACCTAGCAACTGACTTTCTGGCCCATCCTACCTTGCCTAGACATGATGGTATACAGGGCAGAACACTTCTTACTCAGACCGCGGATGCCAGGAAAATTCATCTCAGGATTCATTTTATGCTTTCCGATTTTGCACATAAGGAAATAGTGGAGCAGAAACTAAGGGTTCAGAATTGCACAGGAAATCAGCTGGGAAACATTTGTGGATCCGTTGGCCTCCCAGTGTTTCCCCACCTTAACCATAGGAACTCAGGATGCCACGTAATCTCTCCCTGGAGACCCCAGCTGGGGCTCTCCTATTTCTCCCCTAGGCTCAGGATTTCACATCACTTTTGACAGGTACTTCGGAGACCTTTGGAATGCGGGTATGTTTAAAAATACACTTCTTTTAAAAACGCATATCACAGGGAGATCAGCTCGGTACTTTGTGACCACCTAGAGGGATGGGAGGGAGACGCAAGAGGGAGGGGATATGGGGATATATGTATATGTATAGCTGATTCACTTTGTTATAAAGCAGAAACTAACACACCATTGTAAAGCAATTATACTCCAATAAAGATGTTAAAAAAAAAAAAAGCAAGCTCTTGAACCCACTCATTTATCAAGGAGGCAAAAAGATGGACTCGAGGGGCTTCCCTTCCCTGGTGGTGCAGTGGTTGAGAGTCCGCCTGCCGATGCAGGGGACGCGGGTTCGTGCCCCGGTCTGGGAGGATCCCACATGCCGCGGAGCGGCTGGGCCCGTGAGCCACGGCCGCGGAGCCTGCGCGTCCGGAGCCTGTGCTCCGCAACGGGAGAGGCCGCAGCAGTGAGAGGCCCGCGTACCGCAAAAAAAAAAAAAATAAAAAAATAAAAAAATAAAAAAAGATAGACTCGATTTAACATATCAAAGGAAGCTGTTTCCCCTCTAACCTTTCTGGCCGCTTCCAATAAGTCAGACCCGAACACAAAGGTTTCCCTAGGCTGCAGCAGAACAATGGAATGTTACCTGTGAGCATCTTTCTACCATGTGTGCTCCTGCAGCACTTCTCAGTTAAAACAGACATATGGAATTGAAGAATTTGCACCAAAGAGAAAAAAGTGAGAGTCAGGCAAAAATGGGATGAGAAGAAATTTAGATTTCAGAGAAGAAATGAGCAGACCAGACTGCACACGTAGAGAGAGCTGGCAGCTCTCACATGCTGGTTAATCGTCAGCGGGCACAGCCTCGTTGGGTGTTGAACCCTGAGTGGCCCCTCAGTGGGTATTGGACATCGTCCTGTTGGTCGGGCAGAATCTATCACATCCACCCTCCCCTGCTCGGCCTCCAAGGCCCCACTTTGGGCTGCAATTGAACTTTTCAACTTGGAAGATAAACACTGGGGACTCGAAGGAATTGATTCAGAGGCCCCGTGGAGAGGGCTAAGAGGTTGGCCTGGCATCAGGGAGGAGAGGCCATGGGATGGCGAAAAAGGCAGTCGGAGGAGGGAGGTCTGCATGCCTCCCACCTCCCCCAAGCTTGGGGCGGGGTCTCAGCCGTGTTTGGGGAAACAGGGAGAGAGCGAGCCGGGATGGGGGCTTTAAGGAGAGAAGGAAGTGAGAGGAGATGAGAAAGCCAGGTACAGAAAAGGAGCGAGGGGTGAAAGATGGAGGCAGGGGAGGAAGGAATCATTTGAGATGCACACGTAAAAGGGAAGTTTCTCTCAAGACTTATGAAACCAAAACCACACAAACTTGCCTCCAATACTTATTTTCTAAAATTAACAGCAGCGTTTCAGAAGTAGCCTAGATTCTGAATACAGCTGTAAAGGGCTCTGCATTTAAAAAAAATATATCTGAAGGGGATCCTACAACTGCCTGTATCTCCCTCTGTACCCTAAACCTACTCCCCCCAAATACCTTTGGCTTCCCCCATCTCCAGAGTTGTATCTGCATGTACATGAGGCTGTCTTTTATCTTTTTAGAATATTAATATTTGTTCTTCATCATTGGCTTGTTTTGGCTTTTCTAATGTGCTGAGGAGCTACTCTGGCATGAGTTCTGCAGACACCCCAGTTTCAACTGCAATTTGGAAAGTCAGTGCGAAGGCAGAAAGAGCCAGAATTCGATCTAAGGAAGGAGAAGGGTCATTGAGTGGAGGAATGTAAGGCCAAACTAATAGCCATCCTTTATGCATGAAAATTTAAAGTATATCCATTTCAGCCAACAGGCTAAGCTCTAGTCACCTGTTCTATTCAACAGTTCTGTCCCCTGGGGATTAACTTGCATTGCCAGTATTCTCTTACTTTTAATGCGCTTTATACCTCTAGTTGAAAACGTTGCTCCAAAGGTACCAACAGGATTAAATGACAGCTCGAGGTTTCAAAGGGACTCCGAGTCATGCTCAACTCCCAAAGGGGCCGACACCGGATCTTCCAAAGGCCTCTGCCCAAGCACTGGCTTTGAGGACTGGCAAGGGCATCTACCGTCAGCCCACCATTGGACAGATCAGGAAATAGTCACGAAACTGGAATGCAGAGTAGCCCCTCGGCACATTCAAGTGCAAATATCCAGTTAGTGCCAAAGGGAATTCTCGGCCCTACGAATCTCAGCCCCTATCCTGTGTTCACACATGTCTCCACGCTGCCCTCTTTCAGAGAACGAAAATTCAGTAGCAACCTCTCAGAGGAACATCTTAGGCCGAAAAGATGGCATCTTTGTGCTTGGGGGAAAAAAAAAAAAGACTCAATCTGGCCAGCAGAGTGAAGAAACCTGTATCTGGGGGTTAGCTAAAGACAGCTGAGTATCAAGAAGGAAACCGAAATGTGGAAAGTCTCAAGATTTGGAGGCCCCAGAACCCAGGACAGTAGTGATATGGATGGGACTAAAATCAGAATCAGTGTGAGGAAAAGCTCTCAGATTGACACAGCCAGAGGACTGTCCCTCCCTAACCCGGCAGCGAACTGCGTCAGAGTTTACGTTCTGGAGAGGTTGAACCCAGGTGCCTTTGACCTCAGAGATGTCAGGATTAGCGCAGTGGGGTGACAGCCACACTGAGAAAAAGGAGATTAAGTGAAAGTCAACATGTCCTTTCCCCCAGTCTTGATTTCCCAGACATGGGGTTCCAGACTTATACCCGTACCCAGGCAGGAAATTGAAGATTCCTCACTGGAGAAACTGTACATCCTCTCTCTCTTTTTATTTCTTCAATTTTTGTTGTGGTGAAATTCACATCATATAAAATTAACCATTTTAAAGTGAACAATTCAGTGGCAGTTAGTACGTTCACGATATTGTATAACCAGCACCTCTATCTAGTTCCAAAACATTTCATCACCCCAAAAGGAAATCCCTTTGCTTCACTTTTGACTAAAAATGGACAACCAGGGTGTCACCAGGCATCCGAGGGAAAACTTCTGGCATGAATGACAGACAGAAAAAAACAACAGACAAGAAGAACTCAAAGGAGACGGAGAGGGACAAGAGCAGAAGGAAATTTTTTAAATTAAAAATTTTAAAGTTCTCCTCAGAAAGATGAAAAGGTATTAAAAATTTAATACAAAAAGCTGGTGCTAAGAAAAATAGGTAATACTATATTTGTAGAATGTATAGAAAGAGCTCTTGGGAATTCAAAGTATGAGAACAGATACCTTTTTTAGTTAATAGAAAAAAAAATCAAAGAGTTAGAAGATAAAGTTGAAAATATCACCCAGAGAGAAGACAAAGAATGTAAAATAGGAAAGAGAAGAGAAGACAATGAAAATCTATGAGTTAGTCTAGCAGACATAGAGAATGGACTTGAGGACATGGGGAGAGGGAAGGGTAAGCTGGGACGAAGTGAGAGAGTGGCATGGGCATATATACACTACCAAATGTGAAATAGATAGCTAGTGGGAAGCAGCCGCATAGCACAGGGAGATCAGCTCGTTGATTTGTGTCCACCTAGAAGGGTGGGATAGGGAGGGTGGGAGGGAGACACAAAAGGGAGGAGACATGGGGATGTATGTATATGTATAGCTGATTCACTTTGTTATACAGCAGAAACTAACACACCATTGTAAAGCAATTATACTCCAATAAATATGTTTAAAAAAATCTATGAATTAGTCTAAGTTTGCCAACAAAATAATAGGGGTTTTAGAAAAAGAGAAAAGAGAATATAGAGGGAAGAATGTTATTAAAGAACAAATACAGAAAAAAATTTCCAACTGAAAGCATTTGTCTCCCGATTGAAAGGACTACCTTGAGTCTCCCTCACAAAGAATGAAAAAGAGACACACATGAAAGCAAACCATTGGAAGATTTTAGAAGAGCTGGCACAGGAAAATATCCGAAAAATTCCAGGGAGGAAAGAAAAAAACTAGGTCATATATAGAGGATTTGGAATTAGAATGGTATTAGACTTTTCAATAGTAATAATAGAATCTGGAAAAGAATGGAACAATGCTTTTAAAACTGAGTGAAAATTATACGTAAACTAAAATTGTATACCCAGCTATGTTAGTCAGAGTTCTCCAGAAAAGCACATCCCATAGGAGATATGGATAATATAGCTATAGATGATATAGATACAGGTATAGATAAGAGGAGATTTACTCTTGCACTTGTGGAGGCTGAGAAGTCCCACAGTCTGCCATCTGCAAGGTGAATAACCAGGAAGTCAGTGGCATAATTCCGTTTGAGACTGAAGACCTGAGCACTGAGCAGCCACTGGTATAAGTCCCAGGATTTAAAGGCCTGAGAACCAGGAGCTCTGATATCCAAGGGCAAGAGAAGATGGACGCCCAACTCAAGAAGAAAGAGGGGAGTTGCCCTTCCTTCACTTTCTTGTTCTATTTGGACCTGCCCACAATGGTGAGGGTGGATCTTCTTTACTCAGTCTATTGAATCAAATGCTAATCTCATCTGGAAACACCCTCACAGACACACCCAGAAATGATGTTTTACCAGCTATCTGGGCATCCCTTAGTCCAGGCAAGCTGACACAAAAAATTAAACATCACACCAGAGAGTCTAGCAATCAAACTGGAGGTAGAATGAAGTTATTTTCAGACATTCATGGGCTCCACCTACTAAGACGCTCCACCAAAACAAGGAAGTAATTTTTTAAAGGAAGACCATGTGAAGTTAAGGAAATAAAGGATCCAACATGGGAAAGGGTTGAAGTGAACACTCATGGTGGTAAGGAAGGGAAATCCTGCTATGAGTGTAAAGGGAAGCGACAGAATTGGTGTCTGGAGTCTTTCTGGAGGCAAGTCCAGAAATTGTCCAGAAGAGATGTATCTAAGATGAAAATGGAGCTTGATGTGCTAGTATTCAAAGGGATTTAAGCTCTGATAGAGACAGTGGATTCATGGTAAGCACAGAGAAAATAAAGCAAATTTTAAAATGAGGCAATTACTAACTCTAGGAAAACAAAAACTCTGTATGAGAAAGAAAAAGTAATCATGGTCAATTCTGTGGTTCAGCTGCGATTGTATCTACACGGTCAAAAAAATACAAACCTTAAATACTATTTGACCAAACATAGTTATGTATATATATTAAAAAATTGGAAGGCTGGGGAGGCAGAGACGTGTAGGTGGGTACTGGGGGAGGGGCAGGGTACAAAAACATCCAAAGTAGAGAAGTCAAGAAATAGCAATATACACATATTTATTTAGAAACACAGAGGCAAACCATAAGAGACATCTTAAAAGACTTGGAGGTGTTTCCCTCGGGGGAAGAGAGATTAAATAGAAGGGGAGGCATTGGTCAGGGGACTGCTGTTTTCAATAGAAGCCTTTTAATACTGTTTGACTTTTTAAACTAGGACCCTGGATTTCTTTATTAGAAGTACAGATTAAATTTTTTTAAAACTCCATTACTGGAACAGCTTGGTCCACCAGCCTAGCTGTAACATACCAAGTTCACTATACGCAGTGCCATGTGATGGTCCTCCTCCCGATAAGCAATTCACCAAGAAGAAATGCTACTCACTGTCAAGTCCCATTCCTGAAAGATGTGACCTCATTTTCAACCCTGAGGAAATGGAGCCACTAAATACAAGTCAAATCCAGTTACAGTCAAAATCCAAGTGAAGTGCAGCCAAGATATGTGCAAGCCTCAGGTAATGGCCCAGTTATCCCAGCATAATTTATTGTAACAGCATTTTAGAACACTACAAAAAAGGCTGTAGTGGTTGCTTCCACTCTGGGCTCCTATAGCATCCTGCTGCCCTTACCAAAGCCTTTATCACACTTCCTTGTACTTTCTTGCTGTTGGGATTTTTAAAGCGTTTGCTTAATGGACTGTCTTCACAAGGACAAAGACTGCAGCTGAATTGATTTTTTTGTCCCCTGTGTCTAGCAAAGTGATTAATATATGGAAGGCAGGCAGGCAGTGTTTGAATAAATGAAGAAAAGGGGAAAGATTGAATGAATGTACAAAAACAATAATAATTAAAGCAGCAGCCAATATTAATGCTACATAATAGAGGTGTGGGGTGAAGAGGACCAAAAAGAGGGGTCCGTTAATAATGGCAAATGCTACAGAGCCTAAGTAATAACAAGAATGACTGACTCAGTGCCTGCTGTGTGCCAGGCACTGTTCTAGAGGTGGCAGGTGTATTAGCACAGGTAATCCTCAGAATAACCCACGAGGTAGGTTATCACTATTCCCATTTTATAGAGAATAAATTGTCCCCCAATCACAAGTCATCAAGCAATAGATGAGCCAGGGTTAGGACCCAGGCCACCTGGCTCTAAAGTCTGCACTCATAAACACCTCACACCTGAGGAATTGAAGAAATGAAGCCCTTTGGGGTGAACACCTAACAATGTGGCCCCAGGGATCTGACCTGGCTGGGTATGTGCAGCTGGTTTGGAGTTGTTAGGAAAGCTCCAGGGATTGGAAGAATTAATATTGTTAAAATGGCCACACTACCCAAAGCAATCTACAGATTCAGTGTGATCCCTATCAAATTATCTGTGACGTTTTTCACAGAACTAGAGCAAATAATCTTAAAATTTATATAAAACCACAAAAGACCCAGGATTGCTAAAGCAATCCTGAGGAAAAAGAACAAAGCTCCCAGACTTCAGACAATGCTACAAAGCTACAGTAATCAAAACTGTATTGTATGTTATTGGCACAAAAACAAACATATGGATCAATGGAACAGAATAGAGAGCCCGGAAATAAAGTCACACACCTATGGTCAATTACTCTTTGACAAAGGAGGCAAGAATATACAATGGAGAAAAGACAGTCTCTTCAGCAAGTGGAGTTGGGAAAGCTGGACAGCTGCATGTAAATCAATGAAGTTAGAACACATCCTCACACCATACACAAAAATAAACTCAAAATGGCTTAAAGACTTAAATATAAGACACCAAAAAACTCCTAGAAGAGAATGTAGGCAAAACATTCTCCAACGTAAATCATAGCAGTATCTTCTTAGATCAGCCTCCGAAGGCAAAAGAAGTAAAAGTAAAAGTAAACAAATGGTACCTAATCAAACTTAAAAGCTTTTGCACAGCAAAGGAAACCGTAAACAAAACGAAAAGACAACGTATGGAATGGGAGAAAATATTTGCAAATGATGCGACCAGCAAGGGCTTAATTTCCAAAATATACAAACAGCTCATACAACTCACTATCCAAAAAAAACCCCAAACAACCCAATCAAAAAATGGGCAGAAGACCTACATAGACACTTCTCCAAAGAAGACATACAGATAGCCAATAAGCACATGAAAAGATGTTTCACATTGCTAATTATGAGAGAAATGCAAATCACAACCACAATGAGGGGGGCTTCCCTGGTGGCGCAGTGGTTGAGAGTCCATCTGCCGATACAGGTGAAACGGGTTCATGCCCCGGTCCTGGAAGATCCCACATGCCGCGGAGTGGCTGGGCCCGTGAGCCATGGCTGCTGAGCCTGCGCGTCCAGAGCCTGTGCTCCGCAACGGGAGAGGCCACAACAGTGAGAGGCCCGCGTACAGCAAAAAAATAAAAATAAAAAACACCACAATGAGGTTTCACCTCACACCAGTCAGAATGGCCATCATCAAAAAGTCTACAAATAATAAATGCTGGAAAGGGTGTGGAGAAAAAGGAACCCTCCTACACTGCTGGTGGGAATGTAAACTGGTCCAGTCACTATGGAAAACAGTATGGAGTTTCTTTAAAAACCTAAAATAAAACTACTAAAAATAGAACTACCATATGATCCTGCAATCCCACTCCTGAACATATACCTGGAAAAAATGAAAACTCTAATTTGAAAACATACATGCACCCCAATGTTCATAGCAGCACTCTTTACAGTAGCCAAGACATGGAAGCAACCTAAATGTCTATCAACAGATGGTGGATAGAGAAGATGAGGTACACACACACACACACACACACACACAATGGAATATTACTCAGCCATAAAAAAGAATGAAATATTGCCATTTGCAGCAACATGGATGGACTTAGAGATTATCATACTGAGTGAAGTAAGTCAGGCAGAGAAAGACAAATATTATATGATGTCACATATATGTGGAATCTAAAAAAATAATACAAATGAATTTATTTATAAAACAGAAACAGACTCACAGATATAGAAAATAAACTTGTGGTTACCAAAAGGGAAAGGGAGTGGGAGGAATAAATTAAAATTTGGGGATTAACAGATACATACCAATCTAAACTGTAGAATTCTGAACAAGTGTATGGTTGTTAATTGAAGCCACTAAGAACTGCGGTGGTTTGTTACACAGCAATATGTAACTGCTACAACTAGTGAGTAAATGGCAAAAGCAGAATTTGAAATTAGATCTGTTCGATACCACAGTCCAAGTTCTTAACCACTCTATGCCACCATCATACTCCCATTTTCCTCACTGAGAACTTCTTCCCTGCCTAGAGAAAGACTTGCATTTCTCAGATGGTGTAAAATCCCTTTATCACATTTGCACTTCTCTTTTCTACTCTAAGCTCTGGATTCCATGTTGACAGAGTCCATGTCAAATACAAAAAGAGTCTGATGCCGACTGAAACTCCAGACACAACTTTCCTCTGATCTCTGCTTTCATGGTCTCTAAAGTGCAGAATTAAGTCACACTGGAATTACAGAGATAGAGCAATTCACAGGGAACATTTCATTCACCCCAGTAATAAAATGGCTGTCCCTCTCCACTCCTGGCCCTGTCTACAATTTAACTGGGAGCATTTTCCATTCAGGGTGTGACCTTCATGATTAAAGCTCCAAAATGCTTGACAAGCCTGGATAAACTCTGCCACTACAAAGACCTGCATCTCATTCCAATCCCTGGCACCCAACACACCCTGGAGAAGACCTCAAAATGTGCACGTGGCATTGGAATACCTTTTCCAAAAGAGCTATCTTGAGGAAGTCTTTCTAACATCTACATTCCGTGGTGTTAGTCAAGTTTACTTAGGGACACAGACTACATGAGTGGGTAAGAATTTAGCAGAAGCAGTTAGTACGAGCTTCACCTCAGTTCACCCCATGGCCCCTCATCTTCCAGCAGGTTAGACCAGCTTCCTTACGTGACATCCTCATGACAGTGTTCTGGTTCTGGAAGTCAGACAAAATTACTTTGACTGCATCTTATTAGTCAAAGAAAGTCACAAGCCCAGTTTCAAAAGGTGGACAAATAGACTCCACTTCTTGAGCTGCAAAAGTTTGGGCCGTATTTAATCGGCCACACTATATGTGGGCTTAATTTTTCTTTTTTTCTTTTTTTTTTTTTTTTTGCGGTACACGGGCCTCTCACTGTTGTGGCCTCTCCCATTGCAGAGCACAGGCTCCGGACGCGCAGGCTCAGCGGCCATGGCTCACGGGCCCAGCCTCTCCGCGGCATGTGGGATCTTCCCGGACCGGGGCACGAACCCATGTCCCCTGCATAGGCAGGCGGACTCTCAACCACTGCGCTACCAGGGAAGCCCCGTGGGCTTAATTTTTCTTGTTGAATGTTATTTATATTGAAGAGCAGGAATGGTCTCTGTAAGAGGAGTGCTTAGTCATCCACTCGGCTTGAAACTGAAGAGGGGAACTAAACCTGACAGAAGATGGTGGGGTCAGTGCAGATACATGCAGTTTAGGTCAGGGCTGCTGAGAAAGAGACCAGGTGAGGCCTGCCTTTGGACAGACACCTGTTCATAGATGAGCATCAGGGAGAAGTTGAGGATGCTGGCAGGGGGGCACGGAAGGAGTTAGGGGAGGGGGAATAGGTTGGACAAGTACCTCCCATGTGCAAAGTGCTTGACATACATACATCATCTCATTCATCCAGTCCATACAACCACCCATTATAATCCTGATAGCAAACCCTCACATCATGCTTGCCATGTGCCAGGCGCAGAGCTAATCGCTTTACACATAGTAACTCAGTAACAGCAACAACCCTGAAACAGATATCAGTGTTTACCCCATTTCACAGATAAAAGAAAATTAAGGCCCAGAGAGGTTAAGTAACTAGCCCCAGGTCACACAGCTAGTAGGCAATGAAGTTAGATTCGACCATTGTACAAATAAGAAAACCAGGGCTCAGAGAGATGAAATCACTTGTTGAAGGACACAGAGCTGAACAAAGATTCACATCTAAATCTGTCTGATTTCCAATTCTGTGCGTTTTCCTTGAATACACTGTGTTTCTGCAGGGAAGGATTTGCTTCACGAGGAAGATTATTCCAGACTCTTCCAGAAAGAGGAGATTGTCCACCGTGGGAAGAGGCAGACCAAGGGACTCAGACCTTCTTAGTGAAACAAAATAACAGGAAACCAACAGTGAGCATTTGTTTGAAATCAGCTAAGCATAGACCGTGTGAGATGGGCCCCTAATGATACAAGTGAAGTAAGAAAAGATGGTGTGTGCCTGGTACTAATGTTGGTTTTCTTTTCTTTCTATTTTGATATTTAATGTCTTGTCAGTAAAGAGAATTAAGTGCTTCCTGTCTTAAAAAGATGTGAACATCTTTATGGGAAGCTGGGAGCAAACACAGCCAGCGTTTAACTGGAACATCGTATGCGGGTGATTCTCCTGTCCCCCGTAAATTCCCAGCTGGCAAGTCTAGTCAAAAAGCAGCACCCACTCCCCCAACGGCCCAGAACAGAGCAAAGGGCCTGGTCCAAAAACACCCCTCCTTAGGATGTTTAATCATAGGCAGTGGGGGGACTTCCCCAGGACCCCAAGCCTACTGGGGCAGAGGCAACACCTACAGGTTCCAGAAAAGGAAGAGGGAGGGGGAAGATGGGTTGGAGGGCCACCACTCTAGAAGGTGTCACCAGGAAGGCAGCTTGAACCCTAACCAAACTCAACATATACCTGACCAGAAAAAGCCAAGGGACTGGCTAGGGATCCGTCTAGGTCTGTGCTTGGAGATACATCTCCTGAGGCTTTGTCAGTCTGTATGCTGTATTCCAGAAAATTCCACATGACCCTGAGGCACAAGGCCATTCTGGGATGGAGTTGGAAAGCACAAAGTGAGTGCAGAAAGAAGGGACTCCGGTGGGGAACTTGTGGATGGAGGCGGGGCAGAATCAGCCTCTCTGGAAAGGAGGCTGCGGTCCCACTCTTAGCCCAGGTCCTGAGTTACCCGTTTAGCCAATGTCTTTTTAATGAAGTAACTCTTTTGCGGGGAGCAGGGAGCTTGGAGTTCTAATGAGGGTTGGAGTAGAGAGCAAGATGGATGAGAATGGTCGCTGGTGGAAGATGGCATGATTGTGTAAAAACCCATCTGCGTGAAAAGGTTTCCCTCAGCAGAACAGCAGATGCTGGCATTGAAGGCGGATGGGTCCATTAGCATCTCCCCTTTCAAGTCTCCTCGTATCTCCTTCCTCCCCCCACCTCCTCCTCTCCTCTGCGTCTCCAGACTTTTTCAGCCTTTGCCATCACCCCATCCTCACCAGCATCGGCCCTCTCTCCGGCTTTATTTGCGCAGGCCCCTGACTGCCTCTCACTCTGCCCTCCCTGTAGGCACAACCCTGAGAGTCTCGTACATTTCATGCCCTCAGCGGGAGGTGTCCCCAGAGGCCTCCTGCCTCCTGAGTTTGGGCTCTGGTTGAATCAATCCATTTTTGTCTTTTTCCTCCTGAGTTCCTACAGCAGCTGGGGGCTTTGGCACCTTGGGGATGCCCTGGTACCTGGCAGATTGCGAACACTCCCAGGGTGGTCCCAGGGGGTTGAGTGGCTTTGACCCAAACCTGGAGGGTCCTGGAGGAGTGTGGTCCCAGCAGATACCACATTTGATTCTGTCTAATTTCCAGAATCTCTCCAAACCCCCAGAAAAGTCTTGGAGTCCCCAAACTATAATCCAGACGAGGTCAGCTCTCTTCACTTGCAATGGATAGGGAGAACGGACCTCTGTGCACGTGAAACGCCGCATCTGTACTTGAACTTGGTCATTATGAATCAGTTTGCTGTTAGGATTGTGATTTTGGAAAAGCTAGGAGTGACTCACTTCATTAAAAGGCAACACACACTATGACCCCCAGCTCACTGTTTTCTACACGACCCCAGTGTTTCCCCAATGCACAGGGGAGGGCTTCCAGAAACATTTGTTGATTGAAGAAATGAACTCACCCTCTCACAGGACTGCCACCATCCCACTACCCACCACAGGGAGCTTCCAGGAAAAGGGTCTGGAAGCTCCCTGTGGTGGGGAAGTGGTCTGAGGGTCATCTTTTAGTTTGTTTTTCTTAAGTCCTCACGGTGGGGACCGACTGTATTCACTGTTCATCTTTTACTGCAAAAAAATACCATAACCTCCTTCCCAGAAAATCAAACACTACTTTACATGTTGCAGCAGCAGCGTGATTTAAAACTCCCCAGAGTGGAGCCAGGCAGAGTGATTCATAATCTCTCTTCGGAGGCAAGCCTGACATATGCTGTACACGTGTGCCCAGTGTAGACCTAGCGGCTGGGCTGGATTCTGAGAGGGGCCCACTCAGGAGAAAAATCTTTATTTTTACCCTTTGCCAAAAATGGAACCTCACCCCAATTCTCCCTCATAAATAGCACACCCAGAAGCCTTGCCATTTCAGAAAGCTGCATAGAAGCACAAGGTGCTCAAAGTTAAACCACAGAAGGAACACTGAGGTGTATAGGAATCGAATTAGACTCATTACCTAAAAATGAAAGAACCCAGCCTTCTAAAAATACAGTAGCATTTATTTGTGGCCAGAGCCCTATGTTTGCACACTTTTAATTGTTTCAGGAAGCTACACCTTTTAAAAGATGTTCTAAGTCCTGACCACAAAGGACCTGTTTATCAGTGCAGTTTGAGATAGCTGATGACTCTTGTATACTTCAAGGAAAAGTTGAAGGGGACACCTCCTGAAAGCTGAAAAGACCCAGGTGTGTGGTGACTGAGAGGTGTTGGGGTGGACTTTTGTTGTTATTTTTAAAGGCAGCTGGAGAGTTCGCAGCTGAAAGAAGTAGCCTTGAGGGTAAGATTCAGTCCTTGCAAGGAACTAGAACGGTAAACAGAACGATGCTTTATATTAACGCTACTGTCCCAGGACACATGAGAAATGGCAAGAAAAATACCAATCGCTCCCTTGGAAAGAGACAACTTGATTTATCATTGGGGAAACTGAAGCTATCTGAGACGAAGCGTTTTGTCCAACTTTATGGAGCAAATGTGAGTTCTGGCATCTTTCCACGGACTCGTCAGGCATGAATCTCAACAATTGGATAGGAACTGGCTCTCATCTGAGCCCTCTGCCTGGGGAAGCGATCTTTGTTTGTGGGCAGAGAAGACAAGAGTGGGGAAGGGACAACAATGGTGTCCGTTTTGACCCCGGTGGGAAACATCTTAAGGATATTTCTCCCCCATGGTCATCGAAATCTATTCTGTCTTCTAGTTTGCAGAGGTTTTCATCCTGAATTTCCCAAGACAGTTCTTTTTTTCCTGGGCCACAGGAAATGTTGGGCCACATCTAGTCCTATGTCCCCATGGTAGGTGGAAATGCTCTACCCCTCCTCCCCCCACCCCCATCACAGAGATATGTCCACATCCTAATCTTTGGAACCTGTCAATATGACCATATTAGGGAAAAGGGTCTTTGCAGATGTAGCTAAGTTGAGGATTTTGAGATGAGGAGATTGTCTGGTGGGCCCTCAGTACCATCACGAGTGTCCTTATAAGAACTTATAGAAGAGGGGGTTCTGACACGTAAGGGGAGAAGGTGATGTGACGGCGTAGGCAGAGATGCTGTCCTGTTTCATCATCCTTTAGACAGATATTTGTTGAGTGTGAACATGCGCTGACATTGAGTGAGGTGCTGAGGTATAACAGTGAGCAAAGAGACGTGAACTCCACCTTCAGGCAGCCTGTGGTGTGGGAGATGGTCAGTAAGCAGATAACCACCGTGCTGTGACTACAGTCTGCAGTAAGTGCCACGAGGGTGCATGACAGGTGGTGACGTGGTAATGGCCTCGTGTGGACAGCGAGGGAGATTTAAACAGAGACCTGAACTCCACTGGGGGAAGGAGCTTTCCAGCTACAGGGAATAATCTGTAGGAAGACCCAGAAGGCTCTGGAAGCTTTCAAGTGTTACCTAAACTTACAAAGAAAGAAGATCATTGGATGGGGGCAGAAGGCGGCCTGTGTAGGCCTGAGGGTCCAGGTGTAAGGACTTCATCTCTGTCCTAAAGACATGGGGAAACCACTTGCTTTACACACAGGGGTAGCCCAATCAGACCGATGTTTCAGAGGAATCAGTCTGGCTGCTGCACAGCGAGGAGGTGGGAGGGGCTGAAGCCAGTGGGTCAGTGTGGAAGCTCTTGAGAAGCCCAGACAAGATATGGTAGCTGTTTGGACTTGGATGTAGCAGCCAAGCTGGGGGGAGAAGTGGGTGGATTCCAAAGAGTGCAGGAAGAAGGAGTTGGTGATGGATTGGAGGTGGGGAGTGAGGGAGAAGGTGGTGTAAAGGATATGTCCTGGGTTTCCTCTCTGTACCATGTGCAAGGTGGTGATGTCAGAGCCACTGGGGGCTACTGAGAAGGACCCAGGTTTGGGGAAAGAAGAGAAATAGTGTTTTCATCTAAAATGACCCTACTTCTCAGTTTCTCTGGCACAATCCAAGTTATGCCTATTATCTCAAAGTCTTGTCCAGAATTTGTTATTCCCCCAAATGCCCTGGTTTGGACCAATCAATTATAGGGTCACCCTAGGCTAACAAGAGTGTGATCTGAAAGGTCTTTGAGACATCCGAGAGAAGGTTTTGAGAATATAGAATGACGAGAGGAGAGGCTGAGGAGAAAAGCCAGATGATCTTTATTTTTTCATTTTTTTTAAATTGAAGTAGAGTTGATTTTCAAGGTTGCATTAGTTTTGGGTGTACAGAAAACTGATTCAGTTATACATACATATATGTGTATTTATGTATACATTCTTTTTCAGATTCTTTTGCATTATAGATGATTACAAGGTATTGAATATAGTTCCCTGTGCTCTATAGTAGGTCCTTGTTGATTATCTATTTTATATATAGCAGTGGGTATCAGTTAATCCCAAACTCCTAATTTATCCCTCCCCCCACCTTTCGCCTTTGGTAACCATAAGTTTGCTTTCCATGTCCGTGAATCTATTTCTGTTTTATAAATAAGTTCATTTATACCACTTTTTTAGATTCCACATGTAAGTGATATCATATGATATTTGTCTTTCTCTGTCTGACTTACTTCACTTACTATGATAACGTCTAGGTCCATCCATGTTGCTGCAAATGGCATTATTTCATTCCTTTTTTACGGCTGAGTAATATTCCATTGTACCTATGTACCACATCTTTATCCATTCGTCTGTTGATGGACACTTAGGTGGTTCCATGCCTTGGCTATTATGAATAGTGCTGCTGTGAACGTTGGGGTGCATGGATCTCGATGAACTTTAATATCCAAGGACTGGCACTTGAAATCAAGCAGCATGGTCCAGAGAGGGGAGGACCACCAGGAGAGTGTGTGTCCCAGAACAGACAAGAATGTCCCTCTTCTTTCGTTTTCCTGGCGAGACATCCTGTAGAGCGGAGGTCAACAATATTTGGCTTTCTGGGCCATATGGTTTCTGTCACTACTCTTCAGCTCTGCTGTTGGAGCATGACAGCAGCCTTAGATGATACATAAATGAACGCACGTGGCTGTGTTCCAATAAAACTCATTTACAAAAACAGGCAGGGAGCCGAATGTTGCCCAGGGGAGTGGTTTGCTGACCCTTACTTTAGAATAACACTCTGGGCCTTTCTCCTTCTTAATCCTCCCCTGAGGAGGTGTTGGGACTGATGGATGTGTTTCACTGGAGAACTCAGACCACCCCCTCTTCAGGGGGCTCTGCGAGACTGCAGGGAGCTCTGGGATGCTGGGAGTCATACAGGGCAGGACACCATGGGGATGCCTGGAGCCGTTCCAGGTGGCCACTAACAGAGCTGTGGTCCAGCCTCATTCTGGGGTGAAGGATTAGCCGCACCACTTGGCTAAGAGAACTAACCGTGGTCTCCAAACCCAGCTTTCCCAGAGACGAAAGTGATACTGTGACTCCCTCTGCACGATGCCCATCTCTTATCACAATTGCTCCAAACCTGGGAGCCGCCCTGCCCAGCCGCAACAGGAAAGGAAGTGTGTATTCCTCAGTTCAACTGTCTTTGGGTTTGGGTCGCTTTGCGTTGAAGGTTTACAACTCTTTGAGGCAACCTCAGACAGAGTGTAGCCACTGTGGAATCTGGTTCTACCTGTTTTCTCTTCTGGTTAATTAAAAACATATGAAGACCTTGCTGGTAAGTAATGCATGTCATGCCTGCTGACGTCCATGGTGGCTGGGAAGTGGAGTTGGTGTAACATGTGAATGGGGACACAGCCTTTATGCCTTTGGAGATCGCGTAGGGGGCCTGTGTTCCCTCTCCTTTCTGCCTCACTTTCAATCCTGTCCTCACTCAATACCAGCATTAGATTTGGACCAATTGAACAAGGACTATACATTCTTTATTATTATTATTAGAAAATACAGACACACCAAGGAGGGGGAAAGAAAAACCACCTTCAATCTCCACCCAGAGATAGTGATTATTAATAGTTTGGTATGCATTTTTCCAGATGCAAAAATGAGATCATAGTGTCCATATTGTTTTGTGACCTACTTTTGGCATTTAAAATATAATAAATAACCTTCCATGCTCCAGAGCAGGAATGTACACCATGGTCTTCGGTAGTGACGTGATTCATTTATCTAATCCTTTCTTATTGGCAATTTGGGTTGTTTCCAAGTTTTCTCAGTAAGATCAATGTTACAGTGAACATTCATAACTAGCTGTGGGAGCACACCCTTAATTATTTACATAAGCTGAGTTCCAAGAAGACAATCATGGCTGTAAAGACGTTTTTCGGAAAATCACACATTCCACATCCTTCTAAGGGGACCTAGGCTTGAAGTAAGTTTACCCAGAGAGGAAGAGTGGGTTTGTGTCTGCTTTTAGAAGCTCAGCTCCAGCGGTCCCTGGCTTCCGTGGTGTAGGGGGTTAGAGCCTGAGGAATCCCCCAACCGCAGAAAAGCACATTAGCTTAGAGGCTCTGCCTACCCCACCTCCCCTTGCAGGTTGGACCCTGTGAATATTCAGTGGAATGGAGATATCAACAAAATGGAAACATGGGTGACTCTCAAGTTTTCTCCTTTTTTCCTCCATATTTTAAACATTGTGTCGTTAGGGCTTAGCAAGTTTCCCATAGGAACGGGGAAAGACTTCTCGGGAGGCCTCTTCAGGTCCTCAGAACTAATAGGAGTGAGAGACAGAGGGGAGGGACAGAAACCTGGCTCTAGGATTTAAGGAGGATGGACATGGACCCCAAGGTTTCCTATTGAACTACCCGGCCAACTCAGAAGGTCAGGAAAGAGCTAGACTAGGGTCAGAAGACCTGCCAGGAATGAGGAGCATGACTTTGCCTCGGTCTCGCTGATTAATTTCTCAGACCATATGAGAGGCAATGAGTGGGTGGGCTTCAGTACCCATCGCAGAGCGGAGGGCTCCCTGAAAGGGGGTCAGCTTTCAAATCTCCCCTTATACCTCGCATCACCTAAGATGCTCCTGCAGTGCCTCTTAGCCCCACTGTGCGTCTGAATCACAGTGAGCAGATTTAAGACACACGTGCTTAGACCCCAGAGGCTCTGACTTAATAGGTCCGGGTTGAGCCCCAACCTTGGTAAGATTTCCAAAAGGGTTAAAAACCACTGAGCAACCTCTTTATACCACATCACGGGCTACTTATGATTAGACAGGGCAGAATGTAGGGGAAGACTGTAGGCTTTGGAACTGGCTGATCAATTTAAGGGTCTGGAGAATGGCAGTAATAACACGTACCTCTGTAAGGTGGCTAGCACAACATAGGTACTCAATGGATGGCAGCTCAACGTGTTGAGGAGTAATTACTTGCATGGTTGCAAGAGGAAAACATAAAAGACAATGGGAGAGCAGGCGGTGAGAGAATGAGGGAGACAGCCTCTGTTGCTCATCGAGACTGACCTGAGTTTTGGCATCAAAAGAGAATTTGAACTATTTGGCTTGCTAGGAACAAGAGGTAAGAGGCCAGTCTTAAATTTTAGCACTGGGAGCCAGAATTCCTCTCTGCACCAGTATGCTGTGCAAATCATGTCAGGATGGAGTGGCCGTTTATTTAGCTTTATCTTCCCATCCTGGCCTGCTTTAGATTGGGGGTAGGGGGCGGCTAGGATCTGCTTTGTGTTAAAGATGATCTCCCTGGAGAGAGTGTAATCTGCTATTATTATGCCTTATAGTGGAGGCCAAGTGCTTTCCCACAGTCTAAATCCGAATCCGACTTTCCTCACTGTTCCATTTTGTAACAGCAATTGGCCAAAGGAAGAGTGCAGCTTTCCAAAGCATCTAAATTGAAATAGGTGTTTCCTCCTGCATGTTCAGGAGGATCTCTTTGTCTAACTCACGAGGTTTCCAATTCCAAGTATGGCTCGGAGTCAGGTCTTCACACGATGGCTTTCAAGGTCTCCAGAAAAGTACAAACGAGTCCATGGTCATTCAAGCATTCTTTCTTCTCAATATCACTTTATATTTCAAGATTCTGGTCTCTTGGTTTTTTTAATTGATCTTCACTTGGTACTTTACATTTGGAACATCGGCTGGAAGTTTCTTTGTCCCCTTCCTCAAAAATTAATGATGTGTGGGGAAACTTTTAGGTGCACCAAGGGAGCTGCAATTAAAAGAGTCGGGTGTATGGCCTTCTGCAAAACAATCACCCTTTGAATGCGTGGCAGCTCACCCCACCCACATCTATCTGCTTTGCAAGTTTGGGTTTCATATATTAGAGTTTCTTAAAATAGGACTCACAGTTGAACCTCATTCAGCCTCTGAGATAAAGCCTGGAGCTGGGTCTGCAGGGAGCAGTGTGACCGAGCTGGTGTGTGGTGACGACGGCCACAGCCTCAAGCTGGGCTCTAAATCACAGCTAAAACCCCAGAGCTAAAAGCATCATTCCTCTCTGACACTTTCAATTTAAAAGCCATGCCATATTTTTGTTTCCAATTATAGAAGGAGAAAAATAAAAGCATCTGGAACTTATTACTGTCCCTTTATTCCCCACCATAACTCTGAGAAAGCAAACCAAGCTCTCTAGAAAACGCACAGGAAAAGAGAGGAAGCAATGCCTCCAGAGCTAAGCCCTCACACCCCAGCCCCCGAAGCCATGCGCATCTCTGTGGCTACACTGAGAACACGTGGAGTGTGGGGTTTATGATGGAAACTTTGACAGCTCATCAGCAACTTCAGGGAGGGAGCTCAAGGGAGCCTGGGAGTCACCCAGGTTCTCAGGCTGCTTAGCTTCCTCTCTCTGGCCATTCCTGTTGTGCAAGACTTGACCCCCGGCCCAAGAACCCAAGCCCATAAGATCAGACCTTCTCCCAAAACATCTGCATGAATTGCAAGGATCCTGGTTCCAAAAAATCAAGATTCCAGGAGATGTTATGAAGAAACCAACTTGGAGAGCGTGTAAGCCCCTATGGCCTTTAATGTCACATAGAAGGAGATTGACACATGACTACCTGTGGTGCTCAGGACTCAAATTAAACTACTGGTCATGCCACCCAAGGCCCTTCCTCTTCTGCTGCCTGCCACTGCCCTGGGTTAGTTATCACTCACTCTCCTTGAGCACGCTGTCTTCTGCCAGAGAATCATTTATTTCTCCGAACACACCATAAGCATTGATGTCTTTGCTCAAACGCTCCCCCCATCTTCAGAGCCCTTCCTCAATCTATTTCCATGCATAGTAAACTTCAATCCATTTTTTTTTAATTTTTATTGGAGTGTAGTTGATTTACAATGTTATGTGAGTTTCAGGTGTACAGCAAAGTGGATCAGTTATACATATATCCACTCTTTTTTAGCTTCTTTTCCCATATAGGCCATTACAGAGTACTGAGTAGAGTTCCCTGTGCTGTACAGTAGGTCCTTATTAGTTATCTATTTTATATACAGTAGTATGTATATGTCAATCCCAATACCTCAATCTATCCGACCCATTCTTGATCAGCCAGTTCAAATAGTGCCTTCCTTCAAAATGCACTCAAAATAGTCATTGACCTGCAACTATTTTCTAGATGTGATTGCAGCTACTAGGTCTACAACGGACAAAAAGGTGAGGTCCATGCCCCTAAAGAAATTAGAGTGACGACCCCATTCAGTTTGGTTTATCTTTAGCCAATGTCTAAGATGCATCTGGCACTGTGGGGTTGTGTTAGGTTCCTACGGCTGCTGTAACAAATGATCACAAACTTTAGTGACTTAAAACAACACAAAATATCTTAGACTTCCGTAGGCTAGAAATCCGACATGGGTTACTGGGCTAATATCAAGGCTGCATGACTTTCTGGAGAATGTGTTTTCTTGCCTTTTCCAGATTCTAGAGGCCACATGATTTCCCTGGCTCATGGACCCTTCCTTCATCTTTACAGCCAGCAGTAGCAGTAGAGTCCTTTTCACATCAAATCATTCTCTCTTCCACCTCCCGCTTCTGCTTTTAAGGTCCTCTTTGATTTCATTGAGCCCATCCAGATCATTCAGCATAAGTTCTTTATCTTAAAACCAGCTGATTAGAAAGTTGAATTTCATCTGCAACCTTAAAACCCCTTCACCTTGTAAGGTAATATATTCTTAAGTTCTGATTAGGATGTGGACATCTTTGGAAGGGGGGCTATTATTTTGACTACGACAGAGGATAAAATGGTGAAGGGGATACTAGGACTTCCCTCAAGGAGACTATTCTGCAAAGCCTTCCTTATAACATACCTATTGCACTTTATGTACTTTATAAATATCTTTTTAACAACATTTAGCACGCTTAAAGCAGTGTTTCCCAGACTGTGGGACATACAATACTTGGTATTTTGAATTTAGTCATTTTGTATTTTAATAATCATTCACTTTTAATGTGAATTTGAAAAGCATAAGTAGCATATCCAATCTGTGATATAATCTTTCTTTTTAAATTAAATTAAGATTTTAAAGAGTGAGACAAGTAAAATATGAATTAGCGGTACATATTGTATGAGCCAAGGGGGTGGGGGAAAGGGAGAGTAGTATGTGAATGACTGCAATATAAGAAAACCTCTCTTAGAGTTAATAGTTTCCAGAAAAACTCTGAGTTCCCTGAGGACTGAGAATTGTCCACCTTCTCATTATTGTATCCTGCATCCTAGCAAAGTTCCCAGCACAAAATAAGTGCTCAACAAATATCTGTAGAATCTACAAATAACTGATTAAATGATTAACCTCTGTATTTTCCTCACCTCTTGAGGACAGGAACTGTGCTTATTAACTTTTATATTTCTGGAACCTAGTACCTGCGACAGCACAGGTTCTCAAATGTTTATCAAATGAATAAATAAAGTAGGCTTGAATTGTGGGTTTGAATTGTGATTCATTTTTATACTTTTTAGATTAATTCCGCATTATGGAAATGCAGCTGAAGTAATGATTAAATAATCACTATCTGCTGTTTTAATTATTTTACTGTAATGGGGCTTTGTTATAATGTGTACTTTTTAGGGAATAATAGATGAGGGTGTAAATATTGAAGATTAAATGTAGCTGAGGACCACATTCTTGGTAGTGGATAACAACTGATAATGACACCAAGCATAGGAAGGTGGAAGTTGACATATAAGACTCCCAGCTTTTCCTCTTGGTTGCTGGGTCTTCTTTATAACAGTTCTGGTTTGGTGGATGTTTCCTGAATTACATGACTCATTACCCCATTCATGCATTCAGCATTGTAGCAAGGCCACTGTGTGCAACACTAAGCTGTGTGTAAAGGACACAAAGATGAATAAAACCCAGTTACTAACTTTAACAAGCTTACAATTTAGTAGAGGAGAAGCCCACACTTAAACCTATTATTGTCATACAATTAAAAGAGCTATATCAGGAATGACAATATGGCTTGGGAACATTAAAGGTGAGTTTGTAGTTTGAGTTCAACTAAATTAATTAGACGCTAAAGCAAAGAAAGCAAAAAGTAAATCAACTGTCTGTGAAAGAATATAGCAGAATCCAGAATTCCACAACAGAAATTTTATAATATCCAGGGTATAATAAAAAAAAGACTACTCCACATATGAAGGACCAAGGAAATGTCATCCATTCTCAAGAGAAAAGGCAATCAACAGGGACCAAACAGATGTTGAAATTAGCAGTCTTGGATTTTAAAACGTCTTTTGAACTCCATTCATTGACTTAAAGAAAGACAGAGAACTAGAAACCATAAAAATGAGCCAAATAGAAATTCTAGAACTGAAAAACACAATCTGAAATTAAAAGTTCACTGTATGCGCTTGAAAGCAGGATGGAAATAATAAAGAATCAATGAACTTGAAGATAGATCCATAGAAATTGTTCAATCTAAAAAAAAAACAACAGAAAAAAAACAAGATTGAAAAATTAACAGAGCCTCAGGAACCAGTTAAAAAAAACTATCAAAGTTTTAACATATAGAAAATAGTTAGAATCTTGGGAGGGTTGAGAGAAATTGGGACAGAGAAATATTTTAATAAATAATGGATGACATTTTCCCAAATTTGGTGAAAGACATAAATTTACAGATTTAAGAAGCTGTAAATATGGAGAAAACCATACCTAGGCACATCACTGCTAAATGCCAAAAATAAAGAGAAAATCTTAAAAGCAACAAGAAGAAAATGACACATTACATATATGGGAACAAAATTTGAATAATATCTGAATTTTCATCAAAAACTCTGGAGACTTTGTGTATCCTCTTTAGGGGAGAAGTTAGGATATTTTTGGTTGTACAGAGATAGTTGTTCATCATGTTAGGTGGATGAGTTATTTTTCTATTGCTCTTATTTGGAATTAATGGTTAAAAGATGTGTGTGTAGATTCCAAGCTAGTAAACTGTGCTGGAGTTTTCTGTGGACCACTTGGTTAAATTGGAAATTTCACTTCCAGAATTCTCTTCCCTGTATGGTTCTGGGTTAAAATGGAAATTTGAAAAAAGGTTTGAGAGGCAAAAGTGAAGCAGCACAATTGCTCTCTAAAGGGTATCATCAGATACAGAAATGGCACATACAGAGATGCCCAGGGGATCTCAGCTTGTCCTTGTTTCCTCTGTTCCATATCCAGCTCATCTTCCGGAATATAGATCCCGATCACCAACAGTGGTCCCAGGCTCACTGCCAGACTTAGTGGCAGATGCACTCAGGCAGCAACTTTCCATGGATACCTCCAGAAGCTTCCTGCTCTTGGTCCCACTTCCGTGGCTGGATGTAACAGGCCTCTCAGATTCCCCTGAAAGTTCCAACTTGTCCACTCACACCAGTGTGTAAGGAAGACTGGCTAATAACTTCATCTCTACGCCTCTAACTCTCCTTTCCAGACCTTCACTTACTTCCCCAGTTCCTCCCACCATTGTGTAAGATCTAATTCCTGAAATCAATCCCTTATCCCATAACATTCATAGTGATTCCACTTCCCTGGATATATTTTGGCTGACATCCCAGTGAGGAAAACGTTAAGTGGTGACGTGCATACTTGTGCGGAAAGCTCCCACCCATCAGGATGCAATTCATTTCTTCTTGTCTTCCATTGGCCAAAGCAGATCCATGGCCATACCTAACTTCAAACATGGCAGGGAAATGCAATCCTTCCATGTGCCTAGGAGTAAACTTGAACCAGAATGTTTGCAAATATACTACACACATGACTACCACACATAGGATAATATGTAAATGATCAATAGATATTTGCATATGTAGATGAATGTATGGATGTGAGATTTTAAATATTTACGAAGATCAGTGGAACTCAGTAAAAAGGAGAAAAAACATTTAGTCATCAACTCACGTGCACTAACCTTGTGTGAATTCATTTATAAGCTTGTCATTCGATCTCAAGACCTCCCTATGAGTCAGTTTTCTTATTCCCACTTTACAGAGTAATTCTGCAAGGTCAGGGACCATGCCAGTTTTTAATGGATTTTATTTTTTAGACCATGTTTGTAGAGTTACAGAAAAATTGAGAAGCTAATGCAGTTTCCATATAACCCCCTGCCTCCGCTACACAATTCTATTAGTGACATCTTACATTAGTATGGTATATTTGTTCCAATTAATGAATCAATACTGATACATTATTATTAAAGTCGATACTTATTTAGGTTTCCTTGATTTTTACCTAATGTCCTTTCTCTGTTCAAGAATCTCATCCAGGAGATCACATTACATTTCATCGTCACGTCTCCTTTGGTTCCTCTCGGCTGTGACAGTTTCTCAGAGTTTCTCTTATTTTTGATGACATTGACAGTTTTGAGGAGTACTGGTCAGGTATCTTGTAGGCTGCCCCACTGTTGGAACTTTCTGATTTTTTTTTCCCATATTAGACTGGAGTTACAGGTTTGGGGAGAAATTGTGCCTAGTTGTTCACTGATGTTAACTCCACTGCTAGCACAGGGCTGCACACATAGGGTCCTTAATAAATGTTTATTGAATAAATAGATATCTACCAGTACAAAAATGGGTTCAGAAAGGTTAGGAAATAGGCCAAAAGATACCCATCTAGTCAGAAGCAAGACTAGGATCAGAACCCAGGACTCTTGACTCAGAGACTCTTCTACTTTCCAATACATTATATTAATCCTGCAATAATTATAATGACAAATTTCAGATACTGTTCTAGGTAGTTTATAGATGTCATTTCTAATTCTCTCAACAATATTTCAAGGAATGTGTTATTATCCTATTTTCTTTAAGCTCAGTGGTATCTAGGAACTTCCTCAAAGCTACAGTGAAAAAGTGGCCCTGCCTCTTGGACCTCCCTCCCACCCCACTTGCCCATCCCACCCATGTAGGTCATCACCGAGCACCGAGCTGAGCTTCCTGTGCTTTATAACATGTTCCCGCTAGCTGTCTATTTTGTGCATGGTAGTGTATATAAGTCAATCCTAATCTCCCAATTCGTCCCACCCTCCCCTTCCCCCCTCCACCCCGTGTCCACATGTCCGTTCTCGTATACATATAGCTGATTCACTTCTTTGTACAGCAGAAACTAACACAACATTGTAAAGCAATTATAGTCCAATAAATTATAAAAAAAGAAAACCCAGTTTATTTTTTTAATTAATTAATTTATTTATTTATTTTTAGCTGCGTTGGGTCTTCGTTTCTGTGCGAGGGCTTTCTCTAGTTGCGGCAAGCGGGGGCCACTCTTCATCACGGCGTGCAGGCCTCTCACTATCACGGCCGCTCTTGTCGCAGAGCACAGGCTCCAGACGCGCAGGCTCAGTAGTTGTGGCTCACGGGCCTAGTTGCTCCGCAGCATGTGGGATCTTCCCAGACCAGGGCACGAACCCGTGTCCCCTGCATTAGCAGGCAGATTCTCAACCACTGAGCCACCAGGGAAGCCCCAACCCAGTTTTTTAAATGGGCAAAATATTTGAACAAACACTTTACCGGAAAAGACAAATGAATAGCAAATAAGCACATGAAAAGATGCTCAGCATCATTAGTCAAAAATGCAAACAACTCAATTGTCTTTTGATTGGTGGATGAATAAAAAAACTGGTACATCCATATGATGGGAGGCTATTTGACAATAAAAAGGAAGGACTTACTGATACCTGTAACAACGTGGACAAAAATCAAACACATTATGTTAAGTAAAAGAAGCCAGACTCAAAAGGCTACATAAGGCATGGTTCTATTTATTTGACATTCTGTAAAAGCAAAATTGTAATAAAGACAGAAAACAGATCAGTGGTTGCGGAGGGCTAGGTTGGGGGAGGGGCGGTTAAAACGGAATACAAAGGAATCTTAGAGGGCGATGGAACAGTCCTGACTGTGATGGTGATTACATGATTGTATGAGTGTCAAAACTAAAACACGAAAAAGGGTGAATTTTAATGTATAAAAAGTAGACGTTAATCTAAAAAAGAGTGGATATATGTACATGTATAACTTTGCTGTACACATGAAGCTAACACAACATTGAAATCAACTATATTCCAATAAAAATTTTAAAAAAAGAAAAAGAAAAATAGATGTTAATAAACCTGACTAAAACTGAAAAAAAGAAACAAAGTGGCCCTGGCCTTGAATCATCTCCTGCTGCTTCCAGAGTCTCTGCTCATCTGGTTACAGTGACCTTTCCAAAGTTGGCCAAGTGATTTTTCCCCTTTAAAACTCTCCAAGGACTCCCTGAGCACTGCATAAGAGTCCCCACTTTCCAGCCTGCACCCCAAGCTCCAGGCTCAGTGAGCACCCCACAGCTCCCCCAAAGAACACGCTGCTCCGTGTGTCTTCACATGTGCTGTTGCCATGCTTAGAACACTTTCCTCTTCAACCTCTGCCCCTCCGGGGGGGAGGGATCTTATTTACATTTCACTTAACAGTTTTAACTTCTAACTCTATGAAACAAACCTTCTCTGACCCACTCAAGCAGACTCCATCTTCCCAACTCGGTGCACCCAACGTTCGTAGTACATGCCTCCTCTATTACGTTGCTCATCCATAGTAACGTCACTGACTTACAGCCCACCCCTGCTCTCTAACCAGATGTGGAATTCCTCTGGACAAGGATCCTGGCTCATTCATCTTTGCATCTGCCATACCTAGTATAGCGCCTGGCACATTACCCATGTTCAATAATGAATGAATGAATGAATGAATGAATATGGAAGGGTATATAATAATCTTCAATGCAGGGACATAAAATTCTGAAAGTGAACTGAATGCTGCCTCCACACTCTCTTCTCCAAGGCCAGGGACACATGGCCAGCCTCTGCAGAAGTTTTCCATCTTGCTCTTAAGTGCATCTTGTTGGATCCGTGGCTAAATAATGTCTGGAACCTGGGAGTGAAAAATTGGCCTAATCTCAGTACCTAAGTCAGTTAATGGGCTGGAAATCCAGCTGAGCCTCTTCTGTTATTTTTCAAAGAAAATGCAAGAAAATTCTCATCATAAAGTATCTTAAAGGCCAAATAGCTATTCCCTAAAGACATTTTCATCAGCTATATAGAAAAGCATCAGATGCATGGTTTAATCCCCCTTCTCTTGTGCTGTCCCTGAGTAATTCAAAGAGGGGTGGAAACCTCGCAGTTAACCAATTAACTTGATTGGAGTAAACAGCCACATTAGATAACTAATGATCATGTTTGCCAAATTACCACTTCACTTTTTTGCTGGGTAGATACAGCTCTAAGGCTACAGAAACATTTATAAGCAGACTGCCCAGTTCTCTTGGTGAATCCTCCTGTATCTTAAATCTTGCATCTTCCGTTATCCCTTCCCGCTCTTCTCCATCACTTTAGAAGGCAACTAGAGAAAGAGGAATGCTCACAGCGCTAGGACATTTACCCTCACGCCTGGCACTAAAAGGAATCTGGTGGCCTCAAGTTTGGCACGTCAACCCAGGTCAAGGTTATGAACTTGCATTTCCTTTCCGTATCAGTATCCCAAAAGTGGCTGCTCTGTTTACCTTTTGTCACAGGAGCCAAGAGAAGCAATAAATGTGCCTTCTCCCAGCCACGTGAAATGGAGAGAAAGGATATCAATTCTTCAACTAGTCACATTCAATGCGTGATCCACAGGAAGGGAACTTTGCTTCTCTTGTCTATTAAAAAAATTAAATTCAAACATTTAATTCTAGCTATAATGGAGTAACTTCTTAGCAGGTCAATGCTCCCATAAAAAAAAACAGGAAGAGCTGGATTAAAAGGAAAAAAAAAACCTGTTTGAAGGCATTAAAGGGCTTTTAAGGATGCCAGGACTTGAGACAGCAGATGCCAGAGAGAAGGAAACTGCATTGAAGAAGCCCACGTTTTTGCATGAAGCTTTTCCCCTTGAGGCATTTGCCAACTTTTGGGGGGGTCTGAAAAGCCAGCAGAGCTATATAAAAATCTCACAAGGCGAGAGAGACAAAAATTGAAGTTTGTGGATGCCAAAGCAACCAGGTCTTGAGAGGTCCAGATTCGGGAGAGAAAAAAAAGCAGAGAAGTGGGCCTGACACTCAACATCAGTTTTCCTATTGAAGTATTTTCTTCTTAGCAGGCATGGTGCTAAAAAGTCAAGCAGAAACAGCTGAAAAACAAAGTTTTTAGTGCTTTCACAGTGATGAGAAATTAAAATTCAACTTCAGGACTCACCAAGGAGAAGAAACCCTAAAATGCTTCCCACTTCTCAGACCAAGCCTAACAAAAGCCACAAAGCAGTCTTGAGTCAATCTTCCTTCTGTTGGCTGCTAGAATCCCCTAGGTCGAATCCCCTATGGAGGTACATAACTTCATCCAGAGCTCCATAATTTATCACACACAACTCCCAGCATTCAATCTAAGATTGTCAGGACACCAAAAATCAGGACCAAAAAACAACTATCCAGGGTTAGTGCCTTATAAGAAGAAACGAGAGAGCTATGCTCTCTGTCTCCACCACGTGAGGACACAGCAAGAAGATGATCTTCGGCAAGACAGGAAGAGAGTCCTTACCAGGAGCTGGATCAACCAGCACCCTGATCTTGGACTCCCTAGCCTCAGAACTATGAGAAATAAATGTCTGTTGTTTAATCCACCCAGTGTGTGGTATTTTGTTATAGCAGCCTGAGCAGACTAAGGCAGAGGTCATTTTTAAAACGCTAAGAGGGGCTTCCCTGGTGGCGCAGTGGTTGAGAGTCTGCCTGCCGATGCAGGGGACATGGGTTCGTGCCCCGGTCCGGGAAGATCCCACATGCCGCGGAGCAGCTAGGCCCGTGAGCCATGGCCGCTGAGCCTGCGCGTCCGGAGCCTGTGCTCCGCAACGGGAGAGGCCACAACAGTGAGAGGCCCGCGTACCACAAAAAAAAATTAATTAATTAAAAAAAATAAACAAAATGCTAAGAGAAAATACATGCCAACGTAGAACTGTACACCCAGAAAAAAACATCTCATAAAAGTGAGAGAGAAATAAAGGAATTTTTCAGGTGTTGTTGCTAGCAGACTTGTGTTAAGGAAATACTAAAGTGACTTCTTCAGGCAGATACAAATGTATGAAGGAATTAAGGGCAACAGAAAGGATAAATATACGGGCAAAACAAAATGTCTATTGACTGGAAAAATAATAATAATGTATTGTGTGGCTTCCTGTATATGTGAATAAAAATGCATACAATAATAATATAAGAAGTAAGAGGGAGGAAAATTGAGTCAAAATGTTTTAAGGCCCTAACATTAACCGGGAAATGGCAAAGGTACTAATTAATAAAAGATTCTTGGGCTTCCCTGGTGGCGCAGTGGCTGAGAGTCCGCCTGCCGATGCAGGGGATACGGGTTCGTGCCCCGGTCCGGGAAGATCCCACATGCCGCGGAGCGGCTGGGCCCGTGAGCCATGGCCGCTGAGTCTGCGCGTCCGGAGCCTGTGCTCCGCAACGGGAGAGGCCACAACAGTGAGAGGCCTGCGTACCGGAAAAAAAAAAGTGTATATATATATATATATATTCATGTTTAACAAGCTAACAGAAGGGAAATGGTTAAACATAATCATTCTTTTTAAAGCATAGAATTAACGGAAAAAGGAAAATAAAGTAGATGCAACAAATAGAATATATACAATAGAATAGTGGATATAAACACAAATATATTAGAGTAATTCATTCAATGTAAACAATTTAAGTACTCCAATTTAAAAATTGGAGGAATTCTCTGGCGGTCCAGTGGTTAAGACTTGGTGCTTTCACTGCCGGGGCTGGGTTCAATCCCTGGAGGGAGAACTAAGGTCTCACAAGCTGCACGGCACAGGAAAAAAAAAAAATCAAAGATTGGGCAGACACTTTTGGGCTGACAGAACAAAGACCTCCAAAATTCCACTCCTTCATAAACACAAAGAAAACAATGGCAAAAAAATTATCAAGATGAACTTTTTCAGAACTCTAGAACTTAACCAAATGCTTGCTGATATGAGGAATATTTGTTCAAGGAAAACAGCTAAATCTTGGTAAGGACAGTCAGTTTGTGGTGTTTTAACTTACCATATTCCCACCTCTGTATAGCTATGTGGTAGCCTTAAAAATCAGCAGCCTCATAACCACAGTAATTGTGAAAAAAGCCACTTAACAGCCACTGGAAGGGGCAGAATATGTTTGAAGCTCTTCCCAAGAACCCATTCCCAGAGAACTGTCACTATCTGACCTTTCTGTCAGTTCCCTGGAAAACCCTATTCATAAGCCTTCTCTTAATTGACCTGGCTCAGAGCTTGCTCAGTGGGCATTTGTCAAAAGCAGTCAGAGGCAATTAATTAACATTACAGCTGCCTCAATTGGCAAGACGAGTTGAGCCAAACAAGAGCTGGCCAAAAACACTAAAGGAAAATGTGGGGAATGAGATGTCCATGGGGGGCTTTGAATAACTCCAACATGTTCCTTGAATCTAGAAGCTCATGCTCATGGGTCAAACTGCATGCATGCCTAGGAAATACCTGAGAAGGCCCTAACCTTTGGTTGACCTTGGGGCTCTGTACAAGCAGTAAATGAAGAGAGCAGCAGAACTGTAAATTACCAGAACATTGAAGGTATACCCCAACACACACGCAGAGCTACTTGGCAAAGGCTGGGATACTTACTGGTTCAAGATATTTAGGAAATCTTTGTCTAATAACTAGATAAGCATTAAGTTAGCCAAGCAGAAGCTCCAGTGGCCACTCACAACAAAGAATAAATCTTTATAGAATAAGTCCAGGAAAGTCACTAAACAAACAAACAAAAAAGAAACAATGACAGTAATAAACAACAGCAAATGTTGAGGGGCAGGGATGAACTGATTTCCAGAGTTGCCACATTGTATTTTTTTTTTTTGCAGTACGCGGGCCTCTCACTGTTGTGGCCTCTCCCGTTGTGGAGCACAGGCTCCAGACGCGCAGGCTCAGCGGCCATGGCTCACGGGCCCATCCGCTCTGCGGCATGTGGGATCTTCCCGGACAGGGGCACGAACCCGTGTCCCCTGCATCGGCAGGTGGACTCTCAACCACTGCGCCACCAGGGAAGCCCCGCCACATTGTATTATTTTAAATGTTCACTATCCAACAAAAAATGACAAGACTTGCAAAGAAACAGATAAATATGGCCCATTACAGGAAAAGAAGCAGTCAATAAAAACTATTCCTGAGTGAGCCCAGATGTTGATCTTACTACACAAAGACTTTAAATCAGCTATTGGAAATATGTTCAAAGAACTAAAATAAATCATATCCAGAGAATTAATGAAAAGTATGAGACCAATATCTCACCAAACAGGAAATATAAAGAAATAGAAATTATTTAAAACAACCAAATAGAAAATATAGAGTAGAAAAGTAGAATAACTGAAATGAGAAATTCACTACAGGGGTTTGACAGCAGATTTCAGCTGGCAGAAGAAAGAATTAGCAAGCTTGAAGGTATGTCTACTGAAATGACATAAAGAACAAAAAGGAAAAACAACAAAGAAAAATTAACAGAGCTTCAAAGACTGTAGGACAACATCAAATTTACCAACAGATGCATAATGTGAGTCCTGGAAGGAATATAGATACAAACATCTTCTATAAAATTCTAGCAATCCAAAGTCAGCAGCATATAAAAGGATAATATACTACGACTGAGTGGAATTCATTCAAGGAATGCAGTGTTGATTTAACATCCAAAAACCAATCAATGTAATACACAATATTCCAAATATAAAGGGAGAGGAGCAATATGATAATCTCAATAGACACAGAAAAAGCATCTGACAAAATCCAACACCCTTTCATTGTAAAACGTTCAATAAACTAAGAAAATGAAGGAACTTCTTCAACCTGATAAAGGACATCTAGGAAAAATCCACAGCTAGCATCATACTCAATGGTGAAAGAATGAATACTTTCTCCTAAAATGAGGAACAAGACAAGCATGTCCATTCTTGCCACTTCTACTCAACAATGTACTAGAATGATTAGACAAGAAAATGAAATAAAATTCATCCAGATTGGAAAAGCAGAAATAAATTATTTATATTGATAGATGGCATGATCTTGCGTATAAAAAATTTTTATTACAAAATCATAAGGAATCCACAGAAAAACCATTTAAACTAATAAATAAGTTCAGCAGGGTTGTAGGATGCAAGATCAATACACAAAAATCATTTGTATTTCTATACACTAACAATAAATAATATGAAAATGATGTTAAAAACAATTTTATTTATAATAACATCAAAAAGAATAAAATACCTGGGAATAAATTTAATAAAACAAGCAAAAAATTTGTACCCTGAAAACTATAAAACATTGTTGAAAGAAAGAAAAAAATACCTTAAAATATGCAAAGATAGCCCATGTTCATGGATCAGAAGATCACTGTTAGGAGGGCAATACTCCACCAGACTGATCTACTGATTCAATGCAATCCTATCAAAATCCCAGATGTCTTTTTATTTTTACAGAAATTGACAAGATGATCCTAAAATTCATATGGAAATGCGAGGGACCCAGAATAGCCAAAGCAATTTTGAAAAAGAACAAAGTTGGAGAACTTACAATTCCCAACTTCAAAATTTACAACAAAATCGTGTGTACTGGCATAAGGATAGACAAATAAATCAACGGAATAGAATTGAGAGTGCAGAAATTAACTCTCACTTTTATGGTCAAATAAATCAAAATGGGTCACAGATCTAAATGTAGGATCTAAAATTATAACACACTTAGAAGAAAACATACAGGTAAATCTTCATGACCTTGAGTTAGGCAATAGTTTCTTACATATGACACCAAAAACACAATCAACAAAGGAAATAATTAGATAAATTGGACTTAACCAAAATTTTAAAAATTTATGCTTCAAAGAACACCATCAAGAAAGAGAAATAGACAACTGATAGAATGGAAAAACATATTTGTAAATCACATACCTGATAAGGGACTTGTATTCAGAATTTATAAATGACTCTTACAACTATAAAAACACAAGTATCCCAATTTAAAAATGAGTAAAGGATTTGGATAGGCATTTCTGAAAAGAAGATATGTCAATGGCGAACCAACACTTGAAAAGATGCTCAATATCATTAGTCACTAAGGAAATGTAAATCAAAAACACAATAAGATACCACTTCACACCCACTAAGATGGCTAGAATCAAGATAGATCATAACAAGTGTGGGCAAAGATGTGGAAAATTTGGAATTCTCATGCATTGCTGGTGAGATTGTAAAATGGTGCAGTAATTTTGGAACTGTGTTTGGCAGTTCCTCAAAATACTAAACATATAGCTACCATATGACCCAGTAGTTCCACTCCCACATATATATCCAAGAGAAATGAAAACATATGTTTATACAAAAAGTTGTACTTGAATGCTCCTAGCAGCATTTTTCATAAGAGCCAAAAAGCAGAAATACACCAAATGTCCATCAATGGATAAATGAATAAACAAACTGTGGTATATTCATACTCTGGAATATGATTTGGCAATAAATAGAATGAAGTACTGATGATGAACCTTGAAAACATTATGTTAAGTGAAAGAAGCCAGTCTCAAAATACCACATATTGTATGATTCCAGTGAAATGTTCAGAATAGGCAAATCCACAGAGACAGAAAGTAGATTGGTGTTTGCCAGGGGTGGAAAGTGGGGGTAATGAAGAGTGACTGTTAATGGACTGTTAATGGGTTTCTTTTGGGATTAATAAAAATGATCTAAAATTAGATAGTTGTTATGGTTGCAAAACTCTGTGGATATACCAAAAACCACTGAAATTTACATTTTAAAATGGTGGATTTATGGTATGTGAATTATATCTGAATAAAGTTATTTAAAAATAGTAGAGATTGTCATACTGGATTTTTTTAAAATATATATGCTGCTTACAAGATGCCTTAAATATAAGAACATTGAAAGTAAAAGAATGAAAAATATATGCTGTGCAAACACTAAAAGAATGCTGGCTTAGCTATCAATTAAGTTGGACTTTCAATCAAGAAGCATTATTAGAGATAAACACAATATTTCTCAATGATAAAAGGTCAATTAATTTATAACAAAGGAGCCAAGAATGTACAATGGGAAAGAACAGTGTCCTCAATAAGTGGTGCTGGGAAAACTGGACAGCCACATGCACAAGAATGAAACTGGACCACTATCTTACACCATACACAAAAATTAACTCAAAATGGATTGAATGTAAGACCTAAGATCATAAAACCCCAAAAAGAAAGCATAGTAAGCTCCATGACATCAGTGTTGGCAATGATTTTTTGGATTTGACACTAAAGCAAAGACAACAAAAGCAAAAGTAAACAAGTGGGACTACATCAAACTAAAAGATTTGCACAGCAAAGGAAACCATCAACAAAATGAAAAGGCAACCTACTAAATGGGAGAAAATATTTGCATCCATTATGATCCCTCATGGCATGTGGGACAGTAGTTCCCTGACCCTCTGCAGGGTCAGGGATCAAATCTGCACCCTCTGCAGTGGAAGCATGGAGTCTTAACCACTGGACTACCACGGAAGTCCCTGCATCATATATCTAATAAGGGGTTAATATCCACAATATATAAGGAACTCATGAAGCTCAATAGCAAGGAAACAATCCAATTAAAAAGTAGACAGAGTATCTGAATAAACATTTTTTCCCAAAAATAAGACACACAAATGGCCACAGGTACATGAAAAGATACCCAACATCACTAATCATCAGGGAAATGAAAATCAAAACCATAATGAGAAAAGACCCCGAATAGCCGAAACAATCTTGAGAACGAAAAACGGAGCTGGAGGAATTAGGCTCCCTGACTTCAGACTATACTACAAAGCTACAGTAATCAAGACAGTATGGTACTGACACAAAAACAGAAATATAGATCAATGGAACAGGATAGAAAGCCCAGAGATAAAACCACACACATATGGTCACCTTATCTTTGATAAAGGAGGCAGGAATGTACAGTGGAGAAAGGACAGCCTCTTCAATAAGTGATGCTGAGAAAACTGGACAGGTACATGTAAAAGTATGAGATTAGATCACTCCCTAACACCATACACAAAAATAAGCTCAAAATGGATTAAAGACCTAAATGTAAGGCCAGAAACTATCAAACTCTTAGAGGCAAACATAGGCAGAACACTCTATGACATAAATCACAGCAGGATCCTTTTTGACCCACCTCCTAGAGAAATGGAAATAAAAACAAAAGTAAACAAATGGGACCTAATGAAACTTAAAAGCTTTTGCACAGCAAAGGAAACCATAAACAAGACCAAAAGACAACCCTCAGAATGGGAGAAAATATTTGCAAATGAAGCAACTGACAAAGGATTAATCTCCAAAATTTACAAGCAGCTCATGCAGCTCAATAACAAAAAAACAAACAACCCAATCCAAAAATGGGCAGAAAACCTAAATAGACATTTCTCCAAGAAGATATACAGATTGCCAACAAACACATGAAAGAATGCTCAACATCATTAATCATTAGAGAAATGCAAATCAAAACTACAATGAGATATCATCTCACACCAGTCAGAATGGCCATCATCAAAAAATCTAGAAACAAATGCTGGAGAGGGTGTGGAGAAAAGGGAACACTCTTGCACTGCTGGTGGGAATGTGAATTGGTACAGCCACTATGGAGAACAGTATGGAGGTTCCTTAAAAAACTACAAATAGAACTACCATATGACCCAGCAATCCCACTACTGGGCATATACCCTGAGAAAACCATAATTCAAAAAGAGTCATGTACCACAATGTTCATTGCAGCTCTATTTACAATAGCCAGGAGATGGAAACAACCTAAGTGTCCATCATCGGATGAATGGATAAAGAAGATGGAATATTACTCAGCCATAAAAGAAACAAAATTGAGCTATTTGTAATGAGGTGGGTGGACCTGGAGTCTGTCATACAGAGTGAAGTAAGTCAGAAAGAGAAAGACAAATACCATGTGCTAACACATATATATGGAATTTAAGAAAAAAAAATGTCATGAAGAATCTAGGGGTAAGACAGGAATAAAGACACAGACCTACTAGAGAATGGACTTGAGGATATGGGGAGGGGGAAGGGTAAGCTGTGACAAAGTGAGAGAGTGGCATGGACATATATACACTACCAAATGTAAAATGGATAGCTAGTGGGAAGCAGCCACATAGCACAGGGAGATCAGCTCGGTGCTTTATGACCACCTGGAGGGGTGGGATAGGGAGGATGGGAGGCAGGGAGATGCAATTGGGAAGAAATGTGGGAACATATTTATATGTATAACTGATTCACTTTGTTATAAAGCAGAAACTAACACACCATTGTAAAGCAATTATACTACAATAAAGATGTAAAAAAAACCCATAATGAGATGTCACATCACACCTGTTAGAATGGTTATTATAAAAAAAAAAAAAAAGAGAGAGAGAGAAATAATAAGTGAGGACGTGAAGAAAAGGGAACCCTCATGCCTTGTTAGTAGGAATGTAAATTGGAGCAGCCACTGAGGAAAACGGTATGGAGGTTCCTCAAAAACTTAAAAATAGAACAACCATATGATCCAGCAATTTCACTTTTGGGTATTTATTCAAAGAACAAAAACACTAATTTGAAAAGGTATCTGCACACCCATGTTTACTGCTGCATTATTTACAATAGCCAAGACATGGAAACAACCTAAATGTCCACCAACAGATGAACAGAAAAAGAAAAATTGGTGTATATATATATATATATATATATATATATACACACACACATATACACAATGGAATATTATTCAGCCATAAAGAAGAGTGCAATCTTGCAATTTGTGACAACATGGATGGATCTTGAGGGCATTCTGCTAATAAGTAAATCAGAGAGAGAAAGATAAATGCCATATAATCTCACTTACATGTAGACTCTGAAAACAAACAAACAAAAAAAACAGCTCATAGATAGAGAGAACCAATTGGTGTTTGCCAGAAGCAGGGGAAGAGGGGTGAGTGAAATGAGTGACAGGAGTCAAAAGGTACAAACTTCCATAATAAAATGAATAAGCATGGGAATATAATGTATAACATAATGACTATAGTTAATAATACTCTGTTGCACATTTGAAAAGATGTTAAGAGAGTAGCTCTTTAAAGTTCTCATCAGAAGAAAGAAATTTTTGTAACTAAAATATCAGGTTATTGCTACAGTAAATCTGTTGCCCTGTTTTGAGAGGAAAAAATAGAAAGCAGATGCAAACATCCTAAACAAAATATCAGCAAGTCAGATCCAGTGATAAATAAAAAGGCTAACCGTTCATGATCTAGTTGTATTTATTCCAGATAAACGATGCTGCTAGCTTAAAATTTAAAAATCAGTTAATAAATTTACAATATTAACAGAATACATAAGGTAAATTATATGACCATTTGATAGATGCAGAAAAGCATCTGATAAATTTCATATCCATTCATGATCAAAATTTTAACAAACTAGGAATAGAACTTTCTCCATCTGATAAGAATATCTTTTATAAAAAATTCTTACATCAAATATGATATTGATGGTGAATTATTGAAAGCTTCCCACCTGAGATAAAGAATAAAACAAGAACACCTACTTTCACCATGTCTCTTTATATTGTACTGAAGGTCCTAGCCACTGCAAAAAGGCACAAAAAAAAATGTAGGAACTGTAAAGGAAGAAATTAAACTTTTCATTCTTCCCACATGGCATGATTACATGATCGCGTGTGTAGAAAACTCCAAAGAACTTTCAGACTTTCAGTCTTTCAGACTATTAAGTAATTTTAGCGATGTTATTGGATAAAAGGTCACCTTAGAAAAATAAATTGTACTTCTATACAAAAAGGCTGAAATTAGAAAATTTTAAAACATCATTTACAATAACATCAAAAAAATCAAAATTGTGGGAATAAATCTAGAAAAAGATTTTACACATAAGCTATAAAACATTGTTCTTAATATTATATTACAAATTAATAATTATTAGTAAATGAAGGGATAGACCATGTCCATGGATGGAAAGATGCAACATTGGAAAGATGTCACTTATCTCCAAACTGATCCAATAAAAATCACAGCAATTTTTTTTCCTGGAAATTAACAACCTATTCTAAAATTTATATGGAAATGCAGAGGGACAAAAAGTCAAGACATTTTTGAAGAAGATAGACTTTATTAATTTTGTTGTAGTTTTATATAGTCATTGTTTCCTTGGGTTTATCCAAATGCTTACATTTTTGTTTTTCCCTTTTTCTTACTGTATTTTCCTTCTGGATTCATTTCTTTTCCTCCTGAATTATATTCTTTAAAGTTACTAATGAATATCCACCTAGTAGCCTGTATCAAGTCAGCTCTATAATTCTAGACTGACAATGGTTTCTTTCAGCATTTTGAAGATATTATCTTAATGTTGTCTTGCTTCTATTGCTGATTTTGAGAAGTCAGCTATCAATCTAATTGTCATTCCTTTACAGGTAATGTGTCTTTTCTCATTTAAAATCTTCTCTTTGTCTTAGTGTTCTATCAAGTACAAGGTACATCTTCTTTATCCCGTAGGGCATACACTGAGCTTCCTGAATCTACTCATTCATCTGTCGTCATTTGGAGGAAATTCTAAACCATTCTCTCTTCAGATATTGCATCTTCATCTTTCTCTCCAGTCTTTCCTTCTGATTAAATCCATGTAAGACCTTTTCAATCTGCCTTTCATATCCCTTAATTCATATTTCTTATTTTCATCCTTTGTTTCTCTATGCTGCATTCTCAATAATTTCTCAATCTCTATCTTCAGCTGCCTAATCTGCTCTTTAACCCAACCATTTGAGTTTTTAATCTCAATTATTATATTTTTATATCCATAATTTTATTAATCTTTCTTGTCCATTGTAATGTGCCTTATCCCTTCATTTAACTTTCAATACTCTCCTTTATTTCTTTAAACATATAAAATACATATTTTATATTTCTCCTTGCTGATTTCAATATCTGAGAGATGGATCCCAGTGATCATACACAGAATGAATTCCAGTTTTAAATTCACGTGAGAGAAGTCTTGAAATTAGGAATGCTTGAGACTCTTACCTTTCTTTTCCCCTATATTCAGAGTCAAAGCCAACACAGTTAAGAATCTTCATATTTTACTTTGGTGAGACAGTGTTTCTTCTTGGTTGCCTGCTTCTGGAGGTCTTGGCTTTCTTTGGGGGAGGTCTCGGGTTTAGTAGGGGCAGGTGGTCTCTGATTCACCCTCAAACCTTATGTGGGCCCCAGATCATCTCCTATAACCTCCCTCAAGCACACACGTGCACATGTGTACATGCACACACACACGCACATATCAACACTCTTGTCCACCAGCAGCTTGCTGATGATCCTTGGATTAACTGCCACCTGCAGCATTGATTTGCCCTTCTGGATTCATATCTGACATTGAAGGATTTCTCACTGCCAGGTCACTCTTCTTTTCTTCTATTTTACTCAGTGTTTTTAGTGCTCTGCACATCATGATCACCAACTTTCTGGAAAAGGAAGTACAGTTTTAAGGCTTTCTAGTTCATAAATGAGGAATAGCACACTGTCAAGTTGAATGACAGTCTTAGTCAGTTTGGGTGGCTATAACAAAGCACCATACACTGGGTGGTTTGTAAACAATGGAAATTTATTTCTCACAGTTCTGAAGGCTGGAAGTCTGAGATCAGGGTGAGAACACTCTTCTGGGTTGCACTGCCAACTTCTTGTATTCCCACATAGCAGAGAGCAGACAGAGCAAGCAAGACCTCCTGTGGTTCTTATAAGGGCACTAATCCCATTAATGGGGACACCTCTCTCATGACCTCATCTAATCCTAATTACCTTCTAAAGGTCCCACCTCCTACTAACATCACATTGGAGAGTAGAGTTTCAACATACGAATTTGGGGGGGATACACAAACATTCAGTCCATAACACATTGTCCACTTTCCTAGATGCCACCAAAGGACTCTCTAAAGTGGTTTAGCAATTACACTACTGACCCCAGGGTATGGGAGATTCCTGGTGTTCCATATCTTTGCCAACACATGGTAGTGTCAGAGTTTAATTCTTAAGGACCTTCTTTCTACAAATTAATCCAATGAACTC
Organism: Globicephala melas; assembly: GCF_963455315.2. Classification (NCBI taxonomy): domain Eukaryota; kingdom Metazoa; phylum Chordata; class Mammalia; order Artiodactyla; family Delphinidae; genus Globicephala; species Globicephala melas. The sequence continues at coordinate 12,673,008 of NC_083317.1, read as the reverse complement.
CTCCTTCTGACCTACTGATGGGTAGCAAGTATCACATTTATGTCTTTCTGGATGTTGGATCTTAGAGCAGGAGGTCCACAACTCTTCCTGAAGAGTGAACTGGGTCCATCAATTCTTCCTAATGGGTGATGGGGGGGTGGGTCTTCCTCTGTCTTATCTTGAGTGAGAGGACTGACCAGTGAGCAGGATAAGGAGAGCTGGGGCTCTGAGAGCCAGGGGGTCTGTGCCAGCCACTGACACTGCCTACTAGAATGGATGTCGGAGGTGAGGTCAGCACAACACTGACCCTTGAGCCAGTGAAACCTGCCTGCCTGCTGCCTCTGGCCGGTCTTCTAATTTCATTAGAAGTGGCCAGGACAATGGGAATCTCATGTCCCAAGGCCAAAGAGCCAAGAGACATCTGGCCTCTAGATGACAGATGGAAGTCCAGAGGAAGCCAGGCAAAGAGGGGTCAAGGAAACAGAAATGATGGAAATGAAGATCCTGGTAGATCTCTGTGCAGGACTGGATGTGGGGCAAGTGCTTGTTTGTCAGTCCCTCATCAGCATCTAGAAACTGTAAACGTAGCAGAGTGATTAAGAGTGTGACCTCAGAAAGTAGATGATTTGGGCAGTCTTCTACTAACAGGTCCGAGATTTTAGGCACACTACTCAACCTCTCCCTGCCTCAGGTTCCTTATTTGTAAAATGAGAATATTCACACATATTTATAAGGTTGTCTTGAAAAGAAATGAGATATTATCAGTAAAATGTTTTGCAAGGGTCTGCAAGGGTGCACAGTAAGGACTCAGTAAATGTTAGTTGTTATTCTTACCACCATCATTATTGCTATATAATATGTAAATATATATTTATATTAGATAGATGATAGATAGATAGATAGATAGATAGATAGATAGATAATCTCCTATGACCAGCTCTGTTGGAGCAAGCTGCAGTATCAGGACTGGTTTTCATCTGGTGCATCAATTCTGATTGATTGATCGTGGCTGCCTGTTGAGAAGGATTCTGAGGTCACGCTTGGGCTCATGGGAAGGAGCAGCAGGCTGTGATCAACTGGCCATGTCCGCCACGGCTCAAGAGGCAGAGTGTTAGTGACTTCTTAGGCACTCGCCTCCCCATGGTCTGCATTTCACTTCTTATCCGTTAGGAGATACTGATCCAGGAATGTTCCCAACTCAAGTTTCTAAAAGGACCTATAAACAGACGAAAAAAGGGTCTGATTTTTAAATGAGGCCAACTGCACGTGGTTCTTTAAAAATCATATATATATATATATATATATATATATATTTCGGTACGCGGGCCTCTCACTGTTGTGGCCTCTCCCGTTGTGGAGCACAGGCTCCGGACGCGCAGGCTCAGCGGCCATGGCTCACGGGCCCAGCCGCTCCGCGGCATGTGGGATCTTCCCGGACCGGGGCACGAACCCGTGTCCTCTGCATCGGCAGGCGGACTCTCAACCACTGCGCCACCAGGGAAGCCCTAAAAGTCATATATAGTGAAAGCAGGCTCTGCCTCCTTCGCGGTTCTGAGTTCTGCAGAGAAGTTCCATTTTATCATTCAGCACTGCTCACCACACTGACACCTGCAACGGTGAGTGAGCCGCAGGTGGGCTCATCATAAGCAGAGTTGGCGCTTAGCTTTCCACAGATGCTTCTTGAAGCAGAGAGCTCGGGCGGGGAATAGATTCACCCGAGAACATGGTGCAGTAGAAAAAGCACAGGGATCTGCAGGCTTGGAATCCAGCTCGGGCAGAAACCCACAGTGTGGGGCTGGGTTCTGACTGACTTCTTAGAGACCTGGTTTCTTGCCTCTAAAGTAAGGAAAATGATCTCCAAGATCCCATCCAATTCCACTATTCTATTCTAGGGAAGGAAAGACATCTCTTATATTGACTATGTTTTCAAAAGAGGGAGAAGCATGCAGAGATGCGTATATGTGCAAGATGGTAAGTCCTCAACCTTCTTGAAGGACATCTTCCAAAATGTCCCTAGATTCCCAAGTGGCGAAACAGCACAACTGCCCCCATTTCTCCTAGGGATGAGTTTTTCCCAATGAAAATAGGTTTATCAGTACAAAAGTTGATATCATGTGAAAGCAAGGATTCAAGAACCAGTTACCTCATGTACTAGTACCCTTCACCCACCCACCCCCATCCCACGCACATAGACACACAAACTTTTTAACCTATTAAACCAAAATCCTACTTCAGCAAAATTACAAAGCCGTACACGTCATGGACCTCTGATATTGAAACTACACCTGTTAAATTCACTACGACAAAGGGTCCATCGCATTCAGATTACATAAAACGCCCAGACCACCATTGTTACGGAGTAGGTTTTAGTAATACAGCACCAAGAAAATTAAGTAATAAAATGTGCAATTTCTTTTTGCAACAGTTGTAAACTGGAAACATCATGATATTTTTTCCAAACCATATGAGTTTTGTACCTGTCTTTTCTCATAGACAAGAACAATAATATAAAATGATTTATTAACATAAACTCATAAGAATGACTTTTCATAACCATTTTGAAAAGGAATATGTCTCATTTTGAAAAGGGACATGTCTCCCTAAGGATTAGAAGACACGCAACCCTTAGGGAGACGTGTCCCTTATCAAAATGACCACCTTGGGAGTGGCTGTCCTGACCATGGTGGCATGCTCACTTTGGGTTTTTCTCCTAAGAAACTGATTTCCTAGGCCAGTTCAGGAGTGTTGGAAGGAAATTGTGTCCCAGTACAGAACAGTATTTCCTAGGTCCGTCATTCATCTTGCATGGTTCACTTGGCTTCACGTTTCAAAACCCATCTACAGAGACTTGGCTCTGAATTGCTCTTTGCTGTTTTCTGCAACCCAAATCTACCTTCTAAAGAGGAAAATTGACTATTGTTCATGGAAAGAGTACGCCACAGAACCCGAAGGCAATCCCTCATGAACTACATAAAAACATTTTATATTTGGCGACGCACACAGACTATGTTTATAATTTTGTTATAATTAATGTAATGTATTAACTTGACTAATTTTGTGTGTCAGCTTGGCTGGGCTAAGGGAGGCCCAGAAAGCTGGTAAAACATTATTTCTGGTTGTGTCTATGAGGGTGTTTCTGGAACATTTCTATCAGTAGACTGAGCAGAGAAGATCACTTTCCCCAAGGCTGTGGGCATCATGCAATCCCCTGGGGGCCTGAATAGAACAAAAGAGCACAGGAAGGGTAAAATCACTCTCTTCTCTTGAGCTGGGACGTCCTTCTCCTCCTGCCCTCAGACACTGTCTCTCCTGGTTCTCGGGTCTTCAGACTTGGACTGAAGCTCCACCACCTGCCTTCCTGGGTCTCCAGCTTGCAGACAGCATATTGTGGGTCTTCTCAGCCTCCATAACCATGTGAGCCAATTCTGATAATAAACCTCTTCTTATATCTATCCATAGACATCCTATAGGTTCTGTTTTTCTGGAGAACACAGACTAACAGAACATCCTTCAAGGGCTATGTTTAAGAGAATGGCATTCTTTTGAGTTTTTTAAATGTCCAAGTTCTATGAGTATCAGGCATTTCTAACTCAATCTCTGAATCCCCTTTCTGTCTATACCCATTCCTGAGTCTCACCCTCTTCCTTATTTCTATCACAAGGGCTATGTCAAAATAGCCACTTGAGGAAGCCCCCAGCATCATAACGGCCACATGGGAACATCTGGGATTCCACCAGCTCATCATCCTGGGTCAAGAGATGCTGCCGATGATACTGCCCTCCAGACATGATTTGCTTGTTTTCACTCCTTCTCCCGGGATGAGACCATGAGGCAGGACATTTTCAAAGGCATCATCAAGGGAAGCTTAAAAACTGGGATTTCATTTCCATATTGATCAGATAAGAAAGGAAATGACAGATAAAATGTCCAAATGCCATCTTCTTATTCACTCATAATTCTGCCACCAGGTTGAACAGAAAAAGCCAGATACAGGTTCCATGGGTTCCTCTTTAGGAAATAGAACAGTTGAAATCTTTTCTCAGTCTCTGTTCTTGCATTGACTGTGAAAAGGTCACCAGCGACATCCCAATTACCACACATTGGTTTCCAATCTGTCCTCGTCCGACCTGACTTCTGTGGCATCTGATACCTTCCCACCTCCTTCTGGTAACTGCCTCCCCCTCAGACTTACACATCTCCCCCCCTCTCTCCTGCACCCCAGTCTATTGGACCATTTGGATGCCCCACTTTTGCTTCCAACTCAATATGTATATTTGGTAAGTTATCCCCACGGCCATAAGAGGTTGGGCTCCCTGGGTGGACGCCTTCATTTCTATTCAGGAAACACCCTGCTCCCCGTCTTCTGGGAACAAAACCCTGGCTCCTCCTGGCTGCTCCCTTCCCTTGTCCCTCATAACCAAACACTGGATCTCAGCCATTCTGCCTCTTCATGGAGCTCCTGGACCACCCACCGCTGACCCACTAGTTCAGGCCCTTCTTGCGTTAACTCTGGACCAGTTCCTGCCAGCCTTTCTCCTACAGTCTCTTCGTTGGGGAAACCCATCCCACACTTCAGTCATAGGTGAATCTCCCCCCAAAAGGTGCTTAAATCCGTTTCTGAAATTTTCAGTGGTTCCCATTGATAGGAAGCACCAGGCTCCTCTGCTTGTCAGTCAAGAGACTTCATTTGGCCTCCATCTAACCTGCCAATTCATAAGGGCCTATTAACCATTCCCTGAACCCTGTAATTCAAGGGGATCCCATCTCCCCTGCAACTGGTTTCCATTAGGGCGAAGCTCCCCTGGGGGAGGACAGACTTCTCTGATGGTGGGTTTGGGAGAAGGAACAGGGCCTCATAGCCCAGCCCCTCTCTCTTCCCTCTTCATCTTGAGAGCCAAGCTGGCCACTTGGTGGACACAGGCCCATGTTTTCAGAGTCAGCTCCTCCCAGGCTGCCGACGAGTGTGCTAGGAAGCCACCCCCCTTATGTCAGTGCTACCAACATCCTCCAATACCAGATTTTTCAGTAATAAAAGTGATTTTACATACATACATACATATATATATATATATATATATATATATATATATATATATATATATGGTTTGCCAAAAAGCTCGTATGGGTTTTTCCATAACATCGTATGGAAAACCCGAATGAACTTTTTGACCAACCCAATATTTGCCTCCCATCTACCTTATTCCTTTTCCTATTTCTCAGGAAGAGAAGAGAGGATCTCCTAACTGGGTCCCTTTTTATCCCAACAATACTCGCTGCCTCTGGGCCCTGCTCCTATCACTCTCCCCTCCTAGGAACGCCCGTTATCTCTCTCCATCCGCCTAGTTCTCAGTGTCCACCAAGACCCTCCTGAACTCCCACAGCACCGTGATGCTCCCGGGGCCCACGTCTCCCTTTCCTCTGCACCCACAGCCCCGGGGCTACACCTGTTGCCTAGCAACGGTGTACTACCCCGTAGTATTCCCGGACACCTCGTCTCGCACTCTGGTGGAAATTCTCACCCGTCTGAGTTTCGCCTCCCTGGTGAATTACAACTGAGGGCAGGTACATTCCCTTCAGCTCGTTATCACTCTTACCTTCCACAGCACCTGCACGGGGTCCAGTTCAATGTACGCTCCAGGCAGCTGGGGTGTTTTAATTTAGCCACTGACAGCGCACAGGTAGCTTCCCACGTCCCCATCTTAGTCCCAGATGCCGTGGAGACCCCAGCGTATGGCTTGAAGGCAACACCGGCATAGTCCCTTTAATTTCTGATACCCCGTAGCCTCGATAGCAACTCCACCCCCCAAAAGGTGGCGACAATCACCATGACTCAGGCAACTTTCGGAAACCCTTTTCTCTGACCACACGTCTATTCTGTCCCAAATAATTTTGTTTGAATAACGAGCAGAGTACGAGCTAGCAAGGTCATAACACGGGCGTGTTCACTTGCATCTCCCAGGTACCTATAGGCTCCTTCAGAACTTCCGTTCTTTTGGCCTCCCCAGTGGTGCTGGGGCTGTGTAAAGGGAGGGATGCTGGGAACGCTTGTTAGCTTGATGTTTGCTTAACAATGGGAATGATCTCCAAACTCGATTGATCAGGGTTGCATTTGTTCTCAGATTATGCAATGTAGTATTTGGTTACTTGAGGTTAAACTTTGTGCTTTAGTTGCAGATACAGTAAAGAACCGAATGATGTATATAAAACTAACTTAGGGTACGTGTGTATGTGTAAGAAAGAATGAAAGAGAGACAGGGAGGGACAAAGAGATTGCCTAAGGGCAGTCTATAAGCAAAGTACCATTCACATGGGCAAAATGTTTCTCATATCAGGCATTTTGCAATTCCCTAAGCCTTCATGAGCACTGAATTGATAGATACACCTCTGATTCCAGGCAACAGTTGGTGAAACAAACCATACGTTCCTGTCTGGTGCACGGGGTCCAGAGAGAGCCCATTCTAACCGAGAACAAAGGTTTGTGCGTATAATTCCACGCACAATGCAGCATAATGATTGACAGACTGACTATGAGGCCAAGTTGGCCTCATCTGGCCTTTCTTAAGTGCAGTATGGCAGGCATAACGTGCCATATGAATGCTGAACTCCTGGCAAGACCTGCCAAGGAGACAATGCAGCTGGCAGCCTGACACTGGAGCAGCTGGGAGGGGAAGGCTTGGTTCCTACACATTAACACATTTGACATTTGGTATCTAAAGGGGAGAGCTAATAAATAACCTGCCAACGATGACACTCTGAAATGACAGCTTTTATTACCAGCCAGTTAATCCTGCACGCCAGCTCTGTCCTTTCAGGCCACCTGGTGTTACATTCTTATTTACTTAATTTTATTTTCCTGGGGCCTGAACTTGGAAACTTTGCCTTCTGCCAGTGTCATATTTTGAAGCTGATTCAAGGGCTAGGGCAGTGGCTGGTTGTAGGTAATTCAGCACTAAGGTCCGCAGAAAATGGGCGGTTTCAGCAGGTGGTCTTGAGTTCGGGGTTCACCTCCAAGAAGACAGTTAGTCATCCTGAGACCAAAGGAGTAGAAGAAATTCACCTCTTGATTGCTACCTCTTTTCAGAACCAATATGCATAGTTTCTGCCTCAACTGAATCCCAAACATTTATTGAGCATCTACTATGTGTCCCCATAATATATGTTCTGGGGATATGAAAATAGGCTAGTTACATAAAAAAGAATGAAATAATGCCATTTGCAGCAACATGGATGGACCTAGAAATGATCATACTAAGTGAAGTAAGTCAGACAGAAAAAAACAAGTACAGTATCACTTATTTGTGGAATCTAAAAAATATGTTACAAGTGAACTTACTTACAAAACAGAAACAGACTCACAGACGTAGAAAACAATATTATGGTTACCAAACAGGAAAGTCAGGGGAGGGGAGGGGTAAACTGGGAGTTTGGGATGAACAGATACACACCACTATATATAAAACAGGTAAACAACAAGGACCTACTGTATAGCACAGGGAACTATATTCATAATAACTTATAATGGGAAAGAATCAGAAAAAGAATATATATATATATATATATAACTGAATCACTTTGCTGTACACTTGAAACTAACACAGAATTGTAAGTCAACTGTACTTTAGTAAAAAAAAAAAATTTTAAATCAGCCTGTGTAAAAATGCAGCCCATTCTTTTAAGGCCAAGGCTGATAACAGCAGAGGAGGCCATCACGTAAGAAATCTCAATAGTGGGATATGAGCTATAATAGGAATAGACACAGAGTGCTGTGGGGTCAGAGATGCGCAGGTAATTCCTTATTCCTTGGAGGATTAGGAAGAAGCTGCCCAGAACTGTGAAGGGTCTGAGATGCTACCCTATTTGCAAGCTGACAGGTCAGCAGGGTTATGAACGGGACGTTTGTGTCCCCCTGCCACAAATTCATACATGGTCTACTCCCCCATGTGATGGTACCTGGAGGTGGGACCTTTGGGAGGTAAACGGGTGGGATCTCACCATGAGATTAATGTCCTTATAAGAAGAAACCAGAGCTCTCTCACCACCATGTGAGGACAGAGTAACAAGGAGGAGAGCTCTCATCAGAACCCGACCACGCTGGCACCCTGACCTTGGACTTCCAGACTCCAGAACTGTGAGAAATAAAAGTCTGTTGTTTAAGCCACCCAGTCTATGGTATTTTGTTAAAGCAGTCTAAGCTGACTAAGGTAACCAGTCCCAGTTTCACGGAGGCTTCCAGGAGGCACAAACCTCCCGGGTCAGAGACAAAGGACTTTATGGCTCACAGCAATAGCCGTAGGCAAAGTGTCAGCTTTTGTGCAGTTTCCCCAAGCCCAGTTCCCTCAGAGCGACACAAAGAAGGCCAAGCATCCCCTGTACACACAGAGAGGAACGCTCAGCTTAGGGAACTCAAATCTTTTATAGTGAGCAGTCAACACGCCTGTCCTTCGCCCTGGAGGAAGACGTTCATTCACTCTATCTTCCGGACTGTTTGTTACGCAAAAGAGAGTCTGGAACAAAATAAGAGTGCCTCTGTTCATGTGCAAAGAATTCTCCCCTGGAGAACTAGCTCCCAGCAGAGGTCATCAAACCAGTGAATGTCAGAGCCCATCAAAGGAATTTCTAAAGCCCAAGGCACATTCAAAGAAAGAAGCAGGAATTTTCTCAAGGGTTCATTTCTCTCCTATCGGGCTCTCTATAGGATTCTCTTAAAATACAATCCACTTCCTGGAGAAAGAGCTGAGGAGCTGTAACATCATTGAAGAGCACAAGGAACCATGGGAAGAAGGCTGTGTGCAGAAAGCAGGGGATCAGAGTGCGGGTGTATCAGAAGTGAGGCAGGAAGAGACATTCCAGGCCCTTCGTGGTCTGGTCTTTGCCCAGGTCTCCAGCCTTGTGTCTGCCAGTTTCCTGCCTCATATTTTGTACTCCTAGCACTTCCAGATGCTATGGTCTTGGTTCTCCACCTTGCGATTTCTCTCACCCCTTTATCGTTTACTTTTTACCCTCAAACTCACTTCACGTGACTCACTCCCTCACCCTTTAAGAACTGGCTCAAATAGTGTCAGCTGCAGGTACCTCCTACATCACCTCACCCAGCCTGAGGTCCCTTCTCTGTGCTTCCTGTAACCCTCTATGCCCACCTCTCTCACTACCCTTCTATACATTCTTAGTTTTCTGTGTGTATTTTTCTCCCCACTAGACTCTGGGGTATCTAGAGCAATGAATTTTCCTTGTTGTGCTCCTATCACAGCACCCAGCACTGAGCCATTACCAAACAAACACCCAGGAAATGAATGACTCTCACCTTCTCTTCCACCCCATCCTTGACATCATAAGTCTGGGTCTACAAAAGTCTAAAGATCCATTAGCAAATGTGAAGATTACAGAAGAATTCAACCACGTGCCACGGAAAACTCAGTTATCTTCAAGCAGCCCTCAAAGGGTCATGAGGTAGTGAAATGTAGTTCTTTTTCTCCACTATTATTATTATTTTTTTACTATTTCCCCCTTCTTCCTCTCCTGCAATGCAGTCATCAACTGTATCAACCTCTGTCTCTCTCTTTTTCCTTTATTTCCTTCTTCCTCGCTTGGAGCTTGGTGATGCCAGTTGCAGGCGACAGTAATGCGTAACCCTCCTGGTGTCTTAAAGGTGCCACTCATCTCTGTTATACAGAGGAAAAATGAGAAACAGAAGATGCCCTGATGGTTCCAAACCTTTGGTTCTGTTCTGAGAGTTGATGATGAGCATTGGTGATAGACACCCCTGAGAATCTGATGAAATACATAGACCTTCTCTCCCCCCAAATGTATATCCCACCTAACCACAAAATTTTGCAGACAATTGCTGGGGTTGAAAGAAGCCCATAGTCTCCAAGTTTTTAAAAAAAAATCACTAAACAAGGTACCCAAAGTAAGTCCCTTCACTACTTTAATTTCCCTCTGTCCTCAGCTTCTGCAGTGATAGCACCACACTCTCAGGAGAAGGCTCACCCCTGCAGCTCTTGTAAAGTGAACCAACCATCAAATATGACAAAGGCAACTGTGGTGCAGATGGTGTGTGACCATTTGACAACTTTGGCCTCACTGCATGGGAGTAATAAATAGGCAGTGAAGCCATGAAAAGAGTTTCCAGCCATCTTTAGACCCGTGGAAGTTCAGCTTGACCTAGAAATTCTGCATTTATTATTTCTACGTCCTCCCACTCCTGGCCATTTTGTGGTGCTTCTGCTATTGCAAGTCATATTGAACTGGCACAATTGAGTTCTATGTGTCATAAATACATTCCCTGTGTGCGCCCCCATCTTCCAAGGAACACAGGTTTCCCTGAAAATAAAACAGAAGTGTAGAAAGAAGGAGCAAGACATCTTATATGCTGGATTTATAATCTGAGTTCAGCCATAGGCCCCTGTTTAGCCCACAGGACTGTTCCTACCTTTGAAGGTAGAAACTACATTGTGGTCATGTCTGCACCCCCCGACTCAACATATAATAGGTTCATGACAGATAAATGCCCATTAAACAAATAAATGAGTGAGAGGACGTTTATAGTCCGAAGTTCACAATTAATAGCTGGTGCCTCACGATGTCTTTTCTCTCCAAAGGTGCAGAAATTTACTGTATCCCACAGCCCCAAATCCATCTCCAGTTTTCAGCATAAAATTCATGCCACACTCTTACCTATGCTCTTTCTCCCTCAACTTCAGGGGGTCTTGAATGTTTGGGGGCCAGAGCAAAATGAAACCCTTCAGAGGGAAGTGACACCATAAATCATGCTTGTTATGGACTGAATGTCCATTCATGGTTAAATCCTAACCCCCAGTGTGATGGTCTTAAAAAGCGGGACCTTTGGAGGTGATTAGGGATTGATGGTGGGGTCCTTATGATGGGATTAGTGTCCTTATAATAGAGACCCCAGAAACTCCATCACCACTTCCACCATGTGAGGACATAGTGAGAAGTTAGCTGTCTGTGAACCAGGAAGCTCTCACCAGACACCAAATCAACCAGCACCTTGATCTTGGACTGCCCTGCAGAACTGTGAGAAATACATTTCTGTCGTTTATAAGCCACACAGTCTATGGTATTTTGTTATAGCAACCTGAACAGACTAGAGCAATGGTATTAATTGAACCTACTTTGCATTCTGCTTTCTGGGCTCTGTTGACTCCTGTACCCAGACCCCACCCCCCCAATCACTGGTCCTGTGAGCTCCCCGGTCCTATGGGCTAGCCCCAGGACAGGATGAGCATCCCACACCTGCACATGTTGTCACAGTGATCCTCATACGAAACCCTCCACTTGACAGCAGGATGGCAACCTCCACCCCTACCCTGCCCTGGGGTCTCCCTGGGGGTGTCTCACCTCTGCTCAGGGACAATTCCCCTCAGATCTCCCTCTGGTCTCCACATCGGGCCTCCTTCACGTCTGCGCCCCTCCCCAAGTCCAGAGCTTGGCCAGCTCTGCTGAGGTGCCCTGAAGCCCCAGGGCTCTGAGGCCACAGTGGAGCTATGGGGGGAGGACAGAGACCAGCCCCCAGCCCCCAACTCTGTCGTCTGGGTGTACTAGAGTGTCATGCGGTCTCTCATGGGTTCACCTCTCTCAGCCTCTTGTCTTAGCCTCATCCTCTAAGGGGCATCAAAGCATCCAATAGTGGGACGTGGTGGGTGTGGTAGAAACGCTACCCCTTCACCTCTATTCTCCCACACTCTACCATCTCCCCTCCCTCCTCAGCTCAGGCGGCCCCAAGCTTCTCTTTCCTCCTTCTCCTTTAGTCCAAAGATGCAAGTCGAAACATGCAAGATGAATAACCCACTGTCAGGGGCAGCCCCTTGGAAGACAGGAGCAGTCACCTGTCCGCCCACCCTCAGGTCTCTCCCACTCACAGCATCCAGGGCTACGAGCAGCTGTGAGGCAGACAACTGCATCCTGCTTGTAAGTGGCCCCTGGCCCCGCCCCCATCTCTAGTCTACCTGATTACGTCAGATGAAATCAGCATCAAATGAGAGAAGGACAGGAGCAACACATTCCTTTCAGGATAATGAAACATGAGGGAAGACGGCAAAGGTTCTGTGCCCAGAATCTGTCTCCGATGTTAATTTTGTCTTGTTTCATTTTAACATGAGCTGAAAGGATCCCTCCTCTGGCCTGGGAGCCTCCCCCAGGGGCGGTCAGCACAGTTAAGGAGAGGGTGTGAGTGGCTGGGCCTGGGGATCCTGGTGTTGTACCATCCTCAATAGTAAGGAGAAAGGTCTCCCAAATCCTGAAGAGTTCACAAGCAAAGGTCTGCGTTAGTGGGTCCTTCCAGCCACTGCCGATTAGAATCAGAAATCCACGGCCAGATCCCCCAGCAGCAACGGAAATAGGAACTCATGTGTCTTGGCCCAAAGGGAGATGATGTCATTCCATTTTACTAAAGTTTGAGCAATTTGTTCTTGACACAATAGATGGTGGATGACAGGTAGATAATAAAAATATTAATAATAAAGATAGATAGATAGATGATATGCAGTCAAGGTGAACAATAAGGAGCTCTGGAATTGCATAAATAACTTCAAGAGAATGAATTGGTAGAAAGAAAGAAAAGGTCTCTGTTTCCTTTTTCCATGTTGCCCTGAAAGCCATTCTCTTTCTCTAAGAAAAGTATTTTCTTTAAGAAGGCCACTGCTTCCAATTGTAACCTGTTAAACTATTCCTTTTTTTTTTCAAGACAACAGATTTGTCCCTGCTTTGGTTTTATTTAATTTTTCTGACACTGTAGTATGCGCCTCTGCCACTGGCCAGGAGAGCTTTGGGGACAGTTCTGAAGTGGTTTCTCAACATTGGCTCGACTGCTATCTGGGGCCAGAGAATTCGTTGTTGAGAGGCTGCCCTGTGCATTGTGAGTTGTTTAGCAGCATTCTTCACTTCTACCCAGTGGAGCAGTTGTGACATCCAAAAGTGTCTTCAAGACATTGCTCAATGGCCCCTGGGAGGCAAAATTGCTCCCACTTGAGAACCACAGTTCTGAAACCATAGGGCTGTGGTGACGGGGAATCTCAGTCACCCCCAGGGAAGTGGACACAGTATTTTTAAACTCTCCAGAAGTTGGAGGAGTCACACCTGTGCCTTTTCATGCACATGAAAAGTACCTTGTACCTGTGCAAGAAATGGGAAAACAACCATGGTCTTAGTAAGTCCCTCTGTGTGGCCAGAATAAAGGAATGGAGGAAAGCTTTCAGGAAAAGAAATCGAAAGACACTTGCACATCCAAAATGATCAATGACTGGCAACTGCAGTCTTCAGTCACTTAAACTCTGCAGGCTTCTGTTTTCTACCATGAGGTGAAGAGGGAGCCCATCAAAGCCCCCTCAGCCCTGCCCGTGCTGTGTTCCTTCCCCTCCACATGGAAAGCACTTGATTCACCTGCCCATACCTAGAGTTTAAGGGAAACAGGACACATTCATTCAACAACCACTGAGATCTGCGCCTTGTCAGGAGGTGGATACAAGATGGGTTCGTTACACAACTCAGGTTCAGCTGCTCATTGCGCGAAAGCCAAGGCTTGGGAGACAAGTGTTGGTGGGAAAAGAAAGCCTGCTCTATTCAGAAGCCCGGCAACCTGGGAAAAAGGCAGACTGATGTCCAAGAATCAACTCCCAACTACTGATCGGGGGCAAGAGGTGTTAAAGGGGAGTTTCAGGGGTGCACAGGCGAAGGGAGGGGGCTACGTGCAGAACAGCACAGTCAGCTCTGACGGTCATCTTGAAATTGATCACGCAGTGGTCTGTCCGGCATCATCTTGATTGTTTTAAGTACAGTTACTCTTCAATTCCAGGATTGTTTTGTTCCCATTCTCTTTTTTGTTTGTTTGTTTTTTGTTTTGTTTTTGTTTTTGTTTTGGCGGTATGCGGGCCTCTCACTGTTGTGGCCTCTCCTGTGGCGGAGCACAGGCTCTGGACGCGCAGGCTCAGCGGCCATGGCTCACGGGCCTAGCCTCTCCGCGGCATGTGGGATCTTCCCGGACCGAGGCATGAACCCGCGTCCCCTGCATCGGCAGGCGGACTCTCAACCCCCGCGCCACCAGGGAAGCCCTCTCTTTTTGTTTTTTTTGATTAACAAATGTACTTTTAATTACTCTAGGGCTAATATATAAAATAAAGGTAAGAGACGAAAAGCATTCAATTTTGGAGTGGAAAGGATTCAGAGATCATCTAATTCAGTGGTCTACAAGCTGTGGGTTCCAAGAGTTTCTGCAAAGGGTCTGCAATTCCATAGGCACATTTACATTTTCTCCACTCACGCAATTAATGATATTTACACTTAACCCTACAACTCCCCACCACTGCTGAATTTTAAAATGACAAGAGCCCTTTTACTTGAACAGACTAAGAACTATTGATCTAGTCCAATTCTCTGTTAATTAGAAGCAGAGCTGTTGTTCCCATTTTCTTGAGACCAGTTCTTAGAGTTGTGCAAGATGAAGCAGCTTACGTCATGGCTACAGTCTGGTCATCATGTAGTTAACTTCTTCCACCTGGTGGCAGTTTCAGCATCTGTAAGACAGCTCACAGGATACGTCTCAGGATATTATCTGTAGCCCTTGAGGAGGAACAAAAGGTCCTTGACTTTGTTTAATGGCTAAATTATTATTGTCTTTTTTGACTGTTTTCTTTCGCTACTGCATTTTCTCACTTCTCTGATTAAATTTATTCTTTGGCTGAAGTTTTTCTACAGATAAGAGGCGGGGGGAGGACATGCGGGGGAGGGTGTGTCCCAGGAAGTCCCCATAGGGTCCTGCTCAGTTACAGTTTCTCTATAAGGACAGTTAGGTCCAAATCAGTGCAAAAATGCTTACATCCCGCCAGAAGGAGCAGAAGTATCTACTCCTACTTTGTACGTGCCTGAGTCTTCGTGCAGGTACTGCTTTTTCCTTCCTCCACTCACCACGTGACTCAGTCAATCCCTGGCAGGGACCCCTTTGGCCATCTGGTGAAGCCTGTGGACGCTTCCTCAGAAAAAAGTTTTGAAATTCATGAAATAAGACACATAATGTTACAACGGGAACCAACTATATTGAAAGACAGTTATCGAAAAGATTATCAACCGTGATATAGTTATATCCGTGTTTCTTTATGAACACACTACCAAGGTCTGGGGCAGACCTAATAATTACAACTCCCTTTTGGAGTGGTGATGAGCACAACTGACATTTTGAGGTGTCTGCCTTAACTGTTGTATGATACAAAATAGATCTGTGATGTCTACTGGTTTCAAAGCTGAAGGCACTATTAATACTACTGGCCTATGTTTGTCATTAAAGGAAACGTTCAATTTCAGTTAGAGGACAGTTAAAATAAAACTACAAGTTCTTAGATCAAGTTCACCAACCTCCTGAATTTGCAGGTCCGTAGATGCCAGTAGATTCCAGAGCGCTGGTGTAGCAACACTGCTTGCCTCATCGCAGGGACTGGCTGGTGACCCAAGCTGGCCAGTCTTGTCCCTGTGGACTTTTTCAAGGAGGTGAGTTTTAAAGGGATGTGAGTTTTTCAGGGATGAGTAGTTGACCCAAACCAGACCAACCAGGGTCCTCTCTGGAACTTTTCTGGCAAAACTCTCAAGGAAGATTCTCTCTGTGCACAGAGGATATTGTGGGAGTATTATTTTTAAATATAGACTTTATGCTCCAGAGAAACCTGAAGGAAGGGAGGAAGGGAGGGGATGATTTAAAATTCTAGTCTGGGACTTCCCTGGTGGCGCAGTGGTTAAGAATCTGCCTGCCAATGCAGGGGACACAGGTTCAAGCCCTGGTCCAGGAAGATCCCACGTGCCGTGGAGCAACTAAGCCCGTGCACCACAATTACTGAGCCCGTGAGCCACAACTACTGAAGCCCGCACGCCTAGAGCCCGTGCTCTGCAACAAGAGAAGCCACCGCAATGAGAAGCCCGCACACCGCCACGAAGAGTAGCCCCTGCTCGCCGCAACTAGAGAAAAGCCCACACGCAGCAACGAAGACCCAACGCGGCCATAAATAAATAAATTTATATTAAAAAAAAAATTCTAGGGCTTCCCTGGTGGCGCAGTGGTTGAGAGTCCGCCTGCCGATGCAGGGGACACGGGTTCGTGCCCTGGTCTGGGAAGACCCCACATGCCGCGGAGCAGCTGGGCCCGTGAGCCATGGCCGCTGAGCCTGCACGTCCGGAGCCTGTGCTCCGCAACGGGAGAGGCCACAGCAGTGAGAGGTCACGTACTGCAAAAAACAAAAAATTCTAGTATATCTGTGATGGTTCATTTTATGTGTCGACTTGCCTGGACCACAGGCTGCCCGTATATCTGGTCAAATATTATTCTGGGTGTGCCTGTGAGGGTGTTTCTGGATGAGATCATCATTTGAGTCAGTGGACTGAGTCAAGGAGATGACCTTCCCCAATGGGGTGGATGCTTCGGGCCTCATCCAACCCAATGAAGGTCTGAATAGCAGAAAAGTCTGAGTAAGGGAGACCTCACTCTCTCTGCCTGACTGTCTCCAAGCTGGGGCATCGCCCTTCTGCCTTCAGACTCAGACTCGAAGTAGGACCACACCATTGGCTCTCCTGGGCCTCGAGCTCGCCAACTGCAGAGCTCAGGACCCCTCAGCTACCATAATCACGTGAGCCAATTCCTTATAATAAATCTCTCTGCATTTCCCATTGGTTCTGTTTCTCTGGAGAACCCCAGCTAATAACCATCTAGGCCTAGGTCCATGGTACAAAGGTTGGGTTTGTGTGACATGTGGTTCATGCAGACAGAAACAGCCTGCAGTTTCCACTTCCCAGGGAAGGGTCTATCCTTTATAATATCTTAACCCCAGGGCAGTAGGATTAAAATGACTGAGCCCACCCTATGACATGAACTAATCCAAGTTTACTGTGTGGCGAATACTAATCCCATAAACTGAGAGTAACATACTGCATGGTTCTGGGGTTCAGTTCCAAGCCCTTCATGCTTTTGTCCTGGAAAACACCTCAGTCAGAAGTAGCTGAGGGACAGCCTGTTTCTAGATGGATCCCCTGCTTCTCTCGTCCCCTGGTTGCTGACTCCCCGGCCCTGGCAGGGGTCCCATGAGTGCGTGTGTGTCTTGTCTGCCAGGAGCCAAGGCTGGTAGCCCAGGTGAGGGGAAGAGAAAGGCAGGAAGTAGGCATCTCATATTGGAGTGTAGAGTCAGGGCTGAAGCCTTAGGGATGTTGTAGAGAAGGCCCAGGGCTCGAGAGAGCCAGCAGGAGGGGTCCTGGTGAGGTCCTGGGACGAGGCTGCTGGCTGGGTATGGTCTGTTTTCCCAGCACAGCCTGCTGGTGGGAGGGTGGCTGGGACTGAAGGGCCAGGCACTGGGGGCACTTGGCGTCACCCAATACACTTACCTGGAGCCAGTTCAGGACCCAACGCTTCCTTCTGTCATGGTCGCCACTCCAATAGCAGAGACGTTTAGTCTTCCTGTCTGTAACAAACCCACATTCAGACTCCAAGGCACAGGCTCATCACCGCTTGTGTTTCTACAGCACCATGCAGCTCAGTGATCCCTTTTTTTTTTTTTTTTTTTTTTTTTTTTTGCGGTACGCGGGCCTCTCACGGTTGTGGCCTCTCCCGTTGCGGAGCACAGGCTCCGGACGCGCAGGCTCAGCGGCCATGGCTCACGGGCCCAGCCGCTCTGCGGCACGTGGGATCCTCCCGGACCGGGGCACGAACCCGTGTCACCTGTATCAGCAGGTGGACTCTCAACCACTGCACCACCAGGGAAGCCCGGTGATCCCATTTTTGACTGCATAGATCTATGCCCTCAGGTGTGACCTCTCCCAGGAGCACTTGGGTGTGGCCTCACCTCTGTCCAAAACATAACACTGAAAACTTAAAATAAAATCAAACTGATAAATTAGGAGTTTGGGATTAGCAGATACAAACTACTATATAAACAACAAGGTCCTACTGTATAACACCGGAAACTATATTCAATATCCTGTAATAAACCATAATGGAAAAGAATCTAATATATATATATATATATATATATATATATACACATGTGTGTGTGTGTGTAACTGAATCACTTTGCTGTACAGCATAAACTAACACAACATAGTAAATCAACTATACGTCAATAAAAAATAAAATCAAACATTACAAACACTGACTCAGTCACCTAACACTGCATTTTCATTTTGTGAGTGGGAAAAAAAGTTGCAAAATGTTTCAGGAGAGCTAGGACAGGAAAGTCCTAATTTAAGGATGTACATTAAGGTGACCCTCTTTTTAAAAAAATGACCTGCTACAGTTTTCTGTTAACACCCCAGTTGAGTTTCTCTTCACCGTGTTAGACTGGGGAAGTTTGGGATCAGGGTAGCTTTCAGAACGAAGACAATTTGTAAGCCAAGCACTCTCTTCACAATATCTGTCCTCACTGGTTCAAAAAAGACGTTGTCCTGTGGTGGTTCCTTATGTCAGATTGAAATCTACCCCCATAGCTGTGGCCCTCTGAGGTTTTGCTACCTATGTCTTCCCCAATACAGTGTGGTTGACATGAGCTGCCCATCTACAGGTGTTGCATGATTTGAATCTCCACATCTATCAATAAGTTCCAGCTATAGCCAAACAGATAATAAAGCCTAGGGACCCAAGAAGAAGGGTTTTTAAATGGAGTCAACATTTCTGGTTCGCTTGCAGCATTTGGGGAAAGGTCTCAGGATCCCTCAGGCTGAAACTGCATATTTTAGGCAACTTCACACAAATGAAATAAATCAAAATTAGAAATATTTAGATCGCTTCTGGAGAAACCTTCTGCCTGCTCTCTGATTAAAGCACAGCCACACAGCCGGCAGAGGAGAGTTTCCTTGTCACCTCCTCCCTTTTCATCCTGAGGGTGGCAAATGCATTTCAGACTCCCTGGAGCTTCAGTCAAGGGGAGGAAAGCAAGCTAGAGCGAAGTGGTAGGGGGCGAACTCCAGCCGCAGAGCTGTTTTCTCCACCAGCACCTCATGCTTGGCCCAAACCCGGCCTCGGTTGTTTTTAGTCCCTGTCGTGCTTCTAATTCCAAAGAGACGGCTATTTTGTTTGGCTTTCGTTGCATTACTCATGCGGTACAACATGTCTGTGTGGCCACGTGTCCAAGAAAGTGAAATCAAAGAGATTAAAAACAGATCTGTCTAGAGAACAGGTGTCGAGCATTATCTAATAGCAAACTAAATATAAAAAGAGAGACCAATTAGAGTTCTGGCATCTCTCCTGCTGTCGGCCTCACAGCTCTTTAACTCTTGAAAATGCTGCTCAGGCTGAAGACCAGAACTCATGGGAAAGGGGAGGCAGTGATGCCATATTCCTGTACTAAGGGGTGTGTGTGTGTGTGTCTGGGTGTGTCTATGTGTGTGTGTGTGTGTGTGTGTCTGTGTAAGGGAAGGAAGTGGGTCAGGGATGGGGTGGTATTCGCCTGACAATGCCAAACCATGAGAAACAGTGAGAAGAAGTTGCTTGTCCTGGTGAGAAAAATCCAGTCTTCTAGAACCTTGCTCCTCAAACGGTGGCCCTCAGACCAGCAGCATCAGTCTTGCGGAGCTTGTTAGAAATGCAGTCTTGTGCTGCATCCCAGAGGTACTGAATCAGAGCCTGTGTTTCCAACAAATGATCGCCATTAAACATTAGAGTTTCAGAAGCACCATTCCAGGAATTGAGGTGGGATGGATTGGCACTTGCGGTGGGATGGGGGACGGGGGAGGGTAAGGCTGAAGGAGGTGTTGCTTGAAGGGGCAGGTTTGGTTGGGATACTTGGAGGTTGCCTAATACAGGGGTCGGCGCAATTTTTCTGTAAAGGTCCAGATAGTAAATAGTTTAAGTTTTGCAGGCCACGTAGTCTCTGCCGCAACTAGTCACCTCCATCCCTGTAGCACTGCAGCCACAGCCATTATGTAAACAAATGAGTATGGCTGTATCCAGTGAAACTTTATTTACAAAAATAGGCACTGGACCCGATTTGGCTTACAGACAGTAGTTTGCTGACCCCTGGTCTAAGGGAACAAGTTTGTCTTCATACAGTGTGGAATATTCTAGACCGAGTGTGGGTTTGATCGCACCTGATGCCAAGACTCTGGGTCTCACTAATTTCTGAATCCCTGTCTGTCAATGAGGCAGAATAATTTAATTCAGAGCTTTTTTTTTTTTTGAAAATGAAGAACATGAGATCTAGCCGTGTTCCTCAAATATGCTCCTTATTCTGAAAAATACTACAAACTCAGGTTATTTCACAGGCTACTTGGAAGACACATTATTTTCTGAGATGAGCTTCAGTAAGTAGGAGAACCAGAGAAGGAAGAAGTGGGCTACCTAGGGTAAACCATGCCTAGCTCTCCAGAAATCGTGAGCATTTTTGTTCAGCTATAAACTATAGAGCTGGGGTTGATGTCCTCTCCTTACTTTTGCATTTTATGCCCAGTCCTCTCGGCTGCCCACAACAGCCCCCATCAGGATGTCTGCCAACCTGGGCCTCACACTGATGCCTCTTTCTCGGGCTGCCACCTGGGGCATCTGGATCACAGAAAGTTGTGGAGGAGGAAAAGAATCACCAAAAAGATTGCCAGCCAGAGGCCCTACAGTGCTGGGTTAGCAGGAATCATTGCCTGAGACTTCTCTGCAAAGACTAGCTGGGTACATGCAAAGGGCATACAAAAACTTCTGGGCTCCCGTTAACTTTCGTGACCTCAAAGCAACCCTGGGTAAAATTCCATCATCTTGGTTTGGGTTCCCCCAGGAGTAGACCCTGAGACTGAGATTCTAGTGCAGGTAGTTGATTTGGGAGGTGATCCCAGAAAACTCTGGTGGGAGGGTGGGGACACGAGACAGAAAAAGGGAGAAAGCTGCTAAGTTATATGGTAGAAAGCCAGTGACTACTGTGGGCAAGTGGAGCTCTCTCTTGCCCCCAGGACCCCAGGGGAACCCTGGCAGCCAATGTAGAACCTGCCTCAGAATTATCCACCAGAGAGGCAAGGGAGCCCGGGTTTTGATACACCGACCCCATCAGGCATTGGGTGAAGGATGCTCTTGGATGTGAAGAGGAGGGGAACGTTAATTCCCTGGAACATCCTTCCAGCCTGCCCCACAGGTAAACAGAGCAGTCCCCAGTGGCTGTAGGAAGCCCTCAGGCAGGGTCACAGGTGCTGGCCAAATGGAGGAAATCAGGCTGGTGTGCAGAGAAATGCTGAGCACAGAGAGGTGACACGTGAGGCACCAGCAGCATCTGCCGTGTCATCATAGACCATAGTCTCCTCCGACCATAAAACTGAGCACAGACTCACAATAAAAGACACAGAGGGAATCTGTGTCAGCGTGGGCTGCATTCAGTTGCTAGTAACTGCAAATGTGACTCAATAGTGGCTGAAAGATATTATAGGTTTTGTTTTCTCATAAAACAAGAAATTCAGAGGTAAGCCAACCAGACCTAACATGGTGGCTCCGACAGTGCCATCAGAGATGCAGCCTCCTTCTGTCCTGCCATCAGCCATCTTTGCCGTGTGGCTTCGATCCTCACGTTGGTCAGCTAACGGCTGTAAGATGTCTGCTCCAGCCTCAGCACCCTGCCCACGGTCTAGTCAAGAATCAGGGGAAGAACAAGGGCCAAAAGCTTCATGCCAGCTGAGTGAGCTCCATTTAAAACAGCTTTCCTGGAAGTCCCATCCATCTTGCATCTCATTGGTCAGAATTCTCTTATCTGTAAAGAAGACCGGGAGATGGAGAGTTAATTTTAAATATAGGCATATTATTGCCCTAAACCAAATTGGGGTTCTGTTGGTAAAGGCGTAGAGGACGGTTGTTGGGTAGGAAATTAACGGTTTCTGCCACAAAAGGTTGCCTACAATACGTAGACTTTGATGTTGACATATTAACAACCTGAGCAAAAAACATGTATACGTAGCTAACCAAAACCCTTTACTACATACAGAAGTATTCGACTGAGGATAAAGAGAAGAAGAACTAATCTAAGCAGGACGAAGCTTCTTCAGAGCAGACAGCTACCTGGGCAGGCTCTGTCATTGCAGATGCCATATGATTTGTTGTTCACTCAAACGAATGGCTTATCTTGCAAGTTTGGCCCAGTATTTGACTAAAGTTGGCCAGTTTCTGAGAAATGGGGTGTGATGAACCCAAGTTGATGAATCAGAAGCAAGAATGACATTTCTCTAATAGTGTGGATTTTTTTTTAAGTCAACAGTTGTGGCTCCTACTTAAACAGATTAACTTTGCCTGTTTTTCTCCTCTTCCTCCCCAAACTCTATAAAAATGACAGTAGAGAAAAAATTTTAATGGTAAGCCCATGAGGATGAAAAGAATGACACAGGAGCCCAGATAGATTACAAAGTAGATGAAGGGGGGGGGGGGGGGTAAATGACTAGTAGAACTAAAGAAACCTCAGAGGAAAAATCAGAGAAGTGAGCCAGTCCCCACCCCAGGGAACCATGGGAAAGCCCAGGAAGCAGAGACAACAGGGACACAGGAAGTGAGAGGAGGTCTCAAGGCTGAAAAAAGAGGACAGTTTCAACTGTACACAAGACAAGTGAATCTCCATTTTTCCCATCCTCATCTCCTAGACCTGAGATAGGAAACTTGTTCTCTAGAGAAATTGAACTAAAGAGGCTCTCAACTCAAGGAATTAAGCAAGCAAGAGGGAAATGGGGAAATTGGGTTGAAAATATGGGAACCAAGCAAAAGTCTATTTACAAAAGGGTGGAATCCTTGTACACTTACTCCACTCTTTCTCAGAACCCTGGAAGGCAGTTAAACTTTCCTCTTGAGATTCTGAAGAAAGAGCCCCAGGATAAAGACCTCCAGATGTGGCCATTTCAGATTCCCAATTGAGAAGGCTGCCTCATTTTCCCCTGACTGTACAGTGAAACCTACCCATCAAGAAGCCCCTCCCCACACAGGATTTCCACTCAGCTCTGCCTTACCTCACTCAAACATGAACAGAAAGCTGAGTTTTGCCTGGTGTTTGAGGAAAGCCCTCAACATTAAAGACGAATACCAAAACAAACTAGGAATAAAGAAACCCTGAGTTCTAGAGGTACTGTTAGAAACAGAAAAATATGTGTTTTTTACAAACACAAAACAACTTCTACAGGAAAATTCATTCCTCAGAAAGATGAGAAGATTTTGAATTCTCGAAACAAGCACAAGGCGCTTTGTAAAACAGAGGATAGAAAATAGCTCTTGGGAAATTTTTTTAATTGTGGAAACACACATAACACAAAATTTGCCATCTTAACCATTTCTAAGTGCACAGTTCAGTGGCATTAAGTCACATTGTTGGACAACCATCACTCCCATCCCTCTATCTCCAGAACACTTTCTGTTTTGCCAAATTGAAGTATTTGTAGTATTGTTTAGTGTTCCCATTAAACAATGACTCTCTGTTCTCCTCTCTCCCCAGTCCCTGAGAACCACCATTCTACTTTCTATCTCTATGAATTTGACTACTCTAGATTCCTCCTATAAGTGGAATCATACAGTATTTGTCTTTTTGTGACTAGCTAATTTCATTTAGCGTAATGTTCTCAAGGCTCATCCATGTTGTAGAATGTGTAAGAATTTTCTTCCTTTTTAAGGCTGAATAATATTCCATTGTATGTCTACACCACCATTTGCTTATCCATTCATCCATCAGTGGACTCTTGGGTTGCTTCTACCTCTTGTTTATTGTGAATAAGGCTGCTATGAACATGGCTATACAAATATTTTTCAAGACCCTGCTTCAATCCTTTTGAGTATATAGCTAGAAGTTAAATTTCTGGAACATACGATAATTCTGTTTTTAATTTTCTGAGTAACCTCTACTCTGTTTTCCTGGAAAAGTTTTTTATGTAATAGAAGGTTTTAAAAATACTCTCATAATAAAGGTGGGAGACAACATTAAGAAACTCTGTCAGAAAGTAGAACAAAAAGACTAGAAATATGAGACATAAAATGAAAGACAGAGGATCAGTTCAGGAGGTCTAAAATCCTACCAAGAGGAGTTCCAGAAAGAAGGAATAGAGAAAATAAGGAGGAAAACTACGTTATTTTAAAAAGTGCATATTACTAAGTGAAAGAAACCAATCTGAAAAGGCTACGTACTATACAATTCCAACTATGTGACACATTCTGGAAAAGGCAAAACTATGAAGATAGTAAAAGATCAGTGGTTGCCAGGGATTGGGAAGGGAGGGGTTAATAGGTGAAGCACAGAGAAATTTTAGGGCAGTGAAAATACTCTCTATGATACAATAATGATGAATAAATGTCATTATACATTTGTCCAACCCACAGAATTTCAATACCAAGAGTGAGCCATAATGTAAGCCATAATGTAATGTAACTTCGGGTGATTATGATATAGGTTCATCATTTGTAACAAATGTACCTCTCTGGGGAATGTCAATAATGGGGGAGTCTATGCATGTATGGGGGCCAAGTGTACATGGGAAATCTCTGTACCTTTACCTCAATTTTGCTGTGAACCTTAAGCTGCTCTTTTAAAAAAGAATAAAGGCTTAATAATAAAGAAAAAAACAGAGCAGGATATTTTCCTCAGAACTTAAGGAAATTAGTTTCCAAGTTGAAAGGGCTCACTGAATGCTTAGTACATGTCATCATGAAATTTCAGATTCCAAAGAGAAAGAAAGATATTGAGGTTTTTAGAGACTGAGAGGGGAATCAGACTACATACTAAGGGGTGAATTTAGAACAGCACCTTACTTCTCAATATCATCCCTGGAAGCTAGAAAACAAGATAGTGATACCTTTAAAATTCTACCTAAAAGTGTGTTTCAACCTAGCAATCTGTACCCAACTAAAAATCAATCAAGTGTGAAGGTGGAATAAAAACATTTGACAAGTACAAGCCCTGGAAATTTTACCTTGCAGCACATGCTTTGAAGATACTGGGGAGGTTTTTTTCTGCTAAACCAAGGAGCAAATTAAGAACTAGAAAGGCATGGATCCAATTCACTGAACTCATAGATTCAATTCAGAGAGAGGCACAAGAAAGTCTCAGGAAGCAAGTAAAGAGAAGGACAAGAACCATCCTGCTGAAGGTGTGGAGGCCGTAGGGAGGAAGTCAGCAGGAAGAGGAAATCAAACAAATGAATTACAGGACATGTTTGCACATTTGTAAAACAAATTGTTGATGGGGCAATCAGAGGGCTTCATGGAATATGAAGCAAATGAAGAAAATGAAGCAATCATTAACTCTGGGGAAAAAATAAACAAAAAAATATACAAGAAATAGAAATGTGTGTAATTACGGCACTGAAAGAGTCATAAAAACTTACAGGTAATTTAACACAGCAACCCTAGAATATAACTTTCAACAAAGAAGACGTGGCATTGATAGATAAATGTCACAGCCTTCCATGCACTGGATGGCCAGTTCTGAGAGGCAGTCTGTATACTCCTCAAAAGTCCCGGCAGGATTGAGCCACCCTTGCCTACCTCCATGACTTTACTAATACACCTTTGTATGGCTTTGTCTTTTTTCTCTGTCTCATTCTCCCAGCTCCATCACTCCTGGTTTCTGGGATTGCATCTCAAATAAACTACCTGCACTGAAAACAAACCCCACTTCATTCTTCTTCCCCCACCCCCTACTTAAATCCACTCTGCAAAGCTAGTTTTTGCCCCACTCTTTGAATGAAATCTAGAGCAAGTTCTCTGATTTGTATGTGTATACACTGGTCTTTATTAAATAATTTAAAAGCTCCCTGGCCATCAGAAATCATAAAAATGTCTTGTTTCAGTAATTAAAATCTCCAGACCTACCTAATGCCCTCTGACTATTTAGGTCTATGGCAGGTTGGCTGTCACAGGGGGTGGGCAGCTCAGCCTTGTGTTTCCTCTCTCTAGTCTCAGCTTGCTAAGCAAGCGTTCTGGCCCCTTTAGGGTGGGAACAGAGGGAAGAAAAGAGAGGTAAGGGGGGCAAGAAAGGCTTTATTTGATGAGTGGTGTCGTGAAATGGCAAAGCTGTTTCTGAGCTGGGCGTGTATTTGAAGAGGATGCCTTCTCTTATGGTGTACTTTTGTGCGGGTTTTGGAGATACCCTCACCTCAACAATTCTTGGGGGTTTCTCACCTGTAATTCTCTTGGCAGAGGCAAATGCCTTTCCCCATCTGGCCACCAATTTTTCCCCCTTTGGCTCCTGAGAAACCAGTGGTCTACCCCTCTCTTTGGGACACCATGCCCCTCCAGGCTGGCCTCTTGGACGTAAGATGATCTCTCTCATGTGGGCCATCTGCCCCAGGGCTTAGTGTCCTTCAACCTTTGCTCTGAGGAACTCTGGGAGTGCAGGGCATCCCCCATGCCACCACCTCTTTTGTCTCCATCATCAGAGTCACAGGTCTCCCTTTTAGATTTTTCAGACATGATTCAGATACCACCCACTAAGTCCCTTTGAGCTCTTGGAGATTTAGATCAGGCTCTGAGGGGACCCACTGAAGCCTCTTTCCCTAGGCTGGAGGTGAAAGAAAATTTTCTCACACCTCTCTCCTGTGTATGTTGCTGTCGGGGTGGGAGGGTGTTGGTGTTAGGATGCTCGGCACTCCGACAGCTCTCTCCAAAAATATTCACCTAATCTGCAATCCCCTAGTCTTCTACAGCCTTTCTTTACAGGCTGGAGCTGGCTGGTCGGCTAAGAGCAGAATCCAGTTATTGGATTCTCCATTGCAAGTCCTGCTCAGGCAGCCTCAGGCCTCACTTTGGAATGTGAGAATCAGCAGCATCTGTCGTCCTGGAGATTCAGTCTAAATTGAGAGAAAAAAGGGGGGTCCCATTTTAACATAATATGCAACTTGGCTCAACAATAAGCAACATTTATACTGTCCTAACCACATAAACACTGAAGACTGATGTAACCAAAAATGGTGATGGGACCATAATGGGAGATGAGCAGGGTGGGAGAGCCACAGCTTCATCCACCCAGAGTGTAAGTCAAGGCTCTTAGTTGCAAACAACAGACTCCACTCTGGCTTGTTAAAGTAGGGGATGGGTTATCAAATCAGATAGCATTCTAGAATCTCCAGGAACTATACCTAACTCACCATGGGCTGCCCTGGTGGACGCCTCACTGTCTCCAGTGCCCAGCACCTACGCTGCAGCCAGCTCATCACACCGCTGACACCCAGGACCGTGCATCAGAGACTCACGAAAGCCAGACCCTACCCTACCCTGGGTGCCAGAAGACTCCTTCCCCTATAGGCCCCTTTCCTCACGTGCTCACTTCGGAATCAAAACTCTAGCAGGTGCATCTGACTGATGAAGTCTCAATTACATCTCTACACCCCAGCTGTAAGGGAGGCTGAGAATGCAATTTTTATGGCTTCTATCTTCAGCACACAGGAAATGGCCAGAATACGAGGAGTGTTCAAAAAATATCAAAACTCTACAAATAACAAATGTCTATTTCCAGAAGTCAGCAGATAATGATGAAAAGCGATGAATCCAGAAATCGCAGATGGCCATCTTAACTGGAGAAGTGTTGGTAAATACCACAGGAAACGGCTCAAGAGTCGAAAGGCCTGGAACGAAGGATGGAAGGTAGAGGGTAGTAGGTTCAGGGACAGCTGTTTTTTCACAGAAGTCATTGGGAAATGTTCTCGTTTTTTTGCACCATGCCTATGTGATACTCTGATGAATATAAACCTGTTAAAGGGGTCACACTTCAGAATCATCAAACTTTAAAGGTGACGCCTCTCAGCTATCCCAGGGCAGCTGGCCTGCTAGACCCACTGGCTGGGGTATTTGGCACGCTGCCAGACAGCGTGTTTTCTGCCGGTCTGTACACAGCCGTCTGCTGTGGGAAGAGTTGCTGCGTCTCTTGCTAGCAGTGCAACATTGGCCTAAGGAGGGAAAGTGACTGGCTTGTGTGGGATTTTTTATTGTTTTTAATTATTTTGGTTTATCCACCATAAATAGGAAGATCGTGTTGACGTTTAAAAGACAATTTTAATGCTAAGTTCACCAACCATGTCTCAGTGCAGGATATTACAATACAAGGCTATGGTTTCAAAACCAGACCGAAGAGCCCACTGTGCCTCTTTGCCTCCTGTACCCGGAGCCAACTCCCAGGCGTGTGCCCCATGCAGAAGGACCCCATGCTTCGTCCACAGCTCTGCTATTGCTGCCTCACAGTTCCTCATAATTTTTGAGCGAGGGGCCCCTGCATTTTCATTTGGCATGGGGTCCTGCAAACTCTATAACCCATCCTACATGTGCCTTAAAGTCCCGGACTAAATGCAAGGCTCAAGAGAAAACTTTAGTTGAGGTTTTAGTGTATTTCTTTTCTTCTCCATCTTTCTCTCTCTCTCTCTCTCTCGCTCGCTCGCTCGCTCGCTCTCGCTCTCGCTCTCGCTCTCCCTCTCTCTCTCCATCAGAGATTCTTAATCTAGAGGCTCCTGAAACTGCACACAAAATTTTCCGTGGATGTGTGGACATGTGTTTTTCTAGAGAGTTTCTCTTGTTTTATCAAATTTTGTGACCCTTCCTCCAAAGTCTAGGAACCACCAATTTATATGAGCTTTGACCTTCTAGGTCCTTTTGAACAACCCAGCATAAACGTGGACTTCCGTCTCAATTTTGGTCGTAGGTGGTACGTACAGTATAACTACATCATGTGTTCGTTCTGTAGAGGCTGATCCATGTGCTTGAACTTCTCGTCACCAGGCCTCCCTTCCAATGGGGGAAACAGAGCCAAGCAATGGGCAAACTCCCCTCGTTTGAAATGGTTGGAAATGGCACAGCTGGTTGTCAGATTCTCTTCTTAGGCAAACACGCAGGTGCTTATAGGCCAAGTAGTCGCTGTGGCCCTTGTTCTTGAAGGAGCCATTCTATTGATGTAAGGCAGCTCATCTAAAGGAAAATTCATTTGATACAGTGTGGCTTTAAGAGTTACTTTGCCTTTCATGGAATCCTCTAGATAATAATAAACTCTGAAAAAATAGAATCGAAGCATGTTAAACCTGGATGGGTTCCTAGAGATGGATGAGAACTGCTCTCACAAAAAGCTTAGCGTATGTTAAAGCATTTTAGGGACAGTTTGCCAAAGTTTATTCAGTCTTGTGCTTTTGACAGGTTAAATGGACCCTTTGAGATCTTTCCTCCTCACACAGGCTCGCTTGCTTAATTAACAGAGTCCCGGAAGAGCAGGGGGCTGAGTCTTTGCTTTAGCATCTTGCCCAGGACTCCAGGTTAGCAAAGGGCTTCCACATGCCCAAATTATTACATTTGATCTCACTTCTCTTCGGAGTAGCATCAACCCAGTTGCTCTGGTAAAGAAATCAAAACTCAGAGAAGTTGCATAATGTGCCCAAGACCATAGAATAGGGAATGGTGCTGTTTGACTTTTTGTTTTGTTTTTTTTTTTACATCTTTATTGGAGTATAATTGCTTTACAATGGTGTGTTAGTTTCTGCTTTATAACAAAGTGAATCAGTTATACCTATGTTCCCATATCTCTTCCCTCTTGCGTCTCCCTCCCTCCCACCCTCCCTATCCCACCCCTCCAGGTGGTCACAAAGCACCAAGCTGATCTCTTAATCCAGCTCTTCCTTCGACTGCCTCTCCAGCCTTGGGAAGGAAACACTTCCCCAGACAGGTTCTCCTCTTGAAGACTCCAGCAGCTCTACTGGGAGGTGCTGGTACCCACTTCTTAGCTGTGTGAACTTAGGCATTTCCTGTAAACTCTCCATACTGTTTCTTCAAGCTGACTATGGCAATAAAAATACAGTCCAGGGCTTCCCTGGTGGCGCAGTGGTTGAGAGTCCGCCTGCCGAGGCAGGGGACACGGGTTCGTGGCCCAGTCCGGGAAGATCCCACATGCCGCGGAGCGGCTGGGCCCGTGAGCCATGGCCGCTGAGCCTGCGCGTCCGGAGCCTGTTGCTCCTCAACGGGAGAGGCCACAACAGTGAGAGGCCCGCGTACTGAAAAGAAAAAAAAAAAATACAATCCACCCCATAGAACTGCAGTGAGAACGAAATGAATTGTTATTTGTAAAAAAAGAATTTTTAGCACTAGCTCATAGTAAAAACCCTGGTGTTTATGTCATTATGATTATTAATAATACTATTATAATTATCCTTACCCCTCACCCACATTGAGAATTATTTTTCAAGTAGCTTCAATAATTTGAAGACAAAAACAATTAGGAGACAAAAAAGAAGTATCTTGGTGTTGTTTTTTTGTTTGTTTTTATATATTTTGTTATTTATTTATTTTTGACTGTGTTGGGTCTTCGTTGTTATGCACGGGCTTTCTCTAGTTGCAGCCAGCGGGGGGCTACTCTTTGTTGTGGAGCGCGAACTTCTCATTGAGGTGGCTTCTCTTGTTGTGGAGCATGGGCTCTAGGCGTGTGGGATCAGTAGTTGTGGCTCGCGGGCTGTAGAGCGCAGGCTCAGTAGTTGTCGCTCATGGGCTTAGTTGCTCTGTGGCATGTGGGATCTTCCCAGACCAGGACTCGAACCTGTGTCTCCTGCAGTGGCAGGCAGATTCTTAACCACTGCACCACCAGGGAAGTCCTTTGGTGTTTTGATTCGCCCACTTGGATACCTGGAGAGGGTGACCTCTCTTCTTTATTAGCCATTTGTATTTATTTTGTGCACTGTCCCACCATTTCCTTATGCGTTTTTTTAGTGAAGTATAGTTGATTTATAATGTTGTGTTAGTTTCAGGTATACAGCAAAGTGATTTGGTTATACATATATATGTGTGTGTGTGTATATATATATATAATATTTTTTGATTCTTTTCCATTACGGGTAATTATAAGATATTGAATATAGTTCCCTTGTGCTATACAGTAAACCCTTGTTGTTTATCTATTTTCTGTATGATAGTGTGTATCTGTTAATCCCATACTCATAATTTACCCCTCCCCGCCCTCCCTTTTGGTAACCGTAAGTTTGTTTTCTATGTCTGTGCGTCTGTTTTGTAAATAAGTTATTTTGTACTGTTTTTTCGATTCCAGGTACT
Organism: Globicephala melas; assembly: GCF_963455315.2. Lineage (NCBI taxonomy): Eukaryota > Metazoa > Chordata > Mammalia > Artiodactyla > Delphinidae > Globicephala > Globicephala melas. The sequence goes on along the minus strand of NC_083317.1, from coordinate 12,642,050 downwards.
TATGCATTTCTGACACAGCGTCAAGAAGGACTTTGGGCTGACATTGCCCATTGAATAGAACTGATGTATTTTAATGTGCCTTGTGCCCCACTCCCACTTCAACTCAGGGAACACTATGATGTCATGATCACAGACAGTCCTTGAAAATTAATTTCATTGCTCAGTTGGAACAAAGTTTGGGAAGCAGAGATGTTTTCTCTGATAAATCAGAGCAATTTCATGGCTGTTGAGGAAAAGATGAACAATATGACCCACTCGTTTTTAATGGAGGCACTAAAAGTAGAGCGACTCTTATTTCTTTAAGGTGACTTTTAAATTTACATGTAAGCTCCTTCTTTGTCCAACCAGTCAACAGCCCACACAAGTCAACCAATGGGCAGGATTTTCAACTGGAGAAATGAAGGAGGAAGAAATTGCAACTGCTCCACCAAATCACACCTCCCTCTTCTCTCTCATTTTCAATCTGGAAATTATCTGCACCCCCTTCCAACTGTAGTTTTTAACTGACACCTCAGACACCATCTTCTAATGACAGGGTCTGTTTTGGGAGATGGCTACCATCTCCCTACGATCCTTTCTGCAAGGTGCCCTAGAGATAGGCAAACTCAGCCCTCTCCCCACCAACTTTCAGCTGTACTCTGAGGGCAATCCTAGGCGGGCAACCATGATGGAAGTTGTCGGGAAGGATCTATGCTGGACGGGGGATTAGAAAACTAATGAGCTTCCTGTCCCTGTTGCTGACCATTCGGCCAGGCCAGACATTTCTCCAAATGGACTTCATAATAACACAAACTGCAACAGCAGAAAGTAGAAGGAAAAGAAAGATGACCAGGATCCTATGTACAAAGAGCATAGCCCACACTACATGATTTAATCCCCACCCAGCTGCATTGAGAGAGTCACTTTAAGTTTTTCAGAGACTAAATATCTGATAAGACCCCAAACTCCATTTTTTCCTCTCCCAGTCCTCTATCTCAGTACCCACAAAGACACTCCCTGGGCTGCACTCCATCCCTCCCCACACACTCTGATTTTAGTGTCATAGATACCTGTGGGGAACTGTTTGGTGAATAAGAAGCTTGTGGAAGAGAGAAAATCTAAAATTAATAATGCTTTTTAACCAGAGGGTGAGTATGGGCTGATTATGCTATTCATGAAATCAACCTGCTGCAGGGAGATGGGACGGAGGCATGTCAGGTGGGAGAGGAAAGACGCACATCAAGGCGACCTGTGTGCTTTTTGCTTGAGCGGCCGGATGACTTCCCCTTATATAAAGCTGTTATTCACATTACTCAGAGAGGCCTGACATGTGTCAGATGCAGAGCGATCACAAGGCGTGACTTTAATGTGTCCTGAAAATGCAGTCATGCCTTCATCCTTCGACTTCCCAGGGTCGCAGGAACATGAAGCATCTCACTGCTGCCATCCTGTCCCTGGATGCCCCAGACTTTGCTTTCTCAGCTGCAGGGCCCTAACTGTTATCCAGCCATAAAGGCTGCTGTTCAAGAAGGAGCTGGAGAAGTCACACTCTCACACCAGCTCCTCCAGGAGAGCTGAGGGCCATGTGAGGAACAGGAGGTGCTGGTCTCGGTTCAGAAGCCCCCTGGCCAAGGTAGGGGGGCAGCTGCTGAGGACACAAGGCAGGAGACTTTCCAGGCTTGGACGCTGGTGACTCAACTTGAGGCCCAGTACTTCTCCAGACTCCATTTGCAGAGCTGATCAAAGTCTTCAAGTTTTTACCTGTCAGGTTGCTGGAGACGATCAAGTCAGATGACACATTGCGTTGCCAGGGGCTGGGGAACAGACAAGTTCAAACATTGCTGCTGGGAGGGTGAATTGGTACAATCTCTGATATGGGCACCTTGGCAAATAAAATCTCTATCCAGATAAAAAGTGCATCCTCCCCTTAGCAGAGTCATCCTTCTTCTAGGATTTTATCCCGTGGGTATCTTACATATACACAAAATGCAGTATTCCTAGGGTATTCAGAGCAGTATTGTTTGAACTGGAAAGAGATTGGAAACAACCCAAATGTCTATCAGTAAATGACTGGTTGTAAAAATGAAGACACGTACGTACAAAGGAAATCAACACTGCCGTTGAAAACAAGAATCAACACTGTACATTCTGAAACAGAATGAGCTCCACGATAATATGAAGTGAAAAGAGAAAGTACGCAGTACTGTGTATAATATGCTACTATCTGCACAACATGTATGTTTATGTACATATATGCTTCTGTATATGCAGAATTGCCCTGGAAGTATCCACAAGAAAGTGGTTAACTGCAGTTCCTTCCAGAGAAGGGAGATAGGAGAGGAGAGAGAGTCTCTTTGCATTATATGCCCTTTTCTCTCTTTCAAGTATGGACTGTATTCAAGTATTAATTTTTTTAACTGAAAAAAATTAGCTATATGACTGTTAGTATTATTCGCAGGAACTCTTCTAATGTTCTTGAGGTCAGACGTCCAAAATCAGTCTCCGTGGGCTAAAGTCAAGGTGTTGGCAGGACCGGTTCTCTCTGAAATCTCTAGGGGAAGATCCAGTTCCTTGCTTTTTCCAGCTTTTTGTTGTCATGTGGCCGTGTCACTCTGACCTGTGCATCTGTGGTCACATCTCCGCTCTGACCCTGACCCTCCTGACTCCCTCTGATAAGGGCCCATGCGATTACATTGGGCCCATCTGGATAAGCTAGGACAATTAACAGGGGATTACGATGTGGACGTATTTGGGGGCCATTATTCAGCCTGCCACAGGGAGCACGGAAGGAAACACTTCTGTCTGTTTCATTCCTTTTTCTCTTGTCCTCTAGGAAGAGCTCACCAGGGAGGGGAATCACACCATGAAAGGTCATGCTCCCTCACCCTCTGGCCCGCCCATGCTTCACTTCTCCACTTTTCTTCTCCGATGAGCAAAGCAACCAAGTCCACCTGAAAAGCCTGGAAGCCTCCACTCTGGGATGAGACACGAGGCTCCACCACATTCCCCTGGCCGTTCACTCAGAGCGTTCACCACATCTTGGCCGCTGGTGAGGCTCTGCCTAGATCGTTCATTGCATTCAATCCGTTGACATTTCCGACGATGCCAGACCCACCAGCCAGAACCTTGGAGGGTAAGAGACCTGGATTTAGACAAGGTCACAAGAGTCCTAGTTCGGGAAACTTTGTGCCACACTTCCCAACTTTCTTTTTTTAACAAAAGGTTGACCGCTTTGTTAATTTTCTTCTGTGAGCTCTTAGACTTTAAAAGCTTTTTGTCTTCCAAGAAATGTATACTTACTAAGCAGAAGCCCATGTGTTCTAATCACAGACTAAGTCATAATTTTTATTAAGCTTTTAAGAATCCTTAAACCCCTATTACCATATCTAGGAATAAAAGTCTTAACAGTGTGAGGAGTCTAGCTTCAGAAACCTGGATTCAAAATTATGAGTAGAGACAACCGCAATATTGATACTAGTACAGTGGGCCCTGGGCTGAGCGTCCGAATGCTGGAGTCCAGTCCACTCGCCAGCTGTGCAGAATTGGGAAGTCACCTGCTCATGGCCTCAGTCTCCTCATCTGAAAATCACAGGCCCCTCCCAGAGCCTCTGATTTAATTGGCCTAAAGTGGGATTCAGGTTTCGGTCATTTTTTGTTGCTGTTGTTTTTGTGTTTTGGGCTGTGCAATGTGGCCTGTGGGATCTTAGTTCCCCCGCCAGGGATCGAACCCGCGCCCCCTGCGGTGGAAGCGCTTAACCCCTGGACCACCAGGGACGTCCCTCAGCATTTTTAAAAGTTCCCCAAATGATTCTGATGTGAAGCCAGGGTTGAGACCACTGGTTGGACAAAATCTAGCCATGCCAGAGCACACCCTGCACCTGTGTCTGGTAACTGAGTCCAGGATGCCAAGGGGGAACACCTGGGACTCTGTGAGAAGAAAGGCATCTGGGAGGCAGGTAGGGCAGTCGGGGGGCAGGGAAGTAGGCCAAGCAATGCCTGGAGATGGCAAACATTGACTCCCAAGGGGCTTGGGCCACCTGGTGAGGCCAAGCGGAAGAGCTATTGGCAATTCCGACATTGCTTATCAAGTCAGTGACAGCCACAGCCTAATGTGATTTGAAAGCCTCTGAAAGAGACATTGCAAATCAGGGTCAGCAGTCTGCTGCCCAGGCTTGCTTGCTCTCTCTCCTGCCCTGCCCCAGGGGGCGTCTTCTCCCTGCACTCACACTGTCCGGTCTAAATCACTTTTTCCACCAAAACTTACCGAGGCGGCATTGTGGGGCAACATCTGGGAGATATCTCTGGCTCTGGCCTGACTGTTAAAAGCTTTTCCACTAGCTGTTCCTAAACAGGAAAGAGGGTGGCTTCCCCACAAGGCTGATTTCCCAGAAAATGGGACCCAGATAGGCCAAGAAGCAAGGGATAGTGGCGTGAGGTGCGTGCGGGGTTGGGTCATGTGCTAATAATGTCTACTAGGGAATAGTCCAGGACTTAAAGGAGGTCAGGATATATCACCCTAGCTCTAGAGGGAAGGCAGAGCCTGGCTGAGTGTAGACATCTTCTTTTTGTTTGCACATGAACTGCTGTCTTTCTTCTTTGCCCTTTGTTCTCTAGAGGATTAGGAGGCTCCTGGATTATTTTGATGAGCCATTAGTCACCTATTTCTCTGGCATGTGATGACTTTGTTTCATGATTAGTGTAACCTAGATATCTGAACCAGAAATGGAAAGACACAGTTTAGTGTAAGCTGTTTGATGGTAGGTTTTCCCATTATTTGTAACTATAGAAACGAAAAGATAGCAAGATAGAATATCAAAGTTTAGACCATGATGAGAAATCTAAGATTCTAAGGAAGTTCCAAAACTTTGTGGTGTCCTCATCGTAAAATGCATCGTGTGGGATGTCAGCAAACATGGTGGACCAGTGGGAGTTACCTGGCGGTCCAGTGGTTAGGACTCGGCACTTTCACTGCTGGGGCTCAGGTTTGATTCCTGGTTGGGAAACTAAGATCCTGTAAGCCATACTGCATGGCCAAAAAAATTTAAAAAAAAATAGTGGACCAAGAATCTCTGAAACACCACCCCTCGATAAAAACACTGGCAAAAAACTGTCAAAATCCAAATTTTCAAAAATGTAGAAATTAGCCAAAGGCTAGCAGCAATCTAGGTGCACTTATTAAAGAGAAATGGCTGAATCTTTGTAAGAGCAGAGAACTTTGTAGCATTTTAACTTGCTCTAGTCCCATCCACTCACTCTCAGATCTGTAGTACTCATGAAAACCAGTAGCTCACAATCAGTGAAAACCAGCATACTGGCAGCCATTGAGTAGGGCAGAACAGGGTTGGAGCTCCTTCAAAGCCTCGTCTCCAGACAACTATCTTTATCTGACCAGTCTGGTGGTTCCTGGAAGAACTTGATAGATACAGAGTAACGGGACAAAGTAGGTAATTAAAGAGTTAATCCCACTAGAGGATGGTAAGTAAAGAAAAATGTGTGGGAGACCCCTGTAAGTTAATGATCACTCAAGAAAGCAGGTTTGCTTAACCGCAAAACCAAGCAGGCTTGCTTAGCAACAAAACCATGCAACAGAAGCATGAGACGTCTCGAAACAATAAAACAATGGTGGCATGAGACACATATCGTGCCCAGTGAGTTCAGTAAGGTGATGATTCCTAGGACACACTCCTCTGCACGCACTAAAAACGAAAATATAAGGAAAAGGTGACATTATACTAAAACCTGAGATGATTTACCATTTTTAGCATATGTTACCACCTTTTTGTTCATTTCCATTGTGCCATGACAGTCCCAACTTGACCATGTAGGGACAGGAAAACTCCCCCACCTGACATGAAGGAGGAGCTGATGATGGAAGCTTGACACCTACTCAAGAATGAGGAAGAAGGTGGTCTTTTCCCCTCCCCACTTTTCCTTTGATTATAAAACTGTAGCCCACTAAGTTCTTGGGGCGTGGCACCCTCTTGCTGGCCCGCTTGTAAGCCTCACAAGCATCCTATTCTAATAAAACACTGCTTTTTTTTTTAATTAATTAATTTATTTATTTTATTTAGTTATTTTTGGCTGTGTTGGGTCTTTGTTTCTGTACGAGGGCTTTCTCCAGTTGCGGCGAGCGGGGGCCACTCCTTATCGCGGTGCGCGGGCCTCTCACTGTCGCGACCTCTCTTGTTCCGGAGCATAAGCTCCAGACGCGCAGGCTCAGTAGTTGTGGCTCACGGGCCCAGTTGCTCCGTGGCATGTGGGATCTTCCCAGACCAGGGCTCGAACCCGTGTCCCCTGCATTGGCAGGCAGACCCTCAACCACTGCGCCACCAGGGAAGCCCTAAAACACTTTTATCTATCACTTTGCCTCTCCCTGAATTCTTTCTGCACTGAGACATAAAGAACCGGAGCTCCTCGGAACCCCCAAAATGCCACCTAGCGGTTTTAAACACACTAGCAAGACTGTCTTTTCTTGACTCAGAGCTCTCCAAGTACAAACAGCCTTTTTTTCAAGACATTTGTCAAAAACAATCAGAGACAGTTGTTTAACATCATGGCTGCCTGGGACAGTGCATAACAGCCAAGGCAAACAATAAGCCAATCAAAAAGCTTAAAAGGAAAGTCTGGGGTATGAGTAATTCAGAGGGGGCTTTTCAAAGCTCTGACATATTCCTGGGAATCTAGAAGGCCACACACATGCATAGGACTGTGGGCATGACCACAGCTGTGTCACGCTCAGTCAAGACCTGAGAAGGTCTTAAGCTCCCAACTCTGACTGACCTTGTGGCTCTGTGCAAGCAGGAAGTAAAGGCTAAGGCAAAGTTGTAAACTACTTGTCTGAGTGTTAAAGGTAAACACCCAATACACACACAGAGCCCTCACAAAGATTTAGAGACTTATTCATTCTGGGCATTTAAGAAATCTCTGTTTGGGCTTCCCTGGTGGCGCAGTGGCTGAGAGTCCGCCTGCCGATGCAGGGGACGTGGGTTCGTGCCCTGGTCCTTGAAGATCCCACATGCCACGGAGCGGCTGGGGCCATGAGCCATGGCCGCTGGGCCTGCGCATCTGGAGCCTGTGCTCTGCAACGGGAGAGGCCACAACAGAGAGAGGCCCGCGTACCGCAAAAAAAAAAAAAAGAAAGAAATCTCTGTTCAATCATTAGGATACCACTAAGCTAACTGAGCAGAGACTTCATGACCACCCACGACAAAGAATACAGAATTTACAGAATTAATTCAGAAAAGTCACTAAACAAACAACAACAAGCCCTGGAGAGGGGAAAGAATCTGCTTCCCAGAGTTGGCACGTTATATTATTTAAAAGATCCAGTTTAACCTATGACCTAGCAATTCAACCCCTAGGTATACATCTCAGGGAAATAAAAACGTATGTTCACGCAGAAACATATACACAAATAATCCTAGGAGTCTACTCAAAATAGCCAAAAATAAAAGAAAGGAAACAACCCATCCATAGATGAATGGATAAATAAAATGTGGTACATAAATACTATGAAATATTATTATTTGGCAATAAGAAGAATGGAGTGCTGAAATATGCCACAACATGGATTAACCTTGCAAACACGCTAGGTGAAAGGAGCCAGTCACAAAAGATCACATACTGGGGCTTCCCTGGTGGCGCAGTGGTTGAGAGTCCGCCTGCCGATGCAGGGGACACGGGTTCGTGCCCTGGTCTGGGAGGATCCCACATGCCGCGGAGCGGCTGGACCCGTGAGCCATGGCCGCTGAGCCTGCGCATCCGGAGCCTGTGCTCCGCAATGGGAGAGGCCACAGCGGTGAGAGGCCCGCGTACAGCAAAAAAAAAAAAAAAGAATATAAAAAAAAAAGATCACATATTATACAATTCTGTTTCTATGAAATGTCCAGAATAGAGACAGAGAGAAGGTTTGTGGTTGCCTCTGGCTGGGGTTTCTTTTTGAACAAGTGACAAGAATGTTCTAAAATTGACTGGGAATTCCCTGGCGGTCCAGTGGTTAGGACTCAGTGCTCTCACTGTGGCGGCCTGGGTTCAAGCCCTGGTTGGGGAACTTTTGGCATGGCCAAAAGTTTTTAAATTTTTTAAAATTAAATTGGTTGTGGTGATGGTTTCACAACTCTGTGAATGTAGTCAAAACCCCTGAATTATACTTTAAATAGGTAAATGGTATGGTATGTGAATTCTATCTCAATAAACCCGTTACCAAAAAAAAATGGTGGCCTTAAAATCTTGCCTTTCCTCCCTCCTTCTCTACAGGATATTTACTAGACAGTGAACAGAGGTTAGAAGAATCATCAGGAACGTGGAAATTATCATTTTATCTTGTCCAGCTTTGACGTACACAGCAAGGTTGTTTCTATTTGAAAACAAAATGTAGCCACAGAGGGGCAATTGTCTGAGATTTCTTAACATTTACATCCTAGCAAAGAAATAAGAGCGTCCTCCTGGGCTCCCTTACCTGCTGCTCCCTGCCCAGGCGCCCCTTCTCAATAAAGTCTTTTGCTTTCTCAGCACGTGTGTCTCCTCGGACAATTCATTTCCAAGTGTTAGACAAGAGCCCACTCTCGGGCCCTGGAAGGGATCCCCCTTCCTGCAACACGGTAATCGAAATGTCTAGCAATGGAGAAGGAATTTCAGGCTTATTGGCTTATGTTAAGCTTAGGCACAGAGAATAAAGTATGTAGCAGTCACAAATTTGGTTCTGGTCAGAATCACTTAGGTTACTTCTCTGTAATTGCTTGACCTTAGCCATCGGTTCTGTGCCAATTCTTACTTCACTGTCTTGGGCGCATGTACTCATCTTGCTGGGAGTTGTGACTCAGGTCATCTGATCTTGCAGGGAGGAGGCCCTGGTTTGATCTCTGGGGTTGTAGGCATAAACCGAGGTGGCTGGGCTTCGCAAAGATCCCCCGTGGCCCTGCTCTGCCTCACCTTGCCCCTGGCAATGGTCATTTGATCCAAGGAGGAAGGTGCTGGCCTCAAACTGGGCCAAAATTTGAAAGAAACACAAAGTTAAGCATATTCTACAAAATACCTGAACAGCACTCTTCAAAACTGTCAGTGTCGTCAGAAACAAGGGAAGTCTGGAAACTCACAGTCTAGAGGAGCCTAAGGAGTCTTGACTACTAAATGTAATATGGTGCCTTGGATGGGATCCTGGCACGGAAAAGGACATTGGGTAAAAACCAAGGAAATCTGAATAAACCATGGAGTTTAGTTAGCAGTAAGGTATGGATGTCAGTTCATTAGCTGTGACAAGTGCACCATAGCAACGTTAATCATCGGGAAACTGGGTGTAGGAAATCTTTCTAACGTTTTTGCAACTTTTCAGTAAATCTGAAACTATTCTAAATTAAAAGCTGATTTAAAAGAGTGAGAGAAACAGAAACATAGAGACCAAAAGTGATTGAAGCTGAGTGTTACGTCACCACCCCAGGAAGCGGTCCATGAGATTCTGCTGCTGCGGTCCCTGGGGTAGCCCTAATTCCTGCTCAGCCTTAAGATCTTTCTTTGATTCTGCAAGCTCTCCCAGTTTCCCTTCCATAGTCCCAAATGTGCTGAAGTTAACCAGGGATAAATTCTGTTGCTTGCAGCCAAAGGACCTTACCATCAAGTTCTGCTTCTGAGTCCTCAGGAAATAGGTCATGCCAGCCTTCAATTTCTAAGGCAATGTCTGGGCCATAACACAAGTCTTGTTCTGTAATTTTCATACCCGTCATAACCAAACCTCTTGGTAGAGATGTTGACAGAGCAGACTCTATTTTAGCCCTTCCTATTCTCATAGCATGAGTCTCTACAGAGGTGGGGCCCATGCCCATGGAAGATATTACTAACTGATCACAATACCTGTACCCTGAGCATGACTGCAGAGTAATAGATGCTGTTGGTGTCCCACCCAGATCCCCCTTTAATGGAAATGCCCATCCATCTCCCAGCTGTTACGAAGGTCGGCTGCTAGAGGCTCACAGCTGCTCTCATCTCCAGAGAACTGCCATCGATGAAGGGGGAGGTACCTCCCCCAAGGCAGCCTACAGCCGATAACTGGCTAATCAGGGGCCACAAAAGAACGGCGCCCTTGCCTCAAGATGAGACCAACTCTGAGATGTGATTCATGCTCCAGGGACCCCACTGGGATCAGGCTAAAGCTAGGCTGCACTGCGACCACGTTCTTCTGTAGCTCCTTCCCCTGCCCTGTATGTCTTCCTTCACTCCCTTTCTCCAAAGAGTCCTCCCTCAATAAACCCAGAGCATCAGAATCCCTGATTCAGGTTCTGCTTCAGGGAACCCAACCTAAGACATGCGACACAGAATCCTTCTCAACGTTGTGGCCGTGCAGCCACTACCAATATACGAGTTGATACGTGAGGTGAAACCTGTTTGACATCTCTACTGGGAATAATACTAACAAATGGGAGAAATTACACCAGCAAAAAAGGAAACATCAACAAAGAAGCTAGAAGCCTAGATGACTCGCCAATTTAACTATTGGCCTCTGCAAAGGCAAAGGAGAGTAAGGAGCCTTGTGACTCCTTTGTTGTGACACAGGGTTTAGGTATGATTTGCAGACCTGTCTGTCCATATTTCTTCTTCCTCAGTCCACCATTTAGGACAAGTGTTTCGACAGGAAGGATGCCCGCAGAACAAAGTGGGAAAAGATGAAGTTAAAGAAGTACATCTTTACTCCAAGAAGCTGTCATGTCTAATAGCTGAAGGCATTTCTCACTCTCCTTGGCTGGGTGAGCTAGTTGAGGAGCAGGTACACCGTCTTAAGAGCATCAGGAAACTAGCTGCAAATGGACGTCTTTCCTACTAAATATAACCTTGCTTGTTTTCACCCTATTGTTTAATGCCAGCTGAGTTTTACCAAAGAAAAACAAAGGAGTGTATTGGGTGGAAAATGGGTAAGACTGCTGAACTAAAACTCAAAATAATAATGGCAGAAACTAAATCAAAATCTATTTATCTCTCGTGCAAAAGTACAGGCTGATATGGCATAGATCTTGAAGGGGTACAAATTCCTAGTACCTTGTTGATTTGTCATCCTCAGAGGGTCACTTTTGTCCACTGATGGTCCAGCACAGTGGAAAATTTCAGCTGCCTGGAGGTGGGAAAGGGTAGAGGAGGGGGGATCTGCCCTTTCCTTTTTTTTTTTTTTTTTTTTTTTTTTGTGGTGCGCGGGCCTCTCACTGTTGTGGCCTCTCCCGCTGCGGAGCACAGGCTCTGGACGCGCAGGCTCAGCAGCCATGGTTCACGGGCCCAGCCGCTCCTCGGCATGTGGGATCTTCCCAGACCGGGGCACGAACCCGTGTCCCCTGCATCGGCAGGCGGACTCTCAACCACTGCGCCACCAGGGAAGCCCTGCCCTTTCCTTTTAAGAGGATGATCTGGATCATGTATCACGTTGGCTCACTTTCCATTGACCAAGAGTTAGATACACAGCCACACTTAACTGCCAAGGAGACTGGGAAAGGGAAGACTTAATCTGACAGCCTTGAGTCCAGCTAAAAATTAAGCCTTCTATTTCTGAGAGAGAAAAGACAATGGATTTGGGGGACAGCTATTAGAGAGAGAAGATGCCAGGAACGTAGGTAACGACCTTAGAAGGACACTGTCCTTTTTAGGGACACTGGGCTGACTTAAAAGTCTCAGACACTCCCATTCAGGGCCTCTGGTACATTGTATTACTGTTCACCAAATTCTGTCTTCCTCTTGTGGTTTCCCTCCCCCCACCATCCACTTGCTTTGGCCAATGAAATGTGGGCAGAAGCGATGTGTGTCACTTACAGGTAGAAGTTTAAAGGCCAGCACATGGTTCATGGCCTCTCCCCTCCCTCTACCATAAGACCAGTGATGTTCTAGACAGAGGCTGCTCTATCAGCCTTTGAACTGCAGATGATGCGAGCAGAGCCCCAGCTGACCTGAGATGAGCTTGCAGCACGAGTGAGAAATAAACCTTGATGTTGTTACAAGCCACCGAGGTTGCCAGGTTGTTGCTGTATAGAGACAGATTCAGCATTCCTGTCCTCCTGCCAGTGGCATCTTTGTTCAAAAAGTATAGCTCCATTGCCATAAGCATACTAGTACTAATGGCTGCCTTTTACTGAACACTTGCAATGGGTTAAGCCCTAATAATTTTATTCAGTGTTATCATTAAGCTTTACTTGGGTTTGATAATCAATTTACAGATGGCTCCTAATTCTTTCACCATATGGTAATTATAAAATTCATCACTGAAGTGCATACAGGTTACTGCTAGTTGAAACAATTCTATCTGATAAATCCTCTTATAAAACAAGAATCTTTGGGGAATAAGCCCTGCCCTTAAATGTGTTTTCTAAGTTTAGCATCTCACAAATGCAAAACTATAAAATTAGATTGTTAATAATTAGAAAAATGATAATATTAATGGTTTTATTGTTAGTGTACTGCTTAACATTAAACAGGCAGCTAGAATACTTTGACTGCAAATAGGTGAAGAACCAACTAAAAGTGATTAAAATGATAAGGGTGTTCTAAACTGACTCAACCAAAAGCAAAGAGACAGGGAGGCCTAAGGTTGTTCCTTGGCTTTATGATGCCATTAAGGACCCATGCTTTCCATATTTCTGCTCTTCCATCCTTAGAATGTCAGTGATGTCTCCCCTCATGATCACAATGAGGCTGCCACAGCCCCAAGCACCATATCCACATACGACAGCATTTGCCAAAAGAAGAGAATGGTACAAACTTCCATTTATAAAATAAATAAGTCATAGGGATGTAACGCACAACATGGTGACCATAGTTAATAATACTGTATTGTATATTTGAAAAGTTGCTAGGAGAGTAGATCTTAAAAGTTCTCATCACAAGAAAAAAAATGTGTGACTGTGTGATGATGGATGCTAATTAGACTTATTGCAGTAATCATTCTGCAATATGAACTTATATCAAATAATTATGTTATACAGCTGAAACCGATGTATATGTCAATTATATCTTAATTTTAAAAAAAATTTAAGAAGGGAAAAAAGCAGTTTCTCCTCACTCATCTCTTTTCTTGAGGCAAGAAAGTCATTTTCTGAAGCCCCACGGTAGGTCCCCACCTGTGCCGATGGGCAACCGCCCACACCTAGCCACGTGCAAGACAAAAACGGCAAGGTTCTGTCACTTTCAGCCTCCACTGTGGGAAGGCGCACGGCTAAATTAGTCAGGAGAGAATAGGTTCTGCTGTGGTAAGAAACACCCCCAAATCTCAGTGGCTTAACACACTCGCCTGCCAAAAGTCTGTGGAGTCTGTCAGGGGTCTGGAGTGCACCATCTGTAAAGTAAGGCTACCTTGGTCCCCGCAGAGGGAGAAGAGGCAGCTGGGGGCTCACACACCAGCTCCTCTTTACTTCAACCTGGAAGTCATTGACGTTACTTCCACCTACTTTAATCACGACTTGTCCCATGACCCTGCCTCGCTGTGAGCAAGCTGCAGGGGACGTAGGGACAGATGAAACCCTGGTCTCGGTCATGCTGGCTTTTCCCCTTTAAAAAACAAAATTCAACCGAGTACATTTGAAGATCCAATGGGCTTTATTCAAAGCTTCATGAATTGGGCAGAATCTCATCCAGTAACTAAAATAGCATTTCAAGGGGTTGTACAAAAATGAAAGGTTTTTATAGGTAGAAGGAGGGTGGAGCAAGGAAGCTAACAGAAAAAGGGAAAAAAAAGGATTGTTTTCAAGTCAGGTCACCTTCTGTTGGGGGGAGGGGGAGGGCCCATCATGCAGGTTACCTCTGCTTCCTTGGGGGAAGGGTACGGGGGGCGGGGGTGGAGAGGGCCCACGTGACAGATCACCTCATTGGTTCTGACCAGAAAATTCCAGACTGGCCTATAAGGGATACTCTCCTGGGGAAGGTCGAAACTGCAATTAGGGCAGGGATTAAATCTAGGTTTGGTATCTTGGGCTTTAGCACAAGTGATGCCATTTTGGGCCTGTGGTTTCCTCTTTAACACCCCTTCGTCACCACTCCCTCTCTGTTATCCCCTTGCCCCTTCCTCAGTCAACCCCAATACCATCCTCACTACACCCTAGTTTTTCTAGCCCCTGCCACCCCTCCCTTCCTCAGAGGGCCACAGGTGCCAAGTCCCTCTGTAACCAGAAAGGGTGGGGGGTCCCCAGGGAGAGAGAAGCAGGCACTGCTGTCTTGACAGAAGAGAAGCCATTTTGGGCCTGAGCCATTTTGTGATGTAAGCCTGGCCACAGTGCTTGCCCTTGAACAGGTCTCAGTAACTAATGATCTTAAGGGAACAAAGGAATGCGGAAACAAATGATGTTATCAGGCAAGAGAAGTACCAATAGCAAAGATAATATTGATAATATCAGTTGTAAAGACTCCCAGTTCTGTTTCAATGGTAAAGATTAGGCTGAAGCTCAACCACCACATCAACTGGAACCTGAGGGAGGACAATGTTGACCTTTTCTGACCCTCGTGACTTCAGTCAACTAAAGCTTGGACTCTGTCGACTGCCCAAGCCCCTTCATGAAAATACGTGTACCCTTAGCTTAAAACTTCCCCAGTTTGGGGCTTCCCTAGTGGTGCAGTGGTTAAGAATCCACCTGCCGATGCAGGGAACACGGGTTCGAGCCCTGGTCCAGGAAGATCCCACATGCTGCGGAGCAACTAAGCCCGTGCATCACAACTACTGAGCCTGCGCTCTAGAGCCCGTGAGCCACAACTACGGAAGCCCGCGCGCCTAGAGCCCGTGCTCCGCAACAAGAGAAGCCACCGCAATGAGAAGCCCACGCACCGCAGCGAAGAGTAGTTCCCGCTCGCCGCAGCTAGAGAAAGCCCGTGCGCAGCAACGAAGACCCAACGCAGCCAAAAATAAATAAATAAAATAAAAATATTAAAAAAACAAAGAAACTTCCCCAGTTTTGCTGTTTAGGGAGACACTGCTTTGGGGAAGATCCCCGGTGCGCTCCTTACTGGCTACAAGTAATAATACATCCTTCCCTCTCTTGATCTTTGGCTTCATTGTGTCTTTTGCCTCAACACCCACCAAGAAGTGAACGCAGTTCTCAGGTAACACCTCCTGCATCTTAAAGAATGCACCGCTTCCAGTGACCTCCATTAAGTCAAAGCACTCTTGCCTCTGCCTGCTGCTGCTGTCAAGAAGGAGGGGGGAGTTTGGGGGCCATGGATAGAGGGAGAAGGACATTAGGAGTCCTCCAGGTCAAGGCAGTTTGCTTTTCTGCAAAACATCTAAATAATCATTCCAACCTCACACTGTGAGGATTAGTTTCCTAAAACAAACAAACAAAACCTTTCTTAGTTCTGCATAAGAGATATAGATTCCAGGCTTCCCCGGTGGCGCAGTGGTTGAGAGTCCGCCTGCCGATGCAGGGGATACGGGTTCGTGCCCCGGTCTGGGAAAATCCCACATGCCGCAGAGTGGCTGGGGCTGTGAGCCATGGCCGCTGAGCCTGCGCGTCCGGAGCCTCTGTTCCACAACGGGAGAGGCCGCAACAGTGAGAGGCCCGCGTACCGCAGATGCAGATTCCTCTTGTTGACATAACATCGACTTTTTAATTTCAGTTGTGTTTTAAAAAAATCATATATGAGCACTGGGAAAAAAATCTTAACAAAATATTAATAGTGTTTATACCTGTGCAGTGGGACTATAAGTAATTTTTACTTTCTTCTTAACATACAAATGTAACCCTTTTAATAAGGATGAGGGAGGGGCTTTTTAAAAGAAAAAGCTTTCATATATAATTCCAAGGTATATCTTTTCTACCCTTGCTTTCAGGATGACCAGGAGAAGTTGATTCCCAGCACAATTATCAATTCTTATAAATATCAGGGATTCGTTTTCCCGTGGGGAGGCAGGAGCGAGGGACAGGGGGAAGGTTATTTTACCCGAACTTGAGGTTGAAGCCATCTGTGCAATGGCTGGATCCCAGAGACAGTCTTCCAGCCCACCTCAAAAACTCTTCAGAGCCTACCAGGTACCGATAAGTTCTGACAGAAACTAAACTTCCAATCAGTGCCACCCCGAAATGCTGAGAAGAAGGCCGAAGAGGGAGGATACCCATCGTCATCCTTTCTTGAGCGGCCCTCTCTGTTATTCATGACTCTAACCAGAGAAAGGTCCCAGTGGAGGGGCCGGGTATGCGTGTGGGGTTCTTGACAGTGTCCTCGGCAAACTTTGATAGTATTCTGGTCACGGAGAAGCGACAAGGAAGAAAAGGGAATGGCTCAGCTGAGTTCTGCCCTCAGGTTTGGTGTTTGGTGTTTCTTTTTTTTTTTTTTTTTTTTCCTACGCGGGCCTCTCACTGCTGTGGCCTCTCCTGTTGCAGAGCACAGGCTCCGGACGCGCAGGCTCAGCGGCCATGGTTCCCGGGCCCAGCCGCTCCGCAGCATGTGCGATCTTCCCGGACCAGGGCACGAACCCATGTCCCCTGCGTTGGCAGGCGGACTCTCAACCACTGCACCACCAGGGAAGCCCTGCTGTTTCTTAAATAAAGAAGCCTCCAACTCTATCAAGCCCTTCGTGGAAAAAAAGTGCTACAGGATCGGCACATTAATTACATGCCCAGGGCATTTCCTAAGGAGAAAGTCTTTCATGGGTTAAAAGGAAAAAGACAGTGTGATTTGACAGCAAGGGGCTCCTGGGTTATTCCCGATCACGTTTCCTGAAACACAGACTTCTGTTTCTTCTTGGTACCGCGAAAACAAAAGAAGTTCTGAGGAAAGAAAGAGGAAACTTCGATGTTAGGATTGGATCTTAATTGCCGGAAACCATGTGGGAATCACAGACCCATGTCTGTAGGGGACACTCAGGAACATCCATGCTGGAAGGGTCTGGAGATGAAGAGAACCAACAACGACCAGTTATGTGACCCTGGGCAAAATCAGGAGATAGAGCCAGCCTCAGTTTCTCCATCTGTAAAATGGGAATAATAGGAGCCCACGACGTTGTTGTCAAGATTAAATAAGACTCAGGTACACAATAAAAGTCGACTCCCGATCATATCTACATAGCTATCTTCATACGCACACTCTATACACGTGAGCTGCCGCAAGCATCCGTGTCAGAAAGGTTTATGTAAGTCACAATTTCATTGCTATTTCTGAGCGTCGGTTGGCTTGGCTTTTGTTTTCTTTTTTAATGACTAAAGAAAATGTGTCTAGAGCTCACTTCTCAGTGAACAATTACAGCAGAGGCCATTTACGTGCCTCCTCCCTGGTTTCATTTATTTGTGACTTATTTTCCTAACAGCCACTACAGTCCCCGTAACACAGGAAGTTTTGTTCATGGCTCACTTCTGGGAGACTTGACAGTTGCTGGTTAAATATTTAGATATTTCTCTTTAAATAAAGGAGCAAAAAATGAGGCCTCTTACGCTGCTGAAATGTGGTCCTACCCCTCAAAGTCACATTTAAATGTCAAGGTTATATTTGGCTTTCAGTGTTTTTAGAAAGGCCATAGTGATTTTATACTCACGTTTTTTTCAAAGTCAGTAGAGAGGGTACTTACCAGTTCATAACTTTCATATACAATTTCACAGCTTTGACCGTTCACTGTCAGATTCAAGTAAAACCATTTGGTGTACTATTATGAAAGTAGAAGTTAAATTCTTCACCAACCAGGGAATGTAAATTGGTGCAGCCACTATGGAAAACAGTATGGAGGTTCCTCAAAAAACTAAAAATAGAATTACCATATGATCCAGCAATCCCACTCCTGGGCATATATCTGGACAAAAACTATAATTTAAAAAGATACATGCACCCCTATATTCATAGTAGCACTATTCACAATAGCCAAGACATGGAAACAACCAAATGTCCATCGACAGATGAATGGATAAAGAAGATGTGGTATATATGTATAATGGAATACTACTCAGCCATAAAAAGAATGAAAAAATGCCATTTGCAGGAACATGGATAACCTAGAGATTATCATACTAAGTGAAGTAAGTCAGAAAGAGAAAGACACATACTATATGATATCACTTACATGTGGAATCTAAAATATGACACAAATGAACTTACCTACAAAACAGAAACAGACTCACAGACATAGAGAACAGACTTGTGGGTGCCAAGGGGGAGGGGGAAGAGGGAGGGCTAGATTGAGAGTTTGGCATTAGCTGATGCAAACTCTTACATATAGGATGGATAAACCACAAAGTCCTACTGTATAGCACAGGGAACAATATTCAGTACCCTGTAATAAACCATAATGGAAAAGAATATGAAAAAGTATATATGTATAACTGAGTCACTTTGCTATACAGCAGAAACTAACACAACATTGTAAATCAACTATACTTAAAATAAATTAAAACAAATAAGTTCTTCACCAACTGAAGGGAACGCAATTAAAATCCAAGCAACCTTCCAGTGGAGAACTGCTTTATTTGAAGAAGCAAAGTGTCAAATCGACAATCGGAAATGCTCAAGAAAGTAAGAGGGCCAACGTTCATAGATCTGACACCAAAGTGGCAACTTGAAAATGGTCACTGGCCCATACTTCTCCATCAACGAAGATGGGGTGCTAGGATGATGTGTTACATTCTGAGTATGTCCCTTTTTGAGAAGGAAGACACGTAAAGTCTTTGAAAATTTAGAGAGACTCAGAGCCTACTTTCCCAGTCTCGTTATTTGTCTGCTAGACCCGACAGTCTGAAGCAAGGAAAACAGAATCAGAGAAGGGACCGGGGATCTCAGGCTGGGTTTCTGACACCCCTTCGTCCCCTGATGCACAGAAGATAACACATGTCAATCCGCAACAGGTAACATTTCATTATCAACAGCACCATTTTGAAAGACTGCGTTATCAAGCTATTTCCACACCTCACTGAAGGCTCAAAGCAACTTTGCTTGTCGATCACTTGACAGTTAATTCCTTACAAAAAAAAAAACTCTTTACAACAGCAAGAAACAGCCTGAGACTGACTGGTTTCCCAGTGTGAGCTGTAAGCCACTTCAGGAAGAAGGATGATAAAGCTTCTACTGGCTGTCACTTCTCAAATCTACCTGAATATGGACATTTTCGAAGCTGAAAAGCAGTGCCAGTTTCCTCCTTCATGTTCTTTTATTGCAAGAAATAGATAATCTTAGATATAAAAACACATTGTCATCTTTTTCCGCAGGATTTAATACAACCATTTCACTTTGGGGAAAAAAGTCATGGGACACAAATATATTTCTTCACCTGAATTACATTATACTTTAAAAAAATGTTTCTCAGCGCTGCTGCATGGCAAAATGTCTCTGTCTGCTCCTCGTTTGTGAAAGTTATTCTGTGAGCAAAAAGCCTGCCTCAAAACAGGACTTCCTGTGTCTTCTTAAAAGTAGACAGTTTTCAGCTGGTCCATGGTTACTCATTTTATTCAACAAATATTATTGAGCGTCCCCTATGTGACGGCCCTGTGCCGTGCTTACAGAAAGGAATGTCACCATCCCTGCCCTCCAAAAGCTGACAGGGCTGTGGAGCTGTGATCGAAGGAAGGGGCAGTGAGGATTTACGGTGCGGAGGCCAGTTCTGCCTGGTAACGTTTTAAGAGAATTCTGCCAATACAGGTGTGAGCTGAGTCCTAACAAATGAGTGAACTCTCTGTTCATTTGTTGATCCATCTCCGCAGGACAGTGTGGTGTTGGAGGAACTGAATAGTGAACCTAGAAACAGACTCACGCAAATACGACCAATTTTTCACAAAGGTGAGAAATGATTCAATGGAAGGTGGAGGACGTTTTCAACAAATGGTGCTGCCGACTAGACATCCATAGGCCAAAAAGAAAAACAAAAAACCCAGACCTTTAGCACAAACTTCACACCTTCTACAAAAGCTAATTCAAATAGACCATAAACCAAAACGAAAAACAAAACTTTAGACTTTTTAGAAGAAAACATAAGAGAAAATCTTTGTGATCTTGATTTTGGCCAAGAGTTTTCAGGACGTCAGAGAAGATAAGATTGTTAAATTGGACTTCATCGCAGTTAGAAACTTTTGCTCTGTGAAAACGCTGTTCAGAGAATAAAAAGACAAGCTACCTATTTGAAAATCACGTCTCTGATAAAGGGGACTTGTATCTAGAATATATCAAGAACTCCCCAAAATCAGCCGTAAGAAAACAAACATCCCAATGTTTTTTAAAGTCCAAAAGCTTAAACAGACACACTTTACCAAAAAGTAGTATAGGTGACAGACAAGCACATGAACAGGTGTTCATCGTTAGTCCTTAGGCAAATGCAAATTAAAATGCCAGTGAGGTACCACTGCCCCCCTATTAGAACAGCTAAAATTAAAAATCTGACAACAGCAAGTGCTGGTGAGGATGCAGAGAAACGAGAACACCTAAAGTTTTCTTATAAAGGTAAACCTAAACTTACCATATGACCACTCAAAGGTTTTTATGCAAATGTTCATTCCAAGTTTTATTCATGATAATCAAAAATTGGAAACAACCCAAATGCCCATCATCGGATGACTAGATAAACCAACTGCAAGTATATCCATACAATGGGTCACCACCAGCAATAAAAAGGAACAAACCCCTGATTCCTGCAATAACATGGAGGATCTCAAAAGCAGTAGGTTAATGAGAAAAGTCAGATACTGAAGACTTCACACTGTCTGATTCCCTTCATATAAAGTTCTAGAAAAGGGAAAACCCTAGTGACAAAAGAAAGAACCGCAATTACCAGGGGCCAGAGGTAAGAAGGAGATTGACTGCAGAAGGGCACGAAAGAGTTTTGTTGGGTGATGGAAATGTTCTATATCATCATTGTAATGGCGGTCACAGGACTGTATCCATTTGTCAAAACTCATCAAATTGTACACTGACTCTATTTTCCACTAATGTTATCATACGTAAATTATACCTCAATAAAGCTGATTTTTAAAAAATCAATGGGAGCTAAAAATCCGTACACGAAGCCAAGAAACTTTGGGAAAAGCATAACAGTGGGAGGATTTGCTCTAGGAAATATCAAAATATACCGTAAGGTTATCATCATTTTCGAAGTGTGCTGCGGGCACAGCAACAAATAGATCAGTGGACATAAAATAGAGTCCCAAACCAGAGCAACGTACATATTCAGTAAATAATTTAGGCAGCAATTTAAATTAGAGGGGAAAAAATGGACTATTGCACAAGTGGAGCTGAAATCTGGATTCCGTTCAGAAAATCGCATTAGCCCTGTCATTCACACGTTCTCAAAGTTACAGTCTTAATTGGTTAACCGATCATTCACTTCATTACCCTCTTAAATGCTTAGGGGATCATTTAGCCCATTATGGTAGGGTCATAAACTGTAAATGAATTCTCCCGCACACCCAAACTGGTTGTGGTCACTTCTGCCTTCTAATGGAGGGTGGCATTTTTCATCCTCAGTGGAAAAGTAAATATCTAAATTGTTCCCTTCCACCTACACAGGCGAAGGAGAGAGAAACTGCAGAGTCCCTGCTGGCTCTTCTGAGATGATAAAGGGTGAATGCCAAAGTAGATGATAGCAGAGTCACTTAATGTTCCTTAGATGTGGAGGAGATGAACTGCTAAAATGAAGAAGGAGAACTTTGCAGAAGTCCCTTCAAGGTACAGAGGATCCTGCAACACAAGAGGAGGACAAGTCTTGCGAAGGAGGAACGCAGGGAGGAGTTCCTGGTGGTGGTCTAGCCGTAGGACTTCCAAAGGCAAGGAGGGCCAGCAGCGCGTACTCCGTGTTAAGCTGCTGGTGTCCTGCTGGTGTCCTATCGAACCTCTCACACCTGAATGTCTTGGGTGTGTGTCTTGGGGAGACAGCAGTATGGAGGAGACGCTTTTCTTCCCTGTTCTTACATTTCCTCTCCTCAGGCAGGACATTTCCTAGCATAACACTCAGCCTCTCACTGGAAAGACCCTCAGTGACTCTTCCGTCATTTGTTGGAAAGAGTCAGCAAACCAGCATCACTCAGCCCCTGGCGTTTAGATCTGGGACACACCGCTTGGTCTGTTCCTTCTTAACCACTGGTTTTACGGGCCTGTGTCTGACTCTATGGCTTCTATTAGGAGACATGACTGTGCCCTGGGGGCTCATCCTCTGTCCCTTTTTTCTGATCATCAGTTATTGCAGGATTCAGGCAAGGAAGGGAGAGTGTGGTGTATTGAGCCCCTTAACCCCAACAAGGGTTTCTGAGTAAAGGAAAAGCCCCAAGTCATTCAAGTGAACAGTCAACCGACGGCATGCTCCTTGTAGGAACATTCCAGAACCAGAGCTGAGGAAATATTCCTACTCTTTGATTGTCTGACTCTTGTTCTAACTCCTTCACTTTGTCACCTAGGTCCAGGTTGACCCATTTCAGAGGCTTCTCTCTCAGTAACTGGACTTTGGAATTTCCAGGGCAGCATCTGGAGCTGCGCAAAGAGATTCCAGCAGAGTCGGCCAGAGCTGGAGCCCGGCAGACAGGGTGACGGCTGAGGGGAGCAAGCAGAAAGTGTCTTTCTCTGAGACTCCCCCCAAAACCAGTGCTGCTTTGGCTCTGAAGGGCAGAAGTTTCTTTGTTTCGGTTTTGTTTGTTTGGGGGGGGGGCTGGTTTGAGGGTGTTTCTTGTTTTTTGGTTTTGTTTCTTTGGCCAGAAGAAAAAGAGATGAGTTACTTTTGACCAAAAAAGTCAGTCAGTCATGGAGGATGGCTGGCTCCAGCCCAAGCAAAGATTATGGGAAACACTCCATTCTAAGCAGGCGCAAAATCTTTCCCAGCGACTTGAGCCAACACCAATTACTTACCCCTCACTTTGGCACTCTGCCCTTAACTAGTGCACGGCTTGGAATCATGGAATCCTCAGGTCATTGCGCCCACTCACCTCTACCTACCCTCCCCATCTCACACACAAGAAACAGACTTGAAAGGTGACATCTCTGACCCACTTGGTGAGCAGTGGCACAACACAGACCCGAACTCCCAAGTCCCAAGTTTGTGTCCTCCCCAGGGCTCGAGATTTTTTTCATGGCCCCAGGCAGGCAGCATCTCCCCTGGAGAAGGATGAGTGTTTTGCGGTGTTTTGCAGGGAGAAGAGGAGAGGACCCACATTTCAAAAGAGACTCCTACGTTCCCAGCCCTGATCTCAGGCTGTTCTAGAGCAGACAACTGTGGGCTTGTCTTCCCAGCCCATGACAACCCTCTTTGCTGGAGGGCATTGGTCTGGGCTGAACTGTGTGCCACAAAAATTCATATTTGATATTCTAAACCCCAGCACCTCAGAGTGTGACCGCGTTCAGACATAAGGTCTTTAAAGAGGTAATCAAGAATGAGGCCACTAGGGTGGGCCCTAATCCAATGTGATTGGTGCCATTATAAGAAGAGGACATTAGGACACAGATCCTCCACAGGGGAAAGACCACTTAAGGACACGGTGAGAAGACCCCCATGGGCAAGCCAAGGAGAGAGGAGAAACACCTGCCAACACCTTGATCTCAGACTTCCAGCCTCCAGGACTGTGAGGAAATCAACTTCTGTGGTTTAAGCTTCCTGCCCCACCCTTCCTGGTCTGCGGTACTTTGTTATGGCAGCCATTCCCCATCCTCCCCATGCTGCTAGGCCAGGCCCTGCCTCCCTCAGCCACACAGACGCCCCCTGATGAGAGGCAGAGCGAAGCAAGGCACAGGGAGCGGAACCTTGTCCTGGAGACTTTGTGGGGAAGACACTCCCGCTGCTGAGACCCCAGCATAGCCCCGGTCCGGCCCTCCCGCTGGCCCCTACACTTAACCTTTCAGTGAATTCCAGGAGAGACCCCAATGCCCTTCCAACACCCAGCTCCCTTTCTTGGTTAAATTTGTCTGAAGTGGGTTTTGTTCCTTGCAACCCAAAGAACTTCAGGACATTTATATATGTTACCTCGTGCAGTTTAATTTCTCCTCTAGGTGATCTTCTCTCCATCTTACAGACAAGGGAGCTGAGATTTAATGCCATTAGTAGCTAGCCCAAGGTCCCAGGTGCTGGATTCGTACTCATGCTCTTTCCATTCTCCACACGGCCCTTGTTGGTATATCTCTTCGGTTGTCTGCCTACAATACTCAGCGAGAAGCCAGGTATATAGTAGGTGCTCAATAAAAGCATGTTAAGTCAAATCGAACACATGGACTGGGTCCCATTTGTAGACCAGAACATAGACGAATACACAGCATGTTCAAACCATTGGAGCCAAAGGGAAATAAAACTAGTGTCAGAAATTAACTCATCTTTCTGCCCTTCTTTATTCAGACCTAACGGGGTCAGAGATCTTAACATAGGCTCTCAGTGGAATTCTTTGGTTCACTCAATACCAACAAGACATCGTTCTGGCCCCATGGACCTCATGAGTCCTCTCTAACTTTTGCCATATGTGTGATATTTATTTAACCTATGGACCAGGGGAGTTACTTCACCAGAAGAACTTCATATTCTCTAGAAAGAAAGATCTGAACCCAGAGTCTGTCTTCCTTCCTCCCCTTCCCCCATCTGTCTTACAGCAAAAGAATATAAACCACCCTTTGTTCGAGACAGTAAACTTGCCTTACTCCAGGCTCAGGAAGTTACAGGAGTCAAGAAGCTAGGAAAAAAAGGTGAAGAAAGGCCTCAGCTGGCAAAAGGTTTCTGGGTATTTTTTTCTTCTTTATATAAATAAAATTACTTTTCCCCTCGAGCTTTGGAAAGCCCCCAAAATAAATCCAAGATCGCTTTCTTAGCTGTCATTAAACTTCCCAGGCTGGGCAAGACTCAATAGTTTGCTGGCAGAGAGAACGATGGCTGATAGGTCCTCACCATCTTGCATTTCAACATGGTGTCCTGAAGTCTGGGTGGGGACCCCGGCCTCCTACCACAGCCTCGCAGAGCAATGAGGGGGCATTATTCGCTGACAATTTACAGACCTGAGGTGAGAGGCTGAGCATGGGGGTCTTTTTCCCCCTCCATGCAACACTCTGTGTGTACAGAGCCCTGCAGATATGCTGCATCTCCTTGTCTTCCCAAAACAGGATTACCAGCTGAAGAAAGACACAGCATAAAGGCAATCGAAATGCTGAGCAGACACTCATTGCTGACGTTCGTGTTTCTCTCATACATGAGTGATAGTTGACTCTGTCTTGGAGGTGAAAGCAAAGGGGAGACCCAGTGGATCTTCCAGTCTCAGTGGGGGAAAAAACACACAAACTTGTTGGTGAGACCTTACAATGCTTATGGGGAGTTTTCACCTAAGCCTCTCAACCGCTCTGTGAGGTGTCATTTAAGTCTTTCAACCACCCCATTTCACAGAGGAGAACACTGAGGCTCAGAAGATGGCTGCTTCCTGATGGGAAAGAGCAGGACAGAAACAAAAGCGCCACCTTGTGACTTCAGACCCAACATTCTTTCCCTGACGTTAGGCCCAGCCCATGAGCCAACCAGCAGCATGGGGCCCACCAGTCCCTAACACTGAACCTAACTGAGCCCTGATTCATGCCCCAATTTTTTTCCCCCAAAATGAAAATATCTATACTGGGGGTTTTTTCCTAATTATAAAATACACACTAGTTAAAAAAAAATATTTTTTTTGGAACAATATAGATGTTCTGTACCAACCAAGCCTCCCTCTCCCCATAACAAATCCCTAAAGACAGCCAGTTATCTTTGTAGAGACACATATGTGTAACCAGCATGCTGACCATTTCCCATGTTGACTGGCTGGGAGCCAGACCAGGTCACCCTGCTCTGACACCCAGACTGTCAGGACTCCACATGCTGTCTCTCCAGTCCCCCAGGGGGCTCACGTGCAGCCACCCACCCCTTCCCTGCCCATAGTCTTTAGTCTCCAGCACTTGGCTCCCCCAGCTGGGGTCCAGCGGAGCCCCCAGGGCTTCTGGAAGGGCCCTTGCTGCCCATAGGTTGATTGCACAGGTATAAGATCTAATTCTTCTCTAACTACCCAGACTCCCCGGTGTGGCCATTCTGCTACTACCCCCTCTTCTCCCCTCTTTCTCAGTCCAGAAAGTCTGATAGAATTGTGAGCCCTGGAGGTGGCAAAGAAGGGGAAGGAAGGGTTTCTAACAGATTTCCTCCAACGCTGTCTCTTAAGAGGTAACGAGGTATAAGTGAGTCTTTCTCTCACCTGCGTGAACAGCCTTGAGGAAACAATATTCCAGGATGATTTCTGCGGCTCCTAAAAGTACCAATTCAACTCACAGTGTCTGACTGTCTGTCTGTCTGTCTTTGTCTCTTGCTATCTCTTCTTTTCTCCCACACTCCTTCTCTTCAAGTTGTCTAACCCCAAATTCTTAGATCACTAACCATCACTTCTCCTTAAGAAATGATTCTCTCTATGTAACTTGGTGCTGCCACTATGGAGAACAGTATGAAGGTTCCTCAAAACACTAAAAATAGAGTTCCCATGTGATCCTGCAATCTCGCTCCTGGGCATATATTCAGAGAAAACGAATTGGAAAAGATACATGCACCACAATGTTCGTAGCAGCACTATTTACAATAGCCAAAACATGGAAACAACCTAAATGTCCATCGACAGATGAATGGATAAAGAAGATGTGGTGTGTGTGTGTGTGTGTGTGTGTGTATACACACACACACGAATACATACATACATACATACAGTGGAATACTATTCAGCCATAAAAAAGAATGAAATAATACCATTTGCAGTAACACAGATGGACCTAGAGATTATCATACTAAGCAAAGTAAGTCAGACAAAGACAAATATCATATGATATCACTTATATGTGGAAACTAAACAAATGATACAAATGAACTCATTTACAAAACAGAAACCCAGACACAGAAAACAAACTTATGGTTACCAAAGGGGAAGGGGTGGGGAGGGATAAATTAGGAGTTTGCAGATATGAACTACTACATATAAAACGGACAAACAACAAGGTCCTACTGTATAGCACAGGGAACTCTATTCAATATCTTGTAATAAATTATAATGGAAAAAATAGTTAAAAGTATATATATGTGTATATATATCTGAATCACTTTGTTGTACACCAGAAACTAACACAGCATTGTAAATGAAGTATGCTTCAATTAAAAAAAAAAAATGTTTCCCCTTAAACACTTTATGCTGGGGTCTGGGAAGCTCAAAACAGAGACATAACCTTTAACCTCTCAGCCCCCAAGTGGCGCTTTTGAATATCTCTTCGCGAACTTCACATTTAAGAGAATAAACCCATATCAATCTGTCCCTCCCATTATGATTTGCCAGCAATTGAAAAACTGAAGTCGTCAAACAAAAATAGAAACTTGATATTTGAAGGTCACCACAAAAGTTAGCTATTTACTCCAAACGAACGCCTTTTTCCAGCCTCTGTTTCCAGCAGGCAGGAGACCGTCTCTATGTGCACATGAGATTAATGACTCTAGGATGCATTCGTGTTTCATTGTTTATGGCCTAAAATAGGACACTGCCTCATATTTTTCAGGTACTACAAGTCTTTCTCTATAAATAGCAAATAAAATAAAGGTCAGTTTTACTAATAGGGCCCCCCATCTTCCACTCCATCATCATACAGCTTAAGAGAGTTGGGGTAATGTGCTGGGATGTTTAATTGGTCAGCATTATATATCATACTTAAGTTAGCTGGGAGAACTTTAAAAAATTGCAACCGAGATACCTACAACAAAGAAAGTTCTTTTCAAAACCTAGCACTTGTCCGTCTCTGCTCTAGAAAAATGAGTGGACTCTTGTTGGTCAGCTCCAGCATGTGGCCAGAACTAGCCTTTGCTTTCTCCCTTACTTAACTCAGATGGACTCCTACCACGCTGAGTTCCAGTTTGGGGACCTCTCCATGGATGGAAACTATGTTAGCTTTACAATGCACATTTCAGATAACTCAGAATTGTTGTCTTTACAATTTTGCATTTACCCCTTTCCTTCTAACCCAAGACCTCTTCCTCCTACGTGGGTGGGAATAAAGTTATTTTCTTTAGGAAGCTGAGAATTACCGTGCAGGTCCTGCAGGCCGCATCGCTGGCAGGCTAGGGGTGCCAAGGTCTCCCGTGGGTGGGTAGGAGGGCCTCAGCTTCCCCTCTCTGTGTCCGGTACTGTTTACTCCTCCATTTGGTGAGCACAAAATGAGCACCTACTATGCGCTCAACATCTCCCCGAGGCAGGGGAGGAGGAAAGAGACAGAGTGTGTGCGGCCCATGGGGCCTCTCCAGCACGAGGGGATGCAGTATCTCACAGAACACCGTGTGAATGGTGCCCGCCCACCAGCGTGGGGCATCCTGGGGACAAGGAACAGAGGGCAGGAAGGCTCTAGACCCCTTCATGTTTGGTGGATAGCATTTCGCCCTTTGCTTTTCCCTCTTATGGATGAGTGACAGGTACGTGGGAGGCATGCAGTTTCCAGCTGTAGGCTTGTCCCTTGTCCTCAGGCCGCAAATTTCCATTCATGCTCCCTACTTGTCCCTTTGGGGCCCTCACCCAACTAGAGCTGGAATTCCCAGGATTCTTCGTTAAAATATTTTCCCCAGACTTCCCTTGTAACAGCTGTTGTTATCTCTGACAGCAGGCTGGCCTCTGTCTCTCTCAGGCTGGACAGGATCAGGCCCAAATCACTCTCCAGCTTCAGAGTAGCCTCCTGGCTGATGGGAGCCGGAGGGAGGGTGAAGGGGCCAGGGAGCGAACTCCCCGCCCCCCGGGATCACACAGCAAGTGGTGCTGCCTCTGCGAGCCGCGTGCTCCCTCTGCCTTTGGTGTGTGATCATCCAGGAGGTGGCCAGGCTGCCTGATTCGCCTGTAGCTTTCTATTAGCTTCTGCCTGGAAGTGCCCATTCAGGGACCACAACTTCCAAATTACCCAACACTTGTTGATTGGCTCGGAAAAATCCATCTTCTGGAGAATGTCAAAAATTAGAAACCGTTTTAATTGACGTAATAGAAAAATTTTAAATAGCATTTTGGAAAGAAAAGAATATGTCCCTATACAGTAAATGGCTTTATAACTTACCCCATCTAATCCTTACATTTGTCCAGTTCAAGGGTCAGATTCATTCATCATCTCTATTTTTTTGTAAAGTCATTACAAATAAGAAAACTGAACCATGAAATGGTTAAGTGACATGCTCAGGGTTGTGTATCTGGGTGGGAACCAAAACCCACATCTCCTCTTCCATTCTTATCGTGTGTTCATTCCACAGGTGAATCACAAACGGAGCCCAGAGCTAGCAGATCTCAGCCCTCAGACCTACCGCTGCATCACACACTCCAGGTTCATTCACTATATGTGCACAAAGATTTCACTAGAAGATGTTCAATACCACATTGTTTATAATACAGAACGTCTGGAAACAAACTTCTACCTAATGCCAGGAGTTTGGTTAAATGAACTATTCAATACTGTGAACTATTATACAGTCATTAAAACAATGTTGTAAAAGTATGTTTGTTAACATGGAAAACTTCATAATTAATAATAATAATTACTGCAGCTGTCATTTTCATAATTATACGTATAAATAAATGCACAGGAAATACTGTGGAAGGATCCACACTAAAATACTAATAGTGTTTAGATTTACAGATGGTTTTATTGTCTTTATTTCAGTTACCTGTATTTTCTAACTTTTCTACAATAAAAGTACATTTCTGGATTACTTTCCAATGATCTGAATGCTTGTGTTTTGCCCCCCACCCCAAATTCATATGTTGAAATGTTAACTCCCAGTGTGATATTATTAGGAGGTGAGGCCTATTGGGTCATGAAGGTGGAGCCCTCATAAATGAGATTAGTGCCCTTATAAAAGAGACCCCAGAGAGTTCTCTGACCCTCTCGCCACCACATGAGGAAACAAGAAAACAGCTGTCTGCAACCTGGAAGAGGGTTCTTCCCAGAACCCAGTGGTACTGCCCCCCGGCTCTTAGACTTCCAGCCTCCAGAAGTGTGAGAAATAAATTTCTGTTGCTTATAAGCCACTCAGTCTGTGGTATTTTGTTATAGTAGCCCGAAGTAAGACATAATTTTAAACTTTTAAGATTATTCCATCAGGAAAACTCATCTGGCTAAAAAACAAACATGTGCTTACACCTGAGGTAAGTATATTTAACACTATAAAAGGACTGCAGCCTTTTGCATTTATTTTATCTTATCATTAACTTGCAATATATGGCAAACTCAGTTTATTTCTTTGAGGATAACGATAAGTATATTTCATAAGCTTCCTGATGTCCACTTTGAGTGAATTTCTTTACAAAAAACAAGATTAATCATAACCACAAACTGTTTTCATGTTTATTGTGTTGGGATTTTTTTTTCCCCAGAAACCTGCTCAAAGGTAAATCATAATTACTCTAGTCTTGACTGGATAAAGTCACAAATCTGCTGACTGGGGCCAACGAAAACTGTGTTCCCTCAGCGACAATCAAGACCTCCAAGCCTTTTCCATTCATTTCTGTTTGATTCTCTGTCAAGTCTCCCTGAATGACTGTTCAAACCCTCCCATGTTTCTCCATTTTTCTATTCCACTCCCACCTGATTAAGTCTCAACAGATGACCCGGAATCTTCATCACTTGAGCCTAGCGGTTTTCAAACTCTTTTAGCCGAGGGCATCTTTGTTCCAAAGCCTTCTTACCATGCAGCGCAAAAGATGGGGTGATGTACACACAGGCTAGCCTGGGAAGGTTTACATCTGTCATCCTGGCCTGACCTTTAATTACTATATCTCCCCCTTTTACCCTCCGATGTGTCTTGGTTTGGACAATAAATGTTATAGTTTCACTAACAATGAGAAAATCTTGAAGATGGAAGCTGTTCTGGTTGGGGACTGTTCTCTGCCCTTTTATCTGCCTCTTGGCCCATGCTAATCCTTCATTTAATGGCAAAAATTATTTCTTTTTCCTGTGAGACTTCTGACTCTGTCACTTCTTCATCACTGGAAGATCATCTAGTGATTCTCAGACCCGTAGTGTGTATATATTTTAAATCTGTTTTTAACTGCCCATCCCCAAATAGTTCAATTCAAATCCTCATTTCAGAGCTAGAGAAAATAAATGTGAATAAGATCTATCCTTACAGAGGTAAAACAAACACAGGGCTGGAATCAAAGTCTCCTCATTCACAGATCATTTCACCCCACGCTGGTTCTCTTCGGAGCCACGTCAGGACGAGATTCTCCCAGGTTTCCCTTCAGAGTGAAGATACAGACAACAGCGGTTGCCTTGGAAACTCTGCCTGGTGAGCTGGTATCACGGGATTTCACTCGCCCTACCCTGTGGCTGACATCCAACCCTGACTAATTTAAGTTCTGGTTGGTTATGTCTTTGCTAAGGGGACACAGTGATGGGACCGGGGGAGAGAACAGGGGGACAAGCAAAAGTGAAACGAGGTGTATTTTTTTCACTGAAAGCAACTCAAGTAGTGACAAAAGAAATCACTGATGTATTTTAATAATTAAGATTCTCAATCAAACATTGGTGACCAGAGACGCTGTTAAATGCTCACACACCCATGTGTGAATCCTATTCAGGATTCTGTGAGCTGATTCAAGAATATCTTCAAGACGCGCCAGCTGCCAGCCACCTACGACTGTCGATGCCCATCAGATTACAGACGCTTGGTAAGATTCCCTACCAGCTATTGATAGAGAGAGCTGATAGCTACCAGTTTCCGGTTTCAAATCAAGGCTTAATTAAAACAACAAAACTTCTGATTGCTTTTACTGGATTAATTAAAGGAGGAGACATATAGACCATTCTAGTTCAGCCTCCTCATTATACAGTTGAGGAAACCGAGGCTGGGAGATAGGAAGCCGAGGACGCGAATTGCTCTGCTAGTTAGAGCACAGCGGGACCCGCACCCTAAGGCACCAGGCTTCCCAGTCTGGTCCGACCTCGCAGCATCGTTTGTTTGCCTCAGCTATATTCTGTTGAGCAAAATAATTTAATGAACGAGTATAAAAGAAACAATCTTCTGCTTCGGTGAATAGAAGTCTGATTCAAAATGGAATTGTCTGAATTTATTTAAGATGTTGGGAAATGTTTTAATATGAATAAAATGCTTTTGATGCCTCATCCTATAAAGAAATAATAGTGTCCCTTAATGTTTCCAAATGAATAAATGGTACTGATAGAGGCGAGGATTCCTGGGAAGTCTTGTGAGTCAGACACATGGGCCAGGTGATCAGAAATGTGCTTCCTTGGGAAGGCTGACACCCCTCTTGGCAATTCCAAAGGGAGCTGGCAAACACAGCATTAAGGTCTCAGAAGCACTGGGGGAGGGGACCTAGTAATGAACCTGAGTCATGGAAACATAAGAAATGACTGAAAGAGAAAACATCATTAACTTCCCAGTGGAAAATGTAAATCTCTTGGGGGAAAGCTTGTGGGAGTGTAGGTGTGGACAATTTCAGAATGAATGGGCGTAACCCAAGCCCTTGGCACTGGTCGCGGGCTGGCGGGGAGAAGCCTTGCCCGTTACTTTTAATTAAGGAGCTTGGTTACGAGAGCTGAGATGGATGGACTCCAGGTTGAGGCTCAGGGGCCTACTTCTGGGAAGCGGCTTCTGCAGCAACTCCGACTGCCGCTGTGGATGTGATCAGGCTGGACGCGATGAGTATTTATGTGGTGAAATGCGACCCCTTGTGGTCTGATTAAGAAAAAAAACCCTCAAAGGCCAGAGAGTAATACTAACCTACTTTACAAGTGTCAAATGAGGCGCTGAAAAAGTGACTACGGTGTTCAGAGGCATTAATAATCGTGACCAAACAGATAAGCCTACGAAAGGGGCGTTTATTCCCTGTCCTCTAAGCAGCGCATCTCAAACGTGAACGTGCATGTGGATTACCGGGGGTCTTGTTGAATTCGGGTTCTGGTTCACAGCGGGCCTGGCGGGGTCTGGGAAGCGATGCCCGTGCTGGGAGTGGCCAGGGGCTCGCGGGAAGGCCCCTTCCCTCTGGGTGAGCCAGGGCTGCTCCAACAGGAGCCCTGCACTGTGGACCACAGGCGCCCGGGAGAGCATCCCCAGGGGTTACAACTCCTTCCCACTCCCAGACACTAAGGAACCCAAATAACCACTTTTCTTTTGCCTCTTCAAGCTTAAGGGCCTCTCTCCCCAAGCTCTGAGACATCCTTTACTACCCGCAAAAAGAGTGTCTTGAGAAGGCAAAGCCCCTGACACCTTCCTACCCTATCAAGTACCTTCTCACGAGAGAAAGCAACAATTTCAGGTTACCATAGGGTGGGTTTCCACGTTAGGAAGAGCTGTGGCTTTCTCGCATGGCTTTCCTGATAGCTAAAAGCAGCAAGATATTTCCAATGCTATTTATTTCCAAACCTCCTCTTGCATATTTGAATGTGGCTTAAATGTCTATCTGCTTAGCTGCTGTCCCACACTGACTGCACACGTGAGGCCCGTTTGCATCTTGCTTCAAGTGGCAGAGTTGCATCCACACCCCACCCCCAATTCCAAGAATTCATTGTATTTGGTTAGGGAAAAAAAATGATACAAAGTATTTTTAACTGGATGTGGGAGGAGAAAGATGGAATACATAAGACAGTGGAGTGATCACAGGTGGGTAATTACACACGTAAATGAGTTCAACCTGGTATTTTTCCTTTGAATTCCTCTTTACATTGGCTAACAATGAATTTTCTAACCCCACACCACCACTGCATTTTGGGGCAGTTTCGTTTTAGTCTTATATGTCACTTCTGAAATATTAAAAGCAATTCAGAATGCTTGGGTATAAAATTTTTTCTCAGCTTAGACATTTTTCACATTTTTCTGTTTATCATCATAACTGTACAAAGTAGACAAGGGATTAAAATTCTTCTCTTATTTAACAAGTATTAATTATCTCCAGCACACAAAGTCTCGTAACACATTGGGCCCTGGGGAAAAAAAAAATCCTAGTCTTGCAGGAAAGTTTCCCACAAAATTATTATATGAAATCATACGAGGCAAGAAGAACATCCTGAAGTAATTCAGGAATGGTGAGGTGGGAGAAGTTACTTCTGACTGAGAAATCAGCAAGGGCTTCCTGGAAGAAGTGGCATTCAAGCAGGACCCCGAAGGACAGTAAGAACTCTAGATATATAGAAAAAGGGCAGGGGTGAGACACAAGCGTGTTCTGGTTGACAAAAGCTTAGAGTGCCAGATAGGAAAAGTGGGCGATATAGCTGGGAAGCCATCTGGGGCCAGATCAGGAGAACTGGAGTCTCAGATTAAGAGAACTGTATTCCGTGTGCTATGATGTAATACCGAACGTGAGAAGATTCATTTGACAATGGTGAGTTCATTGGATCAGGGGGTAGGAATTAAAGCATGAAGACCAACTAAGCAATAATTCAGGCAAGAAATAATGAAGCCTGAATAAGGATAAATGGTAACGGAGAAATGGGCAGGGAGGGGAAGAAGAGGCTTTGGGAGAGAAGAGAG
This sequence comes from Globicephala melas, assembly GCF_963455315.2. NCBI lineage: Eukaryota > Metazoa > Chordata > Mammalia > Artiodactyla > Delphinidae > Globicephala > Globicephala melas. The sequence goes on along the minus strand of NC_083317.1, from coordinate 12,607,696 downwards.
GGCACCTGACAGTTGACTGGAGGTGGGGCAAGGAATGGCGAAGAGGCTGTGTGACTCTAGGGTTTTGCGACCAGGGCACAAGGAGGAGGACAATGTCACTGAGAACTCAGGAGGCATGGGAAGGGGACAGGGGTGTGCAGGGCCTTGAGAAGAAACGGTCAGTTCCCATCAGAGCAAACATGCTGCATGCATCTGGAGGGCATGGGGCTAGGGTGGTGGAGGGATTCGGGTCATTGGGAATTCAGAGCAGGGCCTGGGGAGACAGTTCAGGGCTGTAGGAGTTAGAGACCCAGCACTGGCCACTGAGGTCATGGCAGGGTGGGAAGTATCCAAGAGAGCCTAGAGAGAGAAACAGAGGCAAGGGCAGAGGCAAGGGCAGAAGCAGAGGGAGGCAACAGGAAGGAGAGCGGCCGGAAAGGGCAGCAAGGAGGAGGGCAGGTCAGATGCCGCTAAGGACGGAGCACGAGAGCATTTGTTTTTTGGTCTGACAAAAACTTTCACACAGGGACTTCCCTGGGGGCTCAGTAGTTAAGAATCCGCCTGCCAGTGCAGGGGACAAGGGTTCGAGCCCTGGTCCGGGAAGATCCCACACGCCGCAGAGCAACTAAGCCCGTGCACCACAACTACTGAGCCTGCGCTCTAGAGCCCGTGAGCCACAACCACTGAGCCCACGCGCCACAACTACTGAAGCCCGTATGCCTAGAGCCCGTGCTCCGCAACAAGAGAAGCCACCGCAATGAGATGCCTGAACACCACAACGAAGAGTAGCCCCTGCTCGATGCAACTAGAGAAAGCCCGCATGCAGCAACAAAGACCCAATGCAGCCAAAAATAAATAAATAAATAAATTTATTAAAAACACTTTCACACACACACAACAATAAAGATATAATGAAGCCTGATAGCCATGCAACCATGACCAGTGATCAAGCCATGCCCATGCGATCCCTCCCTCTTGCTGTATAGTTACTTTACTGAAACGTTTTACAGCAAATCCCAGGCCCCATGGCATCTTGCCCCTGCATATTTCATCATGTGTCACTGACGAATACGGACAACTGAGAAGAGCATTTTAAAGGGGAGGACAATTTTAAATTGTTGGAAGTCTTAGGGCTTTCAGAGACAGTAGCACTTTGAAGGAGCTCCTTGGTGGCTTTCAAAAGAGTGGATTCAGTAATGCCCAGGGTGGAATACCACACGGGGTGGAGTGGGTACAGTTACAAGTAGGATAGCAGGGTCACAGGGAGGATGTTTGTCACCAAGAAGAGACCTGGGCATGCTTGCAGGGTGAGATTCGAGAAACCAGAGTGGACGGAGGCTGACAACGTGAGAAAATAGGTACGTGATGCAGCAGTATTCATGCAGTCCATTGAACAATAAATGAGCATTTACCACGTGGCTGCCTTCCTTGCAGCACGAGCCAAAAGACAGATAAAATCACTGCCCTCATGGAGATAGCACTCCAATAGAGAGACAGACATTAAACACACAAACATAAAATATCACGTTCGGTGTGATAAGTGCAGTAACGTCAATGACACACAGAAGGTGGCTGCAAGGGAGACGTAAGATACATGGAAAGGTGAGAGCCTGAAACAGGCCAGCCAGCACCTCTGGGCAGAGCAGGGGAGAGGCCGAGAGATACGACAGCCAGAGAATCTCAACGTAGGGACAAAGGAAGGGAAGGCAACTCACATCAAGGGGGCTCAATCAGCTTCAATTATAAGAAAAAAACAAGGGAGAAGCTCATGACTTCTAAACCCTCTGGACACTAAATGGCTAATACTACAGTAACGGATATAGCTTCCCTTTATGTGTTTTACTGCTAGGAAGCAAGGAAGCACCACAAATGCACCCAGTGTAAAGCAGCAGCAGCATTGCACAGGAGGAAAGCCCAGGCTCCGTTCACCAGCCGAGCAGGACTTCAGGCACTTTATTTAACTTCTCTGAGCCTCAGTTTCTGCATCTATAAAATGGGAATAAGGATTTCTATGAAAGACGGTTTTGTGAGAATGGGGTGAGACAAGGTAGGTGGAGCTCCGAGCACAGCCCTTGGTACACAGTAAATGATCACTAAATGCTGCCTAAGAACAGAAAGGTGACACCTGGGGAGGCAACTGTGACAGTGAAAAGCAGCTGTCTGTCCCCTTCAGGGAAAACTCTTTGATGGCTTCATAAGATTTCTCTTCAAAATGGTCACACACTCTTGTATTTGCTTTGGAAAGTGTTACTCAATGGAACATACATCCTACTTTTGCAAAATTTCTATGATTCTCAAGAAGCCTCCGAAATTACAAGCCTGCAGCTGAGACACAAAAGTGACGGCGTTAAGAGAACTAAATTATCCTCAAGTCTTCGAACAGCTCCTGGATTCTCATTTCCTTCCTTTATTTCTGGTTTCCTTTCAGCTTACATGAGTTATAAGGTCGAAAGGGCCCTTGAGAAATTACCTTGTCCCCCTCTCCGCCTTAAAATTAAATAGAGGATCTAAAAACCACGGTGGTCATTGTTTAGGGGAAAAAAGTTATCGAGTTAATTAAATTTTGTCAAGCGCGCAGAGGTCAAGAGGGGGCTGATTTGAATGAAATGAGGCCAGTTCTCTTTGAAATCACATTTGGGCCAATAAAACTCCAGACTCCAGAACATCCCTTCCTCAGATCCCCTCACTTCACACTCTCTGCCTCTCAGATTATCATCACAGGATTTTTAGGCAAGTGTAAACACTCCGAAGAGACTACAGTTATATAGACTGGCCTTGACTGCACTCGGACCATCGTGATCAGAGGCCTGGATAACAAAACACCCTACAGACGGAACCCAGCTCTCATTAAGCAAAATTAACCATCAGTACCCAGAACATGTCTGGGTTGAAGAGTAAATTATCTTCCCTCAGTTCAAAAGTGATGGCAAACGAACTTTCTTTCCATGTTCCCAGGCAAGCAACTGCCCAGTAATTTATCTTATTCAGGAAGAACAAAAAAGTGTGTGCAACATTGACTACATAAAATCTTAAGTCATTTGCTTTCAGGTATCTTACTTTTTCCTCAGAAGAGGTCAAGACTGTGACTACTGAATCACTGAGGTCTAAAGATACAGCATTTCATGTTAGATTTATTTAATAAAAAGATCTTAGGACTTGGTCTTCTGGGTGTTGAATAGAGAAGTCATTTCCTCTTCTCAAACTTCAAGTCAAACAGTATCGAGGGAGGTTCAAAATATACGGTAATGTGCTGGGAAACCAGCTCTTTGGGGGGGGAAGAAATCCTGATTTTTTTAGCACGTGCAAAGTTCTCTGGTGAAAATATTCCTAATCGTGGCCAATTTGAAGCTAACAAGGATTGAACAACTGGCTCACAAATTCCTGAAATTTTAACCATGGGCTCTCAGCTCCTGCACACCCTGGCGTTAGACAAAGAGGCGACTGGTTGAAGATTTCTTTCATGTCTCCTCTCTTATTTGACAAGTAAACTCAATTGTTAAGCCACTAAACAGTGTGAATTTCATACCATAGGATCACTTTTAAACAGGTTTTAAAGTAGATATTTCATCCTAGGTAGTCATTAAAAATCAGGTTATAAAGGAATGTTTAATGATGCAGAAATGTTTAAAATATTTTTATTAAAAACAATATGACAAGAACAATTCCAAATTTGCATATAAAACAAGGATATACTCCAAAAAGTGAATAATTATTCTAGTTGTGAGATTGTGTGTGGGTTTTATTTTGTTCTTTGTACTATTGCTCTACTTTTCAAATTTTCTGCAATGTTCATGTATTTGTAATTAGAGAAAGAACTAAATCCAGTGTGTGTGTGTATATATATATATATATATTTTTTAATATGGTGTTTCAGATTTTTTTCTTTTACATCCATACAATCTTATGGGTAGACTGGCTAGAAGACTAAACCAGATCCACCCTATTTAAACAAGGCTAAATCTTTGTCACTTGTTTTTGGATGCTTTACAGCTTTCAAAGTACCATCATAAGCATTGTCTAATTTATCTGATGCAAGGGAAGCAGGTTATTATACTTCATTTTACAGAAGAGGAAAGAGGCTCAAAATGACTAAATGATTTGCCCAAGGTCACATGGCTAATAAAGCAATCAAAGGGGGGACTCTAGCCCAGGATTTCTGCTACCCCTGAGATTTCCCTCAAAATCTCATCACGTTGCTCATCAGGGGCCCTTCTCTCAGGAAGTTCCTACTGAACACCCAGACCCATCTCTGCAAGGAGGCACTCTCCTGGTTTTGCCCATTTTAAATTCCGGAAGCCTGACTAGAATCACCAGGGAGGGCGCACTCCATTCAGGTATCAATCCTACACAAGCAACCCCCAGAGCAAGCGCTTCAGCTTGGAAGTTTATGAACATAACAGGATAGCTTGCTGAGAACAGCAGAACCCACACTCTGGGATGAAAACCATGTACAATGTTCGACACACATGCATTTACAATGATCTGTAAATGTCATGTAACAGATCCTGATACTAGCCTCCATAGCTTCTCCCTAAAGGACTGGGTGGTACCCTTTCACAGAGATGGCTGAAGAAACAAATTCTGGGTAGATCCTATCTGAAGCCTCTTTGGTGAGTCCTGCGCAATTTGCACTGGAATGTCCATGTCTAGCTTCAGGACGCTTACTCCTGCTCATGGGCAGTGCTTTGCCAGGGCTTAGTAACCAGAAACAACAGCGCACAGCATTATTCAGTGATAAGGAATAGAAACAACTCATTCCTCAGGTCGTAGGTTTTAGTATGTGGCTATATAAGGCAAGTTTAAAAAAAAAAAGTAGCATTCTGATGAGACATCATGCAAAGCCAGAAAAGCCAAGCCACCAGCCTTCAGGGAACAGGTGGCCTCAGGAGAGGCTGGCCCGGAGTGTGGGAAAGGCCCGTCTCCTCCTAAGTGCCACAGAGCAGCACACAGGGAGGATGAAGCAGTCTCACGTGGACCCCTCGAGTAAGCAGTGTGGGAGCCTCAGAGCTCTCTCTCCCATGGTGATAGCAAGGCCATCCCTTCAGTGACATCACGGCAGAAGCCAGATACGGACTGTGCCTTACAAGGAGATATATATTTTATAAATATATATTATATATATAAATATATATATTTCCTGGGATTTGCTTTTAGATGCTTCAGCAAAGACCCTGTGATACGAATGTGTGCGAGCTCTCCACCTGCACCCCAGGGACGGGTAGTTAACTTCATCTGAAGGACCCCAACTGGAGATAAAATTCCAGGGGTGGCGAATTTGCAGGGAAACACTAATGAAAGGCCCACACTTGGAGAAGCCACAAAGGCACTTGGGCTGTTTATTTCCCAAACCACCACAGAGGCTTGCTTAGCACTGTGGATATTAGAAATTACTCTTCATTGGTGAAATGAGTAGTTTTCAAGATGTATGGATTAGCTAGAAATTCTGCCCCAGAATGAACAGGGTAAAAGGAATTAGGGAGCCAAACTGCCTACCTCTTTGGAATGGCCCTGAAAGTGACTGTTGGAGAATTCTGTTACCCGTGCAAGCAGAAAGTTAGCTGAATCTCGCTGTTAAAATACTCTCCCACCTGTTCTAAATGAACATCCACGCAAGTGCCACCGAAGCACCTAAAAGGACAGGCCCCTGGGACTTCCTCAAGCTCACTGAGGCAGGATGACTGTTTTGTTGCCAGCAGGTGTTGAGAAGAGACCTGGACGGCTCCCTAATTTCAAATTATTAGAGGCTGCTGACAGATACATCAAAAAAGAACTCAATAATTGTGAATGATCAATGATCGAGTCAATTTGACTTGGGAACTTTTATATGACAACTTTAAGTCTCCTCAGACATAATCAGGGCAGTTCTCAAACATGCTGAGTACTAACATTATGTGGCCTCATGTCCACTCGAAAGCAGAGATGGCCTGGGGAAACGTGGGGTTACCTTGACGGTCCTAAGCTGGACCCTCACGCTGCCATGCCCAGTATATGTGTAGAGTTCATGACACCAGGATTTCTGAGCTCAGGTAAATAACTGTTTTGGAAAAATCAACTGTAAAGCACTTTGTTTTAATCTTTATTTTCTCCCTCATTATAAAAACAACATGTGCTTACTCTACGCCTTACATTATAGAAAACTGGAAAACTGAAAACTTCCCCAGAACCCCACCCTCAGAAATGATTACTACTCGTTTTGGTAAATATTCTGCCAGGTTTTTTTGGCATATAGTAGTAAATAAACAGGGTCAAGTGGAATTCTACCGCCACTAGAATACGTGCTATTCTGCTCTCGTGTAAGGTTTTGAATAGTTCTGACAAATAACTCAACTGACCAGTTTCTCCACAGAGCTGTACGCATTAGTTTTCAGAGGAGATTCAACCACACAGTGGGTGGGAAAACTTCTAAGATTTTCTTACCACTCAATATTAAATATTGTTCGAAGTATTAAAGGTGAAATAAAGTTTTAAAAAAATAAGAAATAAAGAATAACAAATTTGGTACTGAGGAGAAAACCGTTCAGAAAATTATGGCGGTTTATCAAAATAAAAACTACTAAATTTCACTTCCAGGAAGTATCACGACTTTAAAATTGGAATTTAGGAAACAATCATCTTTTTACCATCAAATACAGCTGGAAAAGTAATTCTACAATTCTTCTCATTTGATCAGTTGATCAGTTCAAGAGAATGTAAAGTACATGACCATTTTGAATTCTTTCAGTTCTAAGTGAAGTAAGTTATAACAAGAATTGCTACATATGAAACAACTGTCCATCAGCGAAGGACTCCAGAACGGGAGACTTGGAACAGATTTCAGCTTTTGCAGCTGGTAAAGGGCAACTTTGATTCAACCTCCCAAAGCTTTGTTTGCAATGCTGTCAAAACATCTTCCATCTATTGAATTGAAATAAGAATATAAAAAAAAATACATGATTAAAATCATACATGGTTAAATACGATTAAAATATTCATCATTAATACAATTTCTGAATATGTTATGCATTACACACAGATAGTAAGTATTTAACAGAATTCCATTTAAATAAGACATAAGTTTATTAACAGTAGTTCTCAACCTCCAATCTGTAGCTTTTTTATACATTCATCACTATCTTGCCTATCTGTGAGAGGATGTTAACATTCAAAAACAAGGCTATTTTTACCATGAAATAATGATTTAAGAAGATATATTTCTATTTTAATAGTTTTAGAATATATACTACATTGATTTTAGTATGAAATGTCTTCTTTATTATTTTTTTGATATAGCTTTAGCTTAATTTGTAGTTTGGCTCCCCCCAAAATCAACTTTACTAACAACTGAAATAAGTAAGTAAGAATAAAATAAAATAAGCACTCTCTTCCCATGAAAGTGCTGAGGTCAAAACAGAAAACACATTAAGGATTATTCGCGGAGGAGCACTTGATCACTGACTGGAAGTTGTTCATACAAAGATACAAAAAGTGCAGAACAAGATTACCTGCTTCAGAGATTTTTCTATTTCAACTCGGCTTTCAAGATTAAAAAGCTCTTTATCTTCTGACACAATTTGCTTTTCAGAGGACCCTAAAACATAACTGAAGTATAATAACAGTACAGAGTTAAAACATGAAAAGGGAGTAAATATAAAATTTACATGAATAATATTAAGGGAATTCCCTGGTGGTCCAATGGTTAGGGCTCTGCGCTTCCACTGTAGGGGACACAGGTTCGATCCCTGGTCGGGGAACTATGATCCCACATGCAGTGCAGCGCAGCCATAAGTAAGTAAGTAAATAAATAAATACAAAAAATAATGATATTAAAACCTGAATATGTATATCAAACTATATATTAGTACCAAGTAAACACATAAAACAACTACTTTTGTTAATAGCAACCTACATAGGAAGCTGAACTACATGAAATCATGTTTTTCTCCATAACAGCTTTGTCCGAGAGCCCTACATATTTCCCAATATTATAAGTATTTTGTTATTGGAAATCAACTTGCTCTGTAGTAAGTTGGGTGGCAAAACATTACCACTCATGGTTCAAAATTCTATTTTAAAGTTTTAAAAGATCCTGAAGAAGCCACTGCTTTATATCACTTTTTTTTTTTTTTTTAATGTAACTTCTCAGGAACATGTGCATTTTCAAGTTTGACTTTTAGTATATAATTTGTGTAGTCAACTCTTGATTACCTAGATTTGGGCAACATCAACAGTTATCCTGTAACTTATGTTTTGCTCCACTCTCTGGGGTGATGAGATGCTGTGGTTTAGAAAATACAAAGAACAGAAAAATTGGCCTGGTAATGGAAGGAAAAGAGGCCCAGCTTTGGTAACAAATAAATCTAAACAGTAGGGAAGGAGGTGCTGGTATTTCTCAAAGAAAGAAACTTGACTCTTTTGCGTTTCTTTAGTAGAAGTCTTTCCTTACATGTTAACGACTTCAATATGTCCCTTCTTTTGTCAAATAAGAACAGTCTTCTCTTGGAAACCCAAGATTAAATTGATTAAATTTCTGAAAAATGACACGGGAGGTAAAATTGCAGAAGGCAATTAACATCCTGTTTAGAAAAGAAAAATGAGATGGGGGAAAAAATTAAACGGTATTGAGTAATTTATAACACTGTAAATAAACATTACAGAGGGCATCCACTTCTAAAACAAACCAGGTTCCTCGTCATTAAAATTCTGCCCCAAGAGGTATTCAATTGCTCGGGAAAAAACAGCTTCAATACTATGCCCCTCTATGGAGAAATCTTCCACACATTTTCTTTTATACAGATATGCATCACTTTTAAAGTTTTGTACCAACCGTACTGAAGAGTTCACGTTGTTTATACCTGTACTCTCCCCCACATAATTCTCACAAATCTTAGTAGAGTTCTCATGGAGATTAAGGGAGCAGTTGTTTGGGCCTGGGTCTTCTATTTAAAACCAAAACAGATCGGATCCCTCTCTAGGCAGGCCTGCCTGCTTTACGTCAATGAGCAGTGCTTGCTATACTATTCTCTTGTGTAAGGAATATAAAAAGTTTGCAGATTTTATCATTTTGACCTAAACCTGTCTAGTTTCAAAGAAGGTGGCAAAACTGCAGTCATCAAAGAATAATTAAATGAAAAATTATAAGAAGAAAAATACTGTTTTAAATTCTTTAAATTCTTTAAAGAGAAACGAAATACCTCGAGTAATGAAAGTGTAGGCATTTTTTTTTTTTCTTCTTAAATTGTTCTTCTTTCCTGATACTTAAGGTTTCCTAGGCATCTTTAAAATCTTAAGGGTTACATCTTTTCCAGGATAAGTGAAAATACACTGGGGTCAACTGATTGTTTCCTGTTTTAAAAAGGCTAGTGAATTAGAGGGCCATTAAGATATCTGTCATCAGACCCTAATTCACCTGGTCTCCTCACGCTTTTTAGAAGTCTTGAAAAATGAAGGTACTTCCTTGCATCTCTCAAAACAAGCAGACAATTATCTACCACCCTCAAGGAAATAGTTGGACTTTGTATTTCTACTTTTCCAGAACACCAAAGGGACTTCTTTCCTGACCATTTCTGTCCTATTTCTTTATGATATTCTAGGAGACTAAAAACTAGAGGGAAAAATAAAATGGACAAAATATATTGATCCACACAATGGCTTTTAAAAAAAATCCTATTAAACTAAATTCGATTGTTAAGAAAAACAACGTATTTTTACTCTGAAAAATGTTCTCAGTGTTTTCTCCTACAATTTAGAATGACAGATTTTTCCAATAGCAAATAAATCGGGTCCAAACAAAAAAATCACTAGCAGGGCTTCCCTGGTGGTGCAGTGGTTGAGAGTCCGCCTGCCGATGCAGGGGACACGGGTTCGTGCCCCGGTCCGGGAAGATCCCACATGCCGCGGAGCAGCTGGGCCCGTGAGCCATGGCCGCTGAGCCTGCGCGTCCGGAGCCTGTGCTCCGCAATGGGAGAGGCCACGACAGTGAGAGGTCCGCGTACCGCAAAAAAAAAAAAAAAAAAAAAAAAAATCACTAGCTTTATTGTCAGAAGTTACTTAAAAATATATTTTAACCAGTGTTGATTTAGTTTTGATGTTTTCATACCAATTTCTCTGGAAGCAAGTTTCTGAGAGTTCATTTATGAGCTATTCATTTATACATCAAACTTACCTTTCAATGGCTTCGACACTGAGACAGAACAAGTCCCTCTTGTAGTCTAGATTCTTGGGTGTGCACCTGTATACGTAGCCGAGGTTGAGTGAACATCCTGCGCAGTACAAAGTCTCCAGGATGCTGCAACAAGAAATGCCACTGCTTTAGCAACTGGTTATAACAAAAATCCCACTGTTGAGATCCATAAACACCTAAACATTTAAGTTGCTAAAGTATGTTACTCTGACCCTACTAAGTCATATGTACAGAAGAAGGAAAAAAATGATAGTAAGATGCTTACATCAGAAATGTAGACAGTCGCCTCCAGGCGGCACTGCCTTAGGTATCCAGTGACAAAGGGAATGTACAAAAGTGACGAGAACAGGGTGTACTAACGTAGTGTTTTCCTAGAATGCAAATGCCTCAATTCAGTATTAAGAAAAATTAACTAAAATTTTGAAGTAAGACAAAAAGATTCTACATGTCCTTGTAATGTTATATTGTCCACCAAGGATCATTAGCATTCTGGGGAAGGGATAGGCAAATTTTTTTCTGTAATGATCCAGAGAACAAATATTTTAGGCTCTCAGGCCAGATGGTGTCTGCTGCAACTACCTGCCTCTACCACTGTTAGCACAGAAGCCGCCACAGATAACACATAACTGATCTGTGTCCCAATAACAATGTATTTACAAAAACAGGCGCTTGGGACTTCCCTGGCAGTCCAGTGGTTGAGACTTCGCCTTCCAGTGCAGGGGGTGCGGGTTTGATCCCTGGTGGGGGAACTAAGATCCCACATGCCTCAGGGCCAGAAAACCAAAACATAAAACACAAGCAATATTGTAACAAATTCAATAAAGACTTTAAAAATGGTCCACGTCAAAAAAAAAAAATCTTAAAAATAAAAACAAACAAACTGGTGCTTGGCCCATGGGCCATAGTTTGGCATAAAGGATGGGTTCAGGTGATACAAGTAAATAGGACTTAGAAACACTGGTTCAGAGCAAGAGTCAATTCTCTAACAATCCTGATTATATATAAAGAGAAGAAAGTCTCAGTCTGCTGCTAGAATGTCTTTAACCTGCATCTCACAGTTGCAAATCTTTTAACAGTAGGAGAACAGACCTCAGGCTCAGAACCAGCCAGGCAATACTATCTCAGCTAGAATTTAATAACATGTGTTTTCAGTGTAATTACCTTCACAGTTACTTTCCAGTTACAGCAAATGACACATTTATGGCAGTAATATAAAGATTCCTTTTTAAATAAATTTAAATAAAAATTAGGAGTCAGTTTAATGAAAAACATTAAGTACATGATAGCACAGCTGTTACACGGATATGGCAAAAATGGTAAAGCTGACGTCAAAATGACCAGAGCTGGGAAGTAGAGTACACTCTGCAGGAAACAAAGACAAATAACAAAGCATCATCCTCGCCCTTACTAATCAGTCCTGCATCCTGAGTGAAGCTGGAACCTCCTCAGGCCTTGCTTTCTTCATCTACAAAATGAGAAGTGATCTAAGGCTGGGTTCTCCAAATTTTAACCACCAGCATGCCAACAGTACAATTTTTGTTATATCCACATACTACCTGTCCCATTATGAATTTAATTCTCCTTAAATAGTCATTTTTTAAATTAAAATACACTTCATTTGAATGGGACACTCTAACGTTACTAAAATTAAAAGCCAACATTTAAAATAAAAAATATACATGATCATTAATTTCTGTTCAACTGCCTGTGTCCCACGTATTCATATACATCAGTATGACACGTTTCGGGCAACAGTACTGGAAGGCAGAGCTTCCCATTCAGTTTGCTGAGGACGCCACTTGCAGCAGATGCGTGGCAGGTATAGCAAGATTCTGACCACTTCAACCACTGGAGTGGCAGCACAGGGCCTGCGAGTGCTGGAGGCCCCATGCTGCTGTTTCTGCAGCCCTGTCTGTTTACCTCAATAGGCCGTATACGTGTGTATGCATGACCTTAGCATTTTCTCTGGGCGCCATGGCATGAAAAAGGTAGGGAGCGTTCACCTAAAGCATCCTTTGGCTTGGAGAGTCCATGATACAGATATTTTCCTTTTCTATTTTTATTTTCGATTTTCTTCACGACAAGCGCAAACACCCAAAAAGGGAGTGTCAGAATGTGCCCTGAGAGGTTTAGAAACGCTTCCATCTCATGTCTAAAGGAGACCACCAGCACTCAAGAAGTGGTATATTAGAATGACTGATTTTATACTGATTACCATGAAAAAAGTTTTATCCCAAATCTTACTGCTGATGGTCTCCTTAAAGACTTTTATTTGAAAAATAAACATTTTCGCTAATGTACATATTCACATAGATATAGCCTTACTCACCAACCATTTTCATTTTTACGTTTGGATAGTATCTGTTCCTTATCCACAGAAACATTACAGGAAACACCTAGAAAGAAGAAAGTAACAATAATTTCTTAATGCCGTTTGTTACAATACACACGCAGACATTGAGAGAACTTCTAATTCAACTTTTATTTTAGAACCCAGAAGGCCAGAAAAAAAAAAGGCTCAAAAGTCCCACACACGGGGTAGTTTAAGACTAAATGTACAGGGTCTTCTGGAAAAAGAGCAGAATAAGAGTTATTTCCTTCCGTTCCCAGAAAACTCTGAAATTAACAAAGTGAATAAAAGTAGGAAGAAAAAAATTCAACTGACGGTAAACTTTGGGACAATTAGAACCTCAAATCACGGACTATCAAGAATATCCGCCAGACACAGTAAAACTGGGATCAACCCAAGGAAGAGGCTAAAAGCCTGTGCGTACATCTCCAGATCTCACACGCAGAGCTCGTTTCTCTAGAAGTAACTGAGAGGGTCCTCAGGAGCTCAGCCCAAAACCTTTTAGACCACAACCTGGACAGGGGTCACAGCTGAACCCTAGAAGCAGCAGGAAACATTCCCGTTTCCCAAGTTCAGAACACACTAAAGGCGGGGGAATCGGGAGCAGAGGGACATGAAGAAAGGACATCAGACCTACAATGGCCAGAACAGACTCTCGATTTCACCTCCTCTACAGTCTACCTTAACTCAGTAAATTCCACTTCCATCTACCCATCGCTCAAATCAGAAACCGGTATCACCCGATTCACTGTCTCCTTATACTTCTCCCTGCAGAGACACTCCACAGATAAACCTGTCAATTCTACCTCACAACCCTCACTCCAGCCCCCAAACCACCTCCACCTCCTCTGGCTGGACGGCTGCACTAGCTCCTCACTGACCTGCCCACTTCCATGCTGCTTCTTCTCTTCAGTGCATCCTCCAAAGAAAAGACTGGGTCATATCACTCTCCTGCTTAAACAACAACTCATGCACTAGAATAGATTCTCATTCCATAGAACAGCCTACAAGGCCCTAAATTTTCTGGCCCCTTCCTTCCTCCCTAAATATTATCTTTAATCTACCATTCGGTCTCGCTAGCCTCAAGGCCCTTGCACTAGCTGCTCCCTGTGCCTGGAAAAAGCAAAGAGCATGACACCAGAACTGAACATGCAGCCAAGTTGACATTCCTGTATAAAGACAACAGAAAGACATTTTCAAGCGCTCAAACTTGAAGCTTTCTTGGGGATGGGAAAACCACTGGTGAAGATTAATCAAATAAACCACACAGGAATGAGAAAGCTATTAATAAGCCTTCTCATTATTAATAAGAGTCCTGGACTTGAGAAATAAGTTCATAGAAACATTGTATTAAAGCTAAAGGACGATGCTATGGCTACGGAACAGTATGTAAATGTTATAAACCTTGACAAAGTAAAAACAATTAAACTAACTCCAATTGGAGCGGGGAGGGGAATGGAAATTAATCCAACATTCATTTTCTAATCTTTCACTGGGAGGAAGGGGGGGGTGTTAAATCAATTTGTCTAAAGCTGATAAAAAAGGATATTTATATATACTTTTTAAATTTTAAAAACTACTGGTATAGACAAACTAAATAACAGAATAGTGTTTTCATAGATAAAACAAAAGCGCCCACGTGATAAAGGAGAGAAAAGACGTAAAAACAGAAAGGATGGTAAAGATTTAGAACCAAACATATCAATATTATTTCTTAAAAATAACATAAATGTCAATGACATTTATGTCAATGACATAAACTCACCTACTAAAAGGAAGAGCTTCTCCTACTGTATCAGAATCAACCCAAATACATACACGTTGCTCTAATGGTGGCAACACTGGGAAAAAACCCAGATCTCTGTCAACAGGGGCAGACTGGGAGGATGAATGGCATCTCCATTAAAGATATCACTTACATGGTGCTTCCTATGTCTTCTGAGCACATGACACACATCAACTCACTTAATCCTCCGAATCACCCCATTAAGTATTATCCCCATTTTTACAGAGGAGAAAACTGAGGCACAGAGAGACTAAGTAGCTTGCCCAAAAAGACACAGCTAGTAAGTGGCAGGCCAGGATTCAAACCCATGCAGTTGAGGGCCATGATCTATACTGCCTCTCAGCAGGGGTACAACAAGAAGCTATTAAAAACGTGAAGTATATCTATATGCACTAATATGGAAAAATACTCAGAATATATGTGCAGAATAAAAAAGTAAGGATGCTTAACAGTATAAATAATATAATCTCAAGTATGTTTTGAAAAATTTACATCTTTAGGGAATTCCAAAAAATTTACATATTTAAACATGCTCATACATGCACGGAGAGTATCTGGAAGTATAAATGAGAATAAAGCATGTTGAACTCTGGGGACATGAGAGTGTCAGCATTGGGGGATAAATCCTTTTGCATTGATTTTAATAGCTGCAAAGGGTTAATGTCAATGAATTGTATGGGAAATGTATGTTCTTAGGCTTTTGTTTAACAACTGAAAGGGACTATCGTTAATTGCATCCTTAAGGAAAAGAGGTTCCAAAAAGTTTCAGGTTAACAGGTGGACACTGCTGTCCTCCTTTCTTCCCAATATATCCCAGGAAGGAAAACATTCCACAAATGTCAACGAATCGGTGGTGAATTTCTGCCATAAAATATTTACAGAATTCAAACAGAGCATAAATTTCATCTTGAAAACCACAAGTCCAAAAAGAACATACATTTTTACACCAACTCAGAAAAAATATGTGAACCACTCCCCTATACAAATACTATGAAAACAACAAAACCAGGAAACGTTGGGGAAACATAAAGGTTTCAAAAGATACTGGCTCTACCAGTTACCTGTATGTTTACTACATCCTCCTTCCTCTCCAATTTTGATAGGACTGTTGGTGCTTTTATTGCAAGTCTCCTTTAATTTTTTTGATACCATTATGTTCTGTCAACTCTACGGTTGTTAACACTTCAGACGGTAAATGTGTCCGCTGATACAACTATGAAGACTTGAGAAATCAACCCTGACATCCCCCGAAGGAAGCACGCAGCTTTAAAGCTTAATGTCCTAAACCATTAACAATACTATTTACCGATTAACAGCCCGCTAATTTCTATGAGGAGTAACACAGAATATCTACACCCTAAATGCTTACAACCTAGTTGGTCATTTTTTTCTAAGTAATGCTCACGACGACACTGATTCATCCACTGCTCTTCTGGGACGGGAGAACCTCAGAAAAGAACCTGTCACTCGTGAGTCCAAGGTGCAGGGATGACTCTCCTCCTCCCCTTTTTCTGGGACAGCTCACCATCTCAGATTTTTCTGCTTTTAAAGACCCTGGGAGGGTCTTCCGTGGTGGCGCAGCGGTTAAGAATCTGCCTGCCAATGCAGGGGACTCGGGTTCGAGTCCTTGTCCGGGAAGATCCCACATGCCGCGGAGCAACTAAGCCTGTGTGCCACAACTACTGAGCCTGCGCTCTGGAGCCCGCGAGCCACAACTACTGAACCCATATGCCACAACTACTGAAGACCGCGCGCCTAGAGCCCGTGCTCCGCAACGAGAAGCCCCTGCAATGAGAAGCCCGCGCACCACAACAAAGAGTAGCCCCCGCTCGCCCCAACTAGAGAAAGCCCACGTGCAGCAACGAAAAACCCAACGCGGCCAAAAATAAATAAATTTATTAAAAATAAATAAATATAAATAAAGACCCTGGGAGGCCCCGAAACACCTCCGCCTCCTCCGGGGCCGCCCAGGTGCGGCACACCCGGGAAGAAGGCGGTCCTAAGTCCTAAGCCCCCCGCCCGAACTGACAGCGCAGCAGGATGCAGTTGGTGTCTTCCTGGCTCGTCACCCAGCTCAGCGAGTCGCCCAGTGGCCGCCGGCAACCAGAGCACAGAAACACCAGCGGCCTGTCCTCCTCCTCCGCCGGCTCCGCAGTCTCCTCGCGCCGCGTCCTTTCCGTGCTGGCCACCGACGCGTCCCCGCTCACGCAGCTCCACATGCTCGCCCACTTCTGCAGCAGCTGGTGGCGGCTCGAGTCTTCTGAGAGCCGCTTGCCTAAGAGCGAGGAGTTGCTCCACTTGCCCTTGTCGCCACACGCACAGCTAGTAGAGGAGCATGTTTTGCAACAAGCCTGAGACCAAGGACCCGCCATTAGCTACAAATTGCCTGCGCCGCGGAGGGTCACGGGAAAAACGCCGTTGCGCGTGCGCGAGGCGGGGCGAGGCGGCGCAGGGGGAGGGGGGAGGGGCGGCAGGCAGCCTGGGAGCGCGCTTGCTCGCGGTGGAGCGGGGCCTGGCGGGGGAGTCACTGCGCCTGCGTCGCGCTTTCCAGCCTTAGGAAATTGAGGCTGCCCGAGATCCGCTCGCTAGGCTGCCTGGGGAGAGAGTGCTGCCTCTTACATAGGAGGGGAAGCGTCTTTGAAAAAGTTAGTCCCACCGAACTACATTACCAGCCCCTCACGGAGACCTTGGCAATGGTTACGAAAGAGAATATGCCGCCTATACACCACTCAGAGATAGAGGAGTTGGGGCGCAGTCCTGCTTTCTCCGGCCTCCTCCCTCTATGTTTCTGTGGCTACAGCCCCTCAAATTTAGCGTGCCTGAGAGTCACCTGGGAGCTGGATGGGACACAGATTTCTGAGCCCCACTGTGGACTGAAAAAACAATGCACGACTTAAAAGTTGAGAATTATGTTTTATGTGGTGGACTCGCTGAGGACTTCAGCCCAGGAGGCAGCCTGTCAGATAGTTGGGAGGGACTGCTCCAAAGAGGTAAGGAAGGAGCCAGGATACACAGGAGATTTTGGAAAAACAAACAAATCAACAACAACAAAAACAGGTAGTTGGAACATCAGATGATGTTGTCTTTTTAAATTTATTTATTTATTTATTATTTATTTTGGCTCTGCCGGGTCTTAGTTGCGGCACGCGGCACATGGGATCTTTAGTTGTGGCCTGAGACTGACCTTCATGGTTGTGGCTTTAGTTGTGGCATACGGACACTTAAGTTGCAGCATGCGAACACTTAGTTGCGGCATGCATGTGGGATCTGGTTCCCTGACCAGGGATCAAACCCGGGCCCCCTGCACTGGGAGCGTGGAGTCTTACACACTGGACCACGAGGGAAGTCCCAAATGATCACTGTTAATTAAAGAAAACCAGACATCTGAAGTTAATGCATTTAGCGCTTTTTTGTATATGGGAAGATGCAAGAATCTGGGCTCATTGAAATCAGGGCTGCCACAGTGGCTGATGGCTCGATAGCCAAAACATCCTTTGTTTACTCATATGGCAGGCACCATTCTTCGTCCACACCCCCTTCACAGATTCTCCATCAATAGGTCAGGATGGGCCCGAGAATTTGCTTAACAGGCTCCTGGGTGATGCAGATGCTGTCAGTCGGGGCACCTCCACGTTTGGTTGCCACTGCTTTAGTTTGTCTGCCTAACTTCCTTGAGGTGGAGAAAGCAAGTGTTGTTGGGGAGCCACCCTGTCACATGTTCCTTTTATGCATTGTTATTGCTCTAACGAGACCCCGGAAAGGGCCCCAGATCACTCAGGCTAGCACTGCAAGGACAAGCTGGAAAGGTGGGTGTGGGCAGCAGTGGTGTCACTGGAAAGCATGGAAGTGCCTCTGCTGTCTGGATCTGCGAGCCCCTCGCCCCTTGCACCAAGTGAGCATTCCTTCTGTCTGGTAAGGACAGCCTTCCTCAGCTGCCCCAGAAAGCCGGCCTCTGACTTTAAAGCACCACAGGTTAGGACAGGAAAGGATGGTGGGAAATGGACCGGCTGCATCATGGACAACCTGGCGGCATATCTGGGAAGAAAGGAACCCCCAAGGTCCTACGTCTGTTCTTAGAATCCTTTGGGTGTGTCCTAAGTCACTGCCCACTTTGCTTGGTCTGGTAAACTATCTACCAAAAAATTTGCTTCCAACTTTAGTGCCTCTGGCCACCAGCAACAAGCAAAAACTTTGGAGTCAAAAGCCTTGGGTTGACCTAACCCTTCAGGAGGTATAACCACCGTGTAGGAAACCGGAAAGGCTACTTGCCTTCCCTGAGTCTAATTTTTCATGGTTTACGTGGGTCAGTACTGCAGTGGGGTTTTTATGGGGATCATGATATAATATGCATGAAAATACTTTATCTCTAGCAAACTGTGCCCATGTTCATTAGTCTCCAAGTGGGAGAAAATTCTTCAGATATTTTAGGCTTTTATTTCACCCGTGGAATTGCCTTCCCTCCTCTGCTTCTTTTGTGGAGGCAAGCCTGACCTCGCAGGACTGCTGTTTTCAAGCACAATATCTCTGGTACAAGTAAATGGGTAATAACCTTGGAATTCAAGGGATAATCTCTTTGCCTCAGACTTTGGGTTCCTACTGGCAACATTAAATACTGTGGGATATCCCAGTAAGGAAGGAATGCAGAGCAGGGCTGCCTGACGACTTTCAGCGGTCCTAGGAACTCGTGCCTTGCTGGGCCCATTCCTCCATTTAAATTTTAAAAACATTGTTTTAAAATAAATCATCATCATAATAATAGTTTACAACAGTATTGCTATAAAGATACATATGCAAATATTATACTTTAAAATATTTTCTTTGACCTAAAAGTTCATTTGTTTCCTGCTGACTTCAAAATTCAAACATTTTCATGGGGCCCTAAAAATATCACAGGCCCTCAGCTTTGTGTCTAATGGAAAAGTCGTCCCCGAGGCAAAATAAACGCCTTTTAAAGTCATGAGTATGTTTGTATTACGAATATAAAATATTTAGATACCCACAAAATCACGTTTTATGTAGGGACAAAAAGAGATGCTTGGGTACGATGACCTTGGACTGGGTGGGTGTAATTTTTTTTTTTTTTTTTTTTTTTTTTGTGCGGTATGCGGGCCTCTCACTGCTGTGGCCTCTCCCGTTGCGGAGCACAGGCTCCGGACGCGCAGGGTCAGCGGCCATGGCTCACGGGCCCAGCCGCTCCACGGTATGTGGGATCCTCCCGGACCGGGGCACGAACCCATGTCCCCTGCATCGGCAGGCGGACTCTCAACCACTGCGCCACCAGGGAAGCCCTACCACCCTTCTTCTTAATTACACAACTAGGAGATGTGGATAAGGCTGAGTCTAAGCCCCATCACCACCACGACCATCACCACCAATTCCAAGAATGGGTCCCCAGAGGTTTAACCCAATGGGGAGAACCCACGTCTCTCCCACAGTTACTGAGCAGGGATGGCTCCTACCCCAGGCTTAAGCCAATTGGCACACGGTGCTCCCCTGGCTTTAGGAATTGACTCGGGATAAGAACTTGACCCACGTTGTCAAATTTTATCCAGTCAGAGTAAGTCTCAAGACTCTTGTTTAGTGGTTGAGGGAAGAGATATCCTCTTTGTTCGCTGGAAGCACATACCCATGTTGTATGGCAACCACCTTGTAAACACAGATGGGCGGAACTGAGAGAATTACAGAGAAATGGAGCACATGATGGCTGGACTTCTTCAATTATGTGAACCAATAAATTCTCTTTATTGTGGAAGCCAGTCTGAACTGTTTTGTATCTTTTTACTAGTAATTAAGAGCATGTGTAACAGTCTCTTACAGCCTGTTAAAATTGAGGTTTCGACTGAGAGTCCAAGAGGAGGTAAAGATGACTTACCAGAATGTGTGAGACCCATTGCTTCGCCCACCCCACGCCCTGGAGGAATGTTCAGAGCGGATATTGGAGAGCTAATTCACTCCTGCCCTTAAACCTCCTCCCACATTTGGGGAATATTAGAGACTGGAGTAAGTGGTGACAGGGATGACTTCCTGAGCGTTTCTTTGGAGACTGGCTGGGTTGTAAGCTCCAGTCCTCTTCCCCGGTAGACAGGGTGAAGGGTATCTGCCCACTTGCTTCAGTCTGGCTGAGAGGAGACTTCAATGAACGATTCCCAGAGCCTGTGTGTCCCCAGATGTTTGCAGACACAGTGGCCCGCAGGAGAATTCGGCTGTTGAGTTGTTTTGGGGGCGTGGGGGGGCACACAACAAAGGTGAGCCAGATAGGGACTTCCCTGATGGCACAGTGGTTAGGAATCCGCCTGCCAATGCAGAGGACACGGGTTCAAGCCCTGGTCCGGGAAGATCCCACATGCCGCGGAGCAACTAAGCCCGTGCGCCACAACTACTGAGACTGCGCTCTAGAGCCCGCAAGCCACAGCTACTGAGCCTGCGTGCCACAACTACTGAGCCCGCGCGCCTAGAGCCCGCGCTCCGCAACAAGAGAAGCCTCCGCACTGAGAAGCCTGCGCACTGCAGCAAAGAGTAGCGCCCGCTCGCCACAACTAGAGAAAGCCTGCGTGCAGCAACGAAGACCCAACGCGGCCAAAAATAAATTAATTAAATTAATTAAACATTAAACAAAAAAAGGGTGAGCCAGATAGATTGTCAACCAGACACGAATTTTGCTGGTGGGAAGGTCACCTAGAATTTTAAGTTCTGCCCAAGAAGATGACCTGGAAGGATGAAGATTCTCCAACAGGGAGCATTCACGTGTGAAAGGGCCCCTGGAGAACCAGGGGGGCAGCAGCCCAAGGGGAGACTCCCCGCTCATGGGTGTGCAGCTGGGGGGTGGGGTACAGGGAGTTTCTGAGGGACCAGGAGAGAGAGCTGGTTCTAATCATGCCAGGCCTGAGGGTGCAAAACCAGGTTATGACAGAACCAGTTCAAGGGAAACTGCCCTGTCCCCTTTGTCCCCCAATTCAGTCTAGGAATGGGATCAGCAGGGGCCAGATGAGGGGTAAAAAGGAGCAGAGCCAGCCACGTGCCCTTCCCCCACGAGAGGCAGGAGCCCACTTGCACATCCTACCTGGGGGAGGGGGGTGATTCTTATGCTGGAGTCAGGATTGCAGTGTTGATTAATATCTTGGACTGAATGCTGTCATTCCATCACTGAGATTCTGTTTGCAGCTAAAGTGGCTGCAGAATTGTTTACTCCCTAAGTGGGAGGGTGGGGGAGTACTCAAATTCCCACAACTTGGGGAGGGTTGCTTTACAAAGTGTCAAATAACAAAGGTGGAGACTGCGTGGCAGGAGAAGACCTCAGGGATAGAAGGAACCTCGGTTAATAGCATTGGAACTGACACCACCCCTCCCTCAACCCACAGGTATGCAGGGAGGGAAACAGAGTTAGGAAGAGCAGACCACCTTGAGAGGCTCACCCTTCCATCAAGGGAGGCAGCCAGCTGGGCTGACCTCCCAGGGAGGGAGACTGGAAATGAAATTCCTTGACCATGTTCTCATCCCTCCCTCCAGTTTCCTGCTGGAGCTCCCCATTGCCCAAATCCAACTGGAACCCAGAGGGCACGAAGCATATTGATGTGATCCGTACACATCAAGGTAGAGAGTGGATCTGGAGGGGCAACTGGAAGGAAACCCACACACAGCCCACCTTTGCTCAGGAGCACGGGAAATCCATCCTCGCCAAATAAGTTCTTAGGGCATAATAGGAAGCAAAATTCAAAATAAGGTCTGTCTTGAAACTATCCTTCAGTCCATCTTTTTTTTTTTAATTAATTAATTTATTTATTTATACTGCATTTTTGCTGCGTTGTGTCTTCGTTGCTCCACACGGGCTTTCTCTCTTTGCTGCGAGCGGGGGCTACTCTTTGTTGTGGTGTGTGTGGGCTCCTCATTGCGGTGGCTTCTGTTGTTGCAGAGCATGGGCTCTAGGTGCGCAGGCTCAGTAGTTGTGGCTCGCGGGCTCTAGAGCGCAGGCTCAGTAACTGTGGTGCACAGGCTTAGTTGCTCTGCAACATGTGGGATCTTCCCAGACCAGGGCTCAAACCCATGCCCCCTGCATTGGCAGGCAGATTCTTAACCAATGTGCCACCAGGGAAGTCCCTATCCTTCAGTCCATCTTGCCCAACATACCAGTTACTTGGACTATCTGATTCAACCCTCATTTCTGGCTGGGTTTAAAAGACTTGGTGTAATTAACAGTCAAATGCTAGTCTAATTTAATATCTATGGCTAGCATTAGAGAAAGAGAAAGCGGTGAAGCAAGAAACTATAACTGGGGTAGAGAAGGAGGAACAGGAAAAGTGGGAGAAGAAATGCATGAGACCTTGACAGTTTTGATGGAAAAAATTTGACTTTTTAAAAGTGCTCTGGCAATGGGGAAAATCAGAAATTAATGGCGTCTGATTACGATCAGGGACTAGATGTTAATTGCATGCACTTCCTTACACTTACACATAGAAGGACAATGAGGTGTGTATTGTGAGATGATCACAGAAAAAAGAAAAAGAAGAATGACAAAGAGGTGTGATTACAGGTCATCCGAGTCAGCCGCTAGCCCCGTTAGTATTTAGGGAACTGGCTGCAGCTGCATTTGAAGAATGTTTGGTCCAGCTCTTACCAGTAGAGAGGTGTCTGGGAGCCAACTTGTACTGCCCTCCCCGACTAGCTGGCACGAAGAGAAAGCCATGCCACATAGTCAGCCCCCAGGGACCTTCTGCCACAATCAGAGCCTCCTTAGGGCGATCAAATACACTGTGGGAAAAGGGTGGTTAGATATTTATATCTGTGTTCCAGGGGTGAAACAATAACTACAGGAATATGCTTCACCTTCTGAAAAATTCTCAGAGGCAGGATGTTCTTTAAATAGTTCTGTTTCCCTCTCCTAGTCAATGTGTGGAATCACGATTTTCCGGTCTTTAACAGAGATATTTAATTCTCATGCAAGTTAAAAAGGAATAAGGAGAAGAACTTGTGACTTTTCGGCAAAATCATGTGTTTGAGCTGGAAAAGAATCACAGAGATACTTCATCCTCATGAAGTATCCACAAATAGAAGAGTGAGATCTGGTTTGTCTCAGAAGTCATGGGTCTGGCTGGTGGAAGAGAACGGTAGACACCCGGGCTGTTAGATGTCCAGCGCTCTTCCCCTTTCTCGGGAAAACTGTTTCCCCTTCCCCCCCAACAGCATGGTTGTGGTAGGGCTTCCCATCTTGAGGGTCTTACCCGACTCCTGCCCCATCCCAGAGGTGGGCTCTCACCGGTCTCAGCCACCACCTTCCTGGCCACAGAGATTGGCTCTCGGTGAGCAGGTGTGAGAGCTAGAGCCTGTCCAAGTCCATCCCTGGAACTTTTCATGTCAAAGCTTGGAGGGAGAGTCCTCTGCTCACCCTTTCCTCTTGACTCATGATCCCAGAACTGTCATCAGCCATGTCCCCAGCTAGGTGGAACAGCCTGGCATGACACTGACCGTCAGAGAGAAGCAAGGCGTGAGGTGGAGATCAAGAGTAACAGCAGTATCCCGGTTCCCACCACACTCCCCCCCAGTTCTGCAGGCACCCCTCACAAAGTGTTCCCGTTAAAACCCACTGGTGTTTAAGCTAGTTAGAATCAGGTTTCTGTTGCTCACTACCGAGAGTTGTGACTAATACACAGATTCCAGTCTAGAACCTCAGTCTCTTGACCCTAAATACAGCGGTCATACCACTACACCAAATCGTTGAAATTCAACACCATACATTTGATAATGCCTTGTAGTTTTCAAAATATAGTCCCTCAAGGGGGCTAACTCTGGAGAATTACAATATCAGGTAAGGGAAGAATATATTTCCAGTATCAAATTCTTAAGTCAGTCCCTGCTTTCTTTCCAAGCACCCCTTTGTTTCCCCCTAGTGCTTTTCATCTTTTTTTGTGTATAACCAGAGGAAGGTCTCAATTAGGGAATAGTTTATAACACCCATACCAAACACCTAAACTCAACACGGACTGATCCAAAAGTAAAGATTGTAACTCCTGGATCGGGAATAATACTAGAGAGACCTTAAGTATCAAAAATATAAATTATGTATCTCTAAAGAGATTTGAGGCAATGTTGCATCCATGGTAGAAGGCCTGGAAGATAACATTGAAGAAAATTCACAGAAAATATAGTAAAATAACTAAGAAATATAAAAAGTGGGGAAAAAAGATGAGAGGCATAAGCTATCAGTCCAAGAGGTCCAACATCTGACTAACAGGTTGTTCAAACAGACAGGAAAGACAAAATAAAGGAGAACAAATAATCAAAGGAATAATACAATATAATTTCTCAGGGCTAAAAGATATCACTCTTCAGATAGAAAGGATATACCAACTGCCCAGCACAAAGAATGAAATAATCTCACACCCGGACTTAGCATTGTAAAATACCAGAACTCCAACCTTCAGAAAAGATTCCAAAGTTTCACAGAAAAAAGAGGTGCAAGAATCAGAATGGTGTTAGACTTCTCATCAGCAACTCAATTTCGGAAGCTAGAAAGTTCAAAGTTCAGAGGTCAAATAATATTTACATGGGAATTACCCACTTGAATCATGATCCATGTACTGTTGACATTTTCAGACATAACTGGACTTCAAAAATATTTCTTAAACATATCCTTTCTTATTCAAAAACGTGTTGCAACAAGAAATGTGAGAGCAAGGTCGCAGTTAAAGAAAAGCAAATATTTAACATGTGAAGGGATTCTCCACCACCCTGATTTTTAAACTACACTGAAAACCAACAGCTCACCTATCAGTTTGATAAAATCCGCAAGTTTGACAACATAATCCGTTGCCCAGACTATTGTCCGGGAAAACAGGTAGTTTCCTACCTGATGAGAATGCAAGATATTATAACTTCTACAGAAAGGAATTGTCAACGTCTAACACAATTACATATGTATGTATCCCTTGACACAGAATTCTCACTTTCGGGAATCGATTCCAAAAATGCAATGACAAAAATATGATAAAAACATGAACCCAAGGTATCACAGCACTATCAGCAATAACAATGACTGAAAACAACCCAAACAGCCACCAGCTGGAAACTGGATGGGTAAGTTGTCATATAGCTACACAAGGGCAGCATTATGTATCTGTAAAAAAGAAAAAGTATCTCTACGTGCCACGGAGAGATAAATTAAGTGAAAAAAAAGCAAGATAAAAAAAATGTAGTTTGCTACTGCACATCTAAAAAGGGAGAAAGGGAAAGAATGAATATATATACATATTTATTTATTTATTTTTAATTGAAGGATAAACCAAAAACAGTTTTTTCTAAAGTGCTTACTTGGGTGGAAAGTAACAGGAAGAGAGAAGAATAGAAGCTAGAGCTCTGTAGATACACCTTATTTTGTATATTTGATTTTGGAATCAGGTAAAAATTTTATAAATATTACATAATTATAAAACAAAATAAAAATTGTAAAGTGATCTCTAAATATTGCAATATTTAATATATTTAGTGGTAGCATAACTTCATACAGAAGAACAATTTCAAGTGACTAAAACATGAAGTTGACTATACATATCTTGTAGGAGATACTCCAAGAACAGCAGCAACAGCAAAAAAAAACCCTGCCCCGGGCTTCCCTGGTGGCGCAGTGGTTGAGAGTCCGCCTGCCGATGCAGGGGACGCAGATTCGAGCCCCGGTCCAGGAAGATCCCACATGCCGCAGAGTGGCTGGGCGCGTGAGCCATGGCCGCTGAGCCTGCGCGTCCGGAGCCTGTGCTCCGCAACGGGAGAGGCCACGTCAGTGAGAGGCCCGCGTACCACAAAAAAAAAAAAAAAAAAAAATACAACCCTGCCCCAATCCCCGAAAAGAGATCTAAAACTGTTTTCAGTAATCATGTTGTTGATATTAATATTATTATTCTGAGACTGTATGTGTATTGTATATTGAGTAATTATAATTATTTAGGGGAATAGGATTTTAAATTTTGGAAAAAAGAGATGCAGCTAAGAAAGTTAAAGTTAATTAAACCTCCACGGTGATGATTTTGAATTTAAAAGTATCAGTATGAGAGAAAAGAAAATAATTAAAAACAGGAAAACAAGCACAACAAACAAACAAAATATAAGTATGAACTCATGATATTTTTACCTTAAAAAATAAATATTTCCTAGCTCTGTACATTGACTCGGCCTGAGCACTGTAACCAGTTCAGTAGCAATAAGCACCCTTAGCACCCAGATTATGATAGCTAAATATTTCCTACTGAAAGAAACCAGGAGTCCTTGCAGAAATGGCTGAATCCATAATCTGGGGTAAGAAATGAGCCTGGAACATCTTGTCATTCCAGAAAGCAAAGAAGCTATAAAAACCAAAACAAAGCAAACTACTAATGTAACCAACATGAAGAGGCTCTCACTGTCCAAATACTGTATGAGGTAATTTGTGCATCAGTAAAGATAATAGCTGTAATGGATTGGAACACACACGTTTAATTGCACGAGTTCACAGTGATTCAGAATAAAAACGAAAACAAACAAACAAACAAAACCTCTCACTGTTCACTGCTAGAAGATGCTAGAAAATCCAACTATTATTTTGAAAACTGGCAAAATGAAAAAAAAGGAAAGAAGGAAACAAACAAGTAAATCAAGTATTTGTCCCACCTTGATATGAACTGTACCTCGAGTAACCAAATAGTTCATAAAGGAAGGGTTTCTTTGTTTGTTTTCTTTTTTGTTGTTGTTTCGTTTTGTTTTGTTCTTTTCAGAAGGATGGTAGCTAATAAGTGAAGAAGGAATAAAGAAATCACCATTTTTACAATGCTTAATGCGTTAAAGGATCTCGCTGGCTGATCACATCACACAAAAAGACACAACTGGACACTGTGTCTCCTGAGTGTAGGACACCACACCACATATGAGGTATTCTTGCCAAAAAAAAAAAAAAAAATTGAACGTAAATCTGATCCAGCCTCCAGATCTAACTTCACTTTCCAGGAAATACAGGGAATGGGGAACATGACTAAACCCACATGGGATCCAACTGGCAAACTCTTCAGGGCAAATAACTCATTTCCTCAACAAATAAATTCCAAATTAAATTTGAAAAAGTAGGAGGGAGAGGAAGCCTACAAATTTAGCAAGAGACTTCAGAGTCATTTCAACCAATTGCAACACATGCAACTTATTTGCTCCTGATTTGAACAAATTAACTATAAAGAAATTATGAGACAAACTGGGAAAATCTTAACATTGACTAGATATTTGATGCAATTAACTACTATTCATTCTTAGTGGGATAACAGTATTATGGTTTTACTTAAAAAAAAATCCTCCTTCAGAGATACATACTAAAATATTTACAGATGAAATGATGTATTTAGGATTTGCTACACAATAGTCCAGAATCAGGGGAGTGGATGGAGCTACAGATGAAACTAAATTACCCACGACTTGATAGTTGTTGAAGTTGAGTGATGGTTCCACGGAGTTTTATAATACTATTCTCGCTGCTTTTGCAAAAGTTTGAAATTGTCTATGATAAAAATGTATTTCTTCAAAAAAGTCATGCAAAGTTTGTATTTACTCTGTTATATATCTATGCTTGTTTCAATATTAAAATGTAACTTTTTACCAGAAATCTTTGACAGCAATGGATACCCCAGAGAGAAGTGCTGTGTTTACCTTAAGAATGTATATACCCACAACATGACATTCTCTGCCCCACGTGGCAGGCTGAATAATAGCCCCCCAAAACGTCCACACCTAATGCCTGGAACCATGTGAATACTACTCTTTATGGCGAAAGGGACTTTGCAGATGTGACTGAATTAAGGATTTTGAGATGGAGAGATTATCCTGGATTGTCTGGGTGGACGCAATGTCATATGCATCTTCATAAGTAGGAAAAGAGAGATTTGACTACATAAGAAGAAGGTGATGTGACAAAGGAATCAAGAGGAAAAAATGTATGGCGGGAACACAAGCTGAGGAATGAGAACAGCCTCCAGAAGCTGAAAAAAGCAAGGAAACAGATTTCTCCAGAAAGGCCACCAGAAGGAACCAGTCTTGGCAACAGCTTGATTTTAGCCCCAGAACTCATTTTGAATTTCTGACTCCCAGGACGGTAAGGTAATAAATCTGTGTTGTTTTCAGCCACCATGTCTGTGGTAATCTGTCATGGCAGCCGTAGGACATGAATACACCCAGTTTGCAAGTCCAAGGTGTCCTGGGCAGAGCTTGCAGGCTGCCCTACCTGCCTGTATCCCAGAAAATGGGGCTCCCAACACCTGAGTAGTGTATTGTGAGAATCGCAGAAAACACGGAACACAGTGGCCAGCTTAGGTCATTGTCCAGTAAATGTTTGTTCCCTCCTTTCTTCTCTTCCTTTACCTTCTCCCCTGTACTCGATCTGTAATCACAAGATAGCTAACAAGCATGCGCATTTCCTGTAAGAGAAAACATTGAAGGAAAAACAACTTTACCTTCAAGTTTGGGGTTATAAATTAAAGTGAGAAGAAAAACAATACCAAATGTCAAGGTCTTCGAGGTATTTGTTAATATAAACATGTCATTGTTATCTCGGAGAGCTGACCTTGATGGGAGTATTAGTTCCTACTTATGTCAAAGGGGAAAAAAATTTTTTTTAATCTGTTTTTCTACCAGGGCACTTTCATGGGTGTTTAAAAGTCAAGATTATTACCGGACCAATAAATTCATTTTTAACAATCTGAAGTGTGAATTCCAGTAATATACAGATGTGATTCCTTTAGACAGAGGAAATTGACTTAAGTGGGTTTTTTTTGTTGTTGTTGCTGTTGTTTTGAAATGGTCCTTTTAAAGACAATTTATTTTATTTACAGATCAGGTAAATTTTACGTACAGTGAAAAAGCATACATTATATCTTAAGTGCACAATTCAATGTTTTGAAAAATGCATATGCTCATGTAACACATCTGTGTCAACAGAAAACAATTCTATCACACCCAGAAAGTTCCTTTGTGCCTCTTCCCAACCTCTCCCCAACTGCCATCCCCAGAAGCAACTAAAAAAATTTTTGGCATAGTTTTGCCCTTTTTTAGCATTTCACATATATGAAATATACTGGTTTTATTCGCATTTCCCTGATAGCTAATTCTATTAAGCACTTTTTAATGTGCTTATTGGCTATTCGCATATCTTTGTGCAATTCAAGTCTATTGCCAATTTTTTAATTGGGTTTTTTTTTATTATTGAGTTATATATTCTGTATATAAATTCTTTATCAGATATATAACTTGTAAATGTTTTCTTCCAGTATGTGGCTTGCCTATTCATTTTCTGAATGGTCTCTTTTTTTTTTTTTTTTTTGCGGTATGCGGGCCTCTCCCGTTGCGGAGCACAGGCTCCGGACGCGCAGGCCCAGCGGCCATGGCTCACGGGCCCAGCCGCTCCGCGGCATGTGGGATCCTCCCGAACCGGGGCACGAACCCGTGTCCCCTGCATCGGCAGGCGGACTCTCAAGCACTGCGTCACCAGGGAAGCCCTGAATGATCTTTTTTGATAAGTAGAATTTTTAAATTTTGGCAAAATACAATTTATCACTATGCCAATTTCTAGTTTTAAAAAAGCTACTGAGATTATGATTGGGATTGCATTGAATATATAAATCAATTTGGGGTCCATTGACATCTTAACAACACCAATGGGTGTGGTTTCCCCCGTAAGCATGGTTTCTGTCTCTAAGTTTTAGGTCTTATTTAATTTCTCTCAGCAATATTTTGCAGTTTTCAGCCTTGCCCATCTTCTGTTAATTTTATTCCTATGTAGTTATAGGGCTTATTTTTACATAACAGCAGACATTTTTAATAGTATCAGAAAGCATAAATTATACTTGAAAAGATGTATATTCTGCAACTGGAGGGTATAGTGTTCTATACAAACAATAAGGTCTAGATGATTGATCATTGTATGAGTTTGCTAGGGCTACCATAACGAAGTACCAAAGACTGGGTGGCTTAAGCAACAGAAATTTATTTTCTCACAATTTCAGAGGCAAGAGATCTGAGATCAAGGTGTCAGTAGCATTGGTTTCATTCTGGGGCCTCTCTCCTTGGCTGTAGACAACCACCTTCTCGCTGTATCCTCACGTGGTCTTTCCTCTGTGTGTGTCTGTCCTACTCTCCTCTTTTTATGAGGTCACCAGTACATTGGACTAGGGCCCATTTTAACGGCCTCATCTGAACTTAATTACCTCTTTAAAGACCCTAACTTAAATCCCTAAATTTATGCTTTTTACTTGATTTAGGGAATTTTCAGCCATTACATTGTCAATATTATTTTTTTCTGTCCCATTCTCTCATTCTTGCTTTTTGGGGTACCATTTACCCATATGCAAGAATGCTTTATACTATCCCACATATCACAGAGTCTATTTTCTAAATCTCTTTTCTCTTTGTTTTTCAGATAGAAAAAGTTCTGATTATCATTCCTCAAGTTCCCCAGCCGTGCCCACTACCATCTCCATTCTGTGTTAAGCCCATCCAGAGAATTTTTCATTACACATGCCGTACTTTTTCAGGTCTGGACTTTCCATCTGTGTTTTGTTTTTGTTTTCAGTTTCCCTTTCTTTGCTCAGATTCCCCCATTTGTTCATTCATTTTGGTTATATTTTCTTTTTAGACATTTGGACATATTTGTAATAGTTGCTTTAAGGTCCTTACCTGCTAATTCCAATATCTAGATGATCTCAGTGCTGGTTTCAATTGACTTCCTTTTCTTCAGACTAGAGAGAAGTTACGTCTTTCCTATGTCTTTGTAATTCTAGTGTTTCTATTGTATAGTGAACATTGTGGATGACATGTTACGGAGACTCTGGATTCTATTATCAAACTCTGCAGTGTTGATTTTTTTATCTACAGGCAGTTAACTTTGCTGGATTCAGACTCCAGACTCTGCTTCTCCTGAAATGAGAGGTAGCTGAAATCTCCATTCCGTTCTTTCAGCTTTTCAGTTGTTACTTTCCACCGGGTTCCTTTGACTCTCCCCTTGCACATATACAGCTCAGGAGTGACCCAAGGATTTTTTGTTAATTTATATTTTGAAATAATGTAAGACACACAGAGGTGTTCAGAAATAGTACAAAGAGCTCCCAGCATCAGCAAAACCAAGAAATTAACGTTGGTGGAATACTATTAACGAAGCTATCGATTTTATATTGATCTCACCAGATTTCCCACTAATGTCCTTTTTAATTTTTAAAATATTTTTTTCCAGTTTTACTAAGATATATTTGACATACAACATGTGTACGTTTAAGGGGTACAACATAATAATGTCTTTTTTCTGATCCAGGAGCCAATTCAGAATGTTACGTCGCATTACTTGTTACGTCGCATTACTTGTTACGTCGCATTACTTGTTACGTCGCATTACTTGTTACGTCGCATTACTTGTTACGTCGCATTACTTGTTACGTCGCATTACTTGTTACGTCGCATTACTTGTTACGTCGCATTACTTGTTACGTTTCTTTAGTCTGCACCAATTTGTGATAGTTCCTCAATTTTTCCTTGACCTTCATCACCTTGACCGTTTTGAAGAGGACTGGTCAGTTATTTTGTAGAATGTCCTTCAATGTGGTGTTTCCTGTCGTTTTATCATGATTAGATTGAGCTTATGCATTTTAGCAAGAATACTGCAGAGGTGCTATGCTCTCCTCAGTGGGTACATGATGTCACTATATCATATAACTGATGATGGTAACTTGATCACTTGTATAAGGTGTTATCTGCTGGATTTCTCATTGTAAAGTTATCGTTTTTATCTGTGTAACTAATAAATAATTTGGAGTACATATGTTTTAAACTATGCAACTGTAGTTTTTCTTCAAGTACTTTTACCCACTAACTTCAGTATCCATCAGTGGATCTTGCCTGCCAACAGTTACTACCATGGTGTTCTCGTGGTGGTTTTCTACTTCCATCCTTACTTCTCCATTTATTTATTATAATTCTTCTGTTAGGAAGGGCCATTCTTTCTCTACCATTTATTAAGTCATTTATTTATATCAGTGTGGGTTCATGGATATTTAGTTTATCCTATGGGTTATAATCCAACACTGTTGTTAACTATAGATTTTGCTCAAGTTGTTCCAGATTTGGCTATCATGATCGCTTTCGGGTTGGTTCTGTACCATAGCCAAGGATATGAGCAATGTTTACACACAGATTTGAGGGTTTATTCTTCTGTGACCCTGTACTTTCCAGGACTCCCCTCCTCCCACTTTCTGTAATTTTTTTTTTTACATCTTTATTGGAGTATAATTGCTTTACAATGGTGTGTTAGTTTCTGCTTTATAACAAAGTGAATCAGTTATACATATACATATGTTCCCATATCTCTTCCCTCTTGTGTCTCCCTTCCTCCCACCCTCCCTATCCCACCCCTCTAGGTGGTCACAAAGCACCGAGCTGATCTCCCTGTGCTATGCGGCTGCTTCCCACTAGCTATCTATTTTACGTTTGGTAGTGTATATACGTCCATGCCACTCTCTCGCTTTGTCACAGCTCACCACTTTCCAGTTACTCAGTCTGTTGCCCCAAGCTCTGTCCTCTGACTCCTCGAGCCAATGAAACTTTTGTTTTCTGTTTGAGTTCAAGCTATTCCATGCTATGAGGAATGAGGAAACATACAAGCAGAGAAACTGCTGTATAAATACAAACGTCACCCAGTGCCGTTCCCTTTTTCAAGAGTTGGCTTCCCTTCAGTTTCTGCCTGCTTTCAGTCACTCTCCAGTGCCTCCAAAGAGTTGCTTTATCATATCTCATCCAGATTTTATAATTGTTATCTGTGGGCTGGTTAGTGTGATACGCACCATTCCACAATTATTGAAAACTATTTGATTGGTTTTTAATTTCATAATTTCCTACTTCAAGAACCTGAATTAGCTGACAGCTGTTACATCATTCTTTGCAGCCTTAAGGTTTCTGGTTGTTAGGAATAAGTTTTGTTTATCTCATGGAAAGCTTTTAGTATGATTGACGCTATTAGCAAATACTGATATTATAGTTATTGTGTAAAGCATGGTCTTTGTCTTCAAAAACTTTAAAAAGCAGTTAAGCAAGTAAGGGCATGTACGGAAGTGAATTTTAAAATGTGGTAGGTCCTTACCAGAGTATTTAAGCATTTGACACTAACAAAAGTTGGTGAAGATGTGGAGCAACTGGAAATCTCATATTTTATCAGTTACCTTTTTCTGTGTAACAAGTCACCCCGAAATTAAAGGCTTAAAAGAACAACCATTCACTTATGGTTACCAAAAGGGAAAGGGGTGGGAGGAGGGGGATAAATTAGAAGTTTGGGATTAACAGATACACACTATCTATATAAAATACATAAACTACAAGGACCTACTGTATAGTACAGGGAACTATATTCAATATCTTGTAATAACCTATAATGGAAAAGAACCTGAAAAATATATGTATTTTTTTATATACAGTCATATATATATATATGTATGTATAACTGAATCACTTTTCTGTACACCTGAAACTACACAACATTGTAAATTAACTATACGTCAATAAAAAATTAAAAACAAACGAACAAAAAAGAACAACCGGGACTTCCCTGGTGGCTCAGTGGTTGGGAATCCGCCTGCCACTGCAGGGGACACGGGTTCGAGCCCTGGTCTGGGAGGATCACACATGCCGTGGAGCGACTGGGCCCGTGTGCCACGGCTACTGAGCCTGCACTCTAGAGCCCGCGAGCCACAGCTACTGAGTCCGCGCGCCTAGAGCCCGTGCTCTGCAACGGGAGAAGACACCACAAGGAGTGGCCCGCGCACCGCGACAAAGTGGCCTGCTCGCCGCAACCGGAGAAAGCCCGCGAGAACAACGAAGACCCAATGCAGCCAAAAATAAATTAATTAAAAAAAAAAAAAAAAAAGAGCAACCATTCAGCTAGCTCAAACTCTCATGATTCTATTGATCATCCATTTAAGTCAGGCTCAGCTGGGGGTTCTTTGGATTTTGACTGTGCTCACCCATGGGTCTACAGTCAGCAGCTGGTCAGCTGGAGTGCTCCAGCCCTAGGCATTAGCTGGCTGTTGACTGGGCAACATGTCTCTGATCACCCAACAGGCTGGCTTCTGCTTATTCACAGAGTAACTGGGCAGGGGTCCGGGACAGTGGGCACGTGGCCTTAAGGCCTAATATGTTGGCCTGAAACTTACAAAACTTAATAGTCCTATTTATTAGTCAAAACAAGTCACAAAATCAAAAAATGGAGGAATCTGCTTCATTTCTTAATGTGAAGAGAATATACAGTCACTGGGTGTATAAGGAAGAGGATTGTAGGCATTTTTGCAATACTCCATATATATACCTGTGAGCGTGTAAACTGGTATTGACACTTTTGAAAACTGTTTAGCTATACCTAGTAAAGCTATCCCCATCAATTCCACTCCTGATATATACCTGATATATAAATTAGTACTTATGTCCACCACATATGTGAAAAAGAATGATGTTGGGGGCCTTCCCTGGTGGTGAAGTGGATAAGACTCCATGCTCCCAATGCAGGGGGCCCAGGTTCGATCCCTGGTCAGGGTACTAGATCCCATGTGCAGGCTACAACTAAGAGTTCCATTGACACAAGCAAGGAGACTGCATGCCGCAACTAAGGAGCCGGTGAGCTTCAACTAAGGAGCCCACCTCCTGCAACTAAGACCCAGTGCAATCAAATAAAATAAATAAGTAAAATATTTTTTTAGAAAAGGAATGTTCATAGCCCATTTATTCATAATAGCCAAAAAAGCGAAAAGAACTCAAATGTTCATCAAGAGGAGAATGGATAAATAAATTACAGAATATTCATACAATGGAATACCACAGAGGAAAAAAAAGAACATGGTGAATAATAGAAGTGAGATACAAAAGGGTACATGTTGTAGTGCATGATTAGATTTATATGAGGTTTGAAATGAAGCAAAACTAATCTGTGATGATAGAAATCAGAATAGCAGTTTCCTTGGTGTGTTTGAAGAGTGGAGGCTGGTCATCCACCAGGAAGGATCCCGAAGGAACCTGCTGGGGCACTGGAAACGTTCTGTATCTTGATCTAGAGGATGCTCACGTGTGTGTATGTTTCTGTGTGTGTAATAGTCATCAAGATATATACATAAGGTGTTTGCATTTAATTATACATCAATTTTAAAATAGTCTTTTAAAGGGTGGTAGTGATGCCAAATACATGTGATTAGCGTTAAGGGGAGGAAAGTCACTGGGGCCCGGCAGGATCAGAGAAGTTGTCTTGGGCCGTGGGGAACTTGCACTTGAAGGAACCGAATAGGAGGAAGATCCAGGGATTGGCCGAGAAAGGGGCAAGCACTCCCTCTTGACTCAGCTATTCTCACACTCTGCATCAGTCCACCTGCCAATTTTGCAAATCCCCTTGACTCCAACCTTCCAACCTCCTCAGTTTAAAATGAGAAAAGAAAAAATTATAGTGACTTGGACAGGTACGTGTTAAATTGCTTAAAAGTGTGAAAACATGTACGACCCCAATTAAGGTAGAGCTGGCAGCATAATTGTTTGTTTCAACACATCCTTAAAAGTCAGATATCCTCTTATTTACAAAGCAGAAGTAGAGACACAGACATAGAGAACAAACGTATGGATACCAAAGGGGAAAGGTGGGGGTGGGATGAATTGGGAGATTAGGAGTGACATATATACACTATTGATACTATGTATAAAATAGATCACTGGACTTCCTTGGTGGCGCAGTGGTTAAGAATCCGCCTGCCAATGCAGGGGACACGGGTTCGAGCCCTGGTCCGGGAAGATCCCACATGCCGTGGAGCAACTGAGCCCGTGCGCCACAACTACTGAGCCTGCGCTCTAGAGCCCGCAAGCCACGACTACTGGGCCCACGTGCTGCAACTACTGAAGCCCGCGTGCCTAGAGCCCATGTTCCACAACAAGAGAAGCCGCCGCAATGAGAAGCCCGCGTGCCGCAACAAAGACCCAATGCAGCCATAAATAAACAAACAAACAAATAAATAAATTTACCCCAAAAAATCACTAATGAGAACCTACTGTATAGCACAGGGAACTCTACTCAGTGTTCTGTGGTGGCCTAAATGAGAATGAAATCCAAAAAAGAGGGGATATATGTACACATACAACTGATTCACTTTGCTGTACAGTAGAAACTAGCACAATAGTGTAAAGCAACTATACTGCAATAAAAAAGTAATTTAAAAAAAAGTCAGAGATCCTTTATCTTTATCTTTTTATCAACAAGATCTCACTCAGCCTTGAAATTGAACCACTCTCTGGTCACATTTCTTTGCTGCTAATAGCCTAGGTCACCTCATTTGACCTTCAGTTCCCAGCGGAGAAGGAGTCCCTGTCTCTTCTTCCTCCCTGTATCCATGCCTGTGTCTTAAGAGCATGACGTTCTTTGTCAATTGCTTTTTGTAAGTCACGTCCATGAAGACTGCCTAGTGCCAAGGGGCACTCAGCAGACTGGGAGTTGGGAGACACAGGTTCTTATCTAGACTCAATCACTAATTGGCTGGGTAAGCCTGAACATGTCACTTAACTTTCTGGAAAATACTATGTGTGTGTGTGTGTGTGTGTGTGTGCGTGTGTGTGCGTGTGTGTGTGTGTGCGCACGCGCGTGCACATGGGTGCGTGCTGGTGGATGATGATGGTAACCTGAGGTTGGGAAACTTTTTACCAGAGGTTCTCCTTAAAGGACAGGCAGAGAGCTGGAGACCGTGACTAGTTCAGGCAAGAAATAGAAGGAGTTCATCTGTATCCAAGGTTGGTGTTGTACACAGAAAGAGATGGATGGATTACGAGAGAGGGGGGTGAGAGTAGAGATGAAGAGGAGATGGACTCGACGGAGGATGAGAAATGAGAAAAGAAGCATGGTGGGGTGGGAGGAAAGGCCACATTCGCTGGCAGGTGACAACAACAGCTTATATTTACGGGCGCCTCCTACCGACAAGGCTGCTGTAAGTCCCATGCCTGGCTGTGCCCATCCATACTTCCCAGCCCCGCCCCCCCCCCCCCCCCCCGCCGCCGCCCCCTGCCCGGGAGACACATGCTGTGGTCATGCCCATTTCACGGATGAGGAAAGCCAGCTGCAGAGAGGTTAAGTCACTCGTCCAGGGCCACACTGCTGGGAAGAGCTAGAGCTAGGATGCAAAGTGGGCAGCCTGGCTCCAGAATCCATGCTTGTGTCCCCCACACTCTACTGTCCCTTTAAGCAAGGACTCCCAGGAGGCACGTGCACAGCAGCGCGCACAGCAACAGCTGGACGTACGCGCACAAGGACGTGCACGCTGTACGGAGTGTCTTTTCAAGTGGATCTTTCATCTCCTCACTTTGGAAACGCAGGAGCTCACTTCTCCCTTTCTAATCGACTGAACCACCGAGGTTCAGTTCAGGAGGAGGGGTCCCCGTGGAACGCTGCAGGCCCACCAGGTGGGCCTGAAGTTATCCGGGTTCACTGTCTACACCATTAGTGCCCAGCTTTCCTCTGGCAGTGTAGACCTGAATCAAGAAGACGGGAAAGTTCATATATTGGAGGGAAAGTCCCCATCATTTTGTGCATTTTGATTTTGTAACTAATTCTAGGGATCCTCTCACATTTAGAGCTTCTCATTCCCAGTACTTGGAATGAGAGGAAGAATGTTCCTCCTGACTGCATCTGTGCTCCTAGAAAAGTGAGTGTACAACTTGGAGTCAGGCCCTGACCAGCAGAATCCTTGTCCCGTGTGTCGTCAGCAGAGGGCTGGTGAACCCTATTCACCTTGGGGCCCTATTTCCCAAGAGCACAGTCCATGTGGGATCTTGACACAAAAAACAGCCTGTCTGAACAGAGGCAACTGACTGATTGCTTCTTGGGGGCTCAGATGAAAGCTGGGAAGTGTGCTCAATTGGAGAGGAGTGTTCTTTTGGTTTAATTAATTGCTGACGTGGACACGAGAGGTTGCAAGTTCAGGGTTGACATCACTCAGGCCCTCGGATAAGGAATCTAAGCCAGTGATTTGCTGGTTGCTTAATAGCACCAAGCACTGCCTTAATGCAAGTCAAGGGCACTGACAGGCTTTTGATTTGCTGATTAACTTTTTAGTACTTAAGGTAGAATGTGACTGTCCTTTCCAATCGTAGACCACATCTTGCCTTTCAAGGGGCCCTGGGGGATCTGTTTTCCTGTCCTGACGCTGAGGGCCAACCTGGAACTGCACTGGGACTGCAGGCTCCAGCCTTGTAGCTCTGTTTGTCTTGGAGTTCCGTCAAGCAGGGCAGGATGGAACGCTCTACTTGAACACTGAAGATGTCAGGCCCACCCCTCTGACCTTCCTCTGAGCCCAGCGGCTCTGATAAGTGGGCAGACCTTGAGCCTGGAGACCCACAGACACACTTGGATGATTTTACAGAAATCAGCCGGGCAACCTCCTGGTAGAGCTCTGAGCAGCTCCGCAGGGGCCACCTGCCAGCGCTGCAGGCATGGCCAACCAGACCAATGCCTCTACCGCATACGACAGCTACGAATACTACCTGGACTACCTGGACCTCATTCCCGTGGATGAGAAGAAGCTGAAGGCCAGCAAACGTGAGTCCCGAACTGGGAAAGCTGGCCAGGCAGAGGCTGGGGGTGAGTCCCGAACTGGGAAAGCTGGCCAGGCAGAGGCTGGGGGTGAGTCCCGAACTGGGAAAGCTGGCCAGGCAGAGGCTGGGGGTGAGTCCCGAACTGGGAAAGCTGGCCGGGCAGAGGCTGGGGGTTGGCCCAAATGACTTTTCTCCATTCACTTAAGAACTACAGCAGATGCCCACCGGGAAGCCAGAATATGACTTGAGCTCGTGGATATAAGGGAATGGCGGGGGGTGGCGGGTGTACCTGTTATCTTCTGTAATAAGTTTGGAACTAACCTCCTGAGAAGCTAAGACACTTTGGGAGCAGAATCTACTGGTAAGATAGATTTCTTGATAGAGTTAGATTTGTCTGGAGTTCCAATAAGCTAGATGAGTTTCTTCAAATTGCAGATTTCACGTTTTCTGTTGCCTCTATACAGATGTGGGAGAGAGTTACTGTGTCCACTCCTAAGATGTGTGACTTACTAATTCTTATTAAAATACCCACCAGTGCTTCATCTTCACAGTCTCAGGAAGGACAACCAGACAAGTAAACATCCTTTTCCTCCTTGCCCCAGCCCAGCCTTTATCTCTTGCGTAACTTGGTACTTTGTCAGCGATCTCCTCTGATTATTCCAGCTAGTCAGTCAAGATAATGAGTTGACTGAGTGAATGAACATGTAAAACAAAACAAAACAAAAACAAAGTCTCAGTTTCAGGAGCCCATCCTCTCTGCCTATTCTGAAGTCCCTTGGGTTCCTTGGGATTTCACCACCATCACACACTATGTCCTTCAAAAAATGAACGCAGTCCTTTGAAGGAACCGGATGCTTCTCGTATGAAAAGAAAGATAGTCTGTTACACACCAGCTCGAAACTGAAATTCACTCGGATGGTATCATTTAATAAAAGGAGGCAGATCCCTGGCAGGGCCCTTGGGGGAAGTCCTATAGAATGTCTGGTTAGGAAGTGTTCCTGTTTCCTGTTTCATTTACAACTTGCAGAAGCTGAGGACTTCTGTTTCATGTTTGCTGAGGACTTCCTGTATCCCTGACACTGTAGCAAAACATTTGGGGGGAAAATGATTTGGCGTGTGTTTTCTGATACAAGGTATATAATCATGACATTAAAATGCAGATTTTTTTCACCTACGACTCACAATAAGGAAGACATATAGTAATAGGGAGAAAGTGGCAGATTTGAAATCAAAGCCCACATAAGTATATTATCAAAAGTTCAGAACTTCGGGATACATATTGATCTGGACAACATGTAGATCTGCATTCAGGAAAGACTTTTTAAAATTAACACGAATTAAATAAAATTCTGGCTCCGCTTCAGACACTCCTGTCCTTTCGTATGCCAGACACCCCTCTCAGCCACCACCTGGGCTCCAAAGAGTCTCCCAGCTGCTTTGGGTGGGAGGACCGTTTGCAACTCTAGAATCTTAGAACACATGATCTCAGTCCTCTGCCTTTCCCCCCTTACCCACAAACAACTTCCATTTCTGACAAAAACGGCTGGTGTTCTCTAAATTGTGTATGAGGTTTGAGATGTTCTTTCTTGCACACTTGAACTAGAGTTGGAAGTTTACAACCTGGGGAGCTAGAAATGAGATCAAATAAGAAATTCCTCCTCAAACTCCCAAACCCAGTAAAGATTATCTCAGCGAGGAATCTCACCAGAGAGACAAGTCACCGCCTTACCACCCCCCAGACAAGCTAGATGTTGGCGGCTTTTGACTCCTACAGGCGGAAGCCAGTTGCTGGGTCATCTCTCCCATGAAGAGTAAACATCGATTGGTATTTTCATAGCAAGGATTCAAGTTATGCATCTTAGGGGACTGACAAAATAACTCTCCCATATCTGCATACAGACAATAGAAAACATGATATCTACAATTTGAAGAAACTCAGCCAGCTTATTGGAACCCCAAACAAATAAATTAAACTCTATCAAGAAGTCCATCTTAAGGAAATTCCCTGGCGGTCCAGTGGTTAGGACTCGGTGCTTTCACTGCCGAGGGCGCCAGGTTCGATCCCTGGTCGGGGAACTAAGATCCCACAAGCCATGTGGTGGTGTGGCCAAAAATTAATTAACTAATTAAAAAAATAAAATAAGAAAAATTTTAAATCTCATTTATTTTTTTAAAAATCCATCTTAAAAGAATATTCTGTCTCAAAAGTATCCTAATGTCTTAGAATGTTAACTCCAGATTTATTACAATGGATATCAGATACCATTTTATACCCAACCCCTAGATATCAGGAATCTTTGACACCCACAGGGAGAGGTGCTCCTTCTGGGATCCTTTATTCCTGTTTGCAGGTGGATTCCCAACCACTGCGCCACCAGGGAAGCCCTGACCACATTTTTTAAATATATTTTTTAAAGGTTGATATGCTCCTTAATAAATGACTTCACTCTACCAGTCAGAAAAAAATCAGTGTTAACGTTTTGGTGCCTAGCCAGTTAGGGTGGTTCTGTGTCCGTATCCTCATGTGCACACAGGCACATACACACGTGCATGCCTGGACATACACACACACCTATACACCCACATACAATTGCACTCCTACTTTGTGTGCTGTTTTGTAATGACTCCTGCCTGGAGCTGCTGAGGGGAAACTGAGAACTCCCTTGGGTGCCCTCTCTCCTCCCTGGGCCTGTCTGTAACTGTATGAGGCTGGGTCCAGTGGGTGCTCAGCAGAGCTCAGGTGGGGAGGACAGGCCACCGAGCTTGTGGGAAGTTGTGTTATCAGCTGGTGACAATGACTCCATTTTCTGGTCCCTTTGGAAAACATCAACCTACAAGCTTATCTCCTTCTGCCCCCTGGTTTCAGTCTCTCTCCATCTTCACTTCCATCTCCTCAATCTCTTCTTTCTCTTGCTGCCATACTGAGGGCGACCAGCCTTCTAGGTTTGCCCAGGACTGTCCCATGGATGCATATTGAGAAACCCAGGCACATCGGATGGTCACCTTAATTCTCCTCTCCTTCCTCAAGCCCCACAAACATAGGAACAGGGCTGCCACTAACCCCCATGGTAGAGAAAAATTAGAAAAAAGCCTCCTCCTTTGGGCACACAGCTAATCACAACCCATTCAGGTGGGGTCCCTTGAGCAGTGTGCAGCCTGTGTAACTGTTCACGGCGTCCCTGCATAGGAGGGACTCCAGGCTCAACCATGTGCCCTTTGCTCATTTCCCTGCCCCTGCCCTCCCCAATAGGTCTAAGCCCCCTTTTCCTCCTGGTAGTCCCTCTGAAATTAGGAACTGTCAATTTTATTTTCAATCTTTTCAAAGACATCCACTTCCGCACCAGAAACACTCCATACCTTTTCCCACCTTCTGGCCATTGCTCATGATTAATTCAACAATCAAAATTCTGTACTATACATTACACGTCAGACAGTTGCACTGGGAGCTGGAAGTATAAAAGCAAATGGACTAAATCCATGTCCTCGATTTTTTTTTTAACAACTTTTTTTTTTTTTTCCCGGTACGCAGGCCTCTGACTGTTGTGGCCTCTCCCATTGCGGAGCATAGGCTCCGGACGCACAGGCTCAGCGGCCATGGCTCACGGGCCCAGCCGCTCCGTGGCATGTGGGATCTTCCCGGACCGGGGCACAAACCCGTGTCCCCTGCGTCGGCAGGCGGACTCTCAACCACTGCACCACCAGGGAAGCCCAACAACTATTTTATTTTATTACCATGTTGATCTATTTTGTGATGATGTATTTCCAAGTAGGTTACAGACCTCATGACACTCCTCCACCAAATTTAGGAAACTATTAAAAGTTAGGACATCACAGTACATCTAAACTCTTCAACAATTATTTCTTAGTATCATCTAATCTCC
The DNA here is from genome assembly GCF_963455315.2 of Globicephala melas. NCBI lineage: Eukaryota > Metazoa > Chordata > Mammalia > Artiodactyla > Delphinidae > Globicephala > Globicephala melas. The sequence continues at coordinate 12,564,962 of NC_083317.1, read as the reverse complement.
GGTCTATATTCAAATGTTCCCAGTTCCCCCCAAATGTGCATGAGAGCTATTTTGTCCACTCCATGCTGATGAGCTGCGTCTGGTCCCTGGAGTCTCTCTTAGTCTAGACCAGACCCCTTTTGTAGATAACACTGGCTCGAGGAAGAGATCAAGCAGGTTACTCTGTTGATCCTCAACTGTCCCGTCAAGTGGGAGATACTGATCAGTAATAAACGTTTATTCAGTTAACGGTGTTAGGCTGGAGATTTGCAAAAGTTGCCCACAGAGCACAGGGAAGGACACCTGTGAGGTGAAGGAAGGCTTCCCAGGGAAGATGTGGCAAAGCTGAGTCCAAAAAATCGATTAGAATTTGCCTGCTACTCAGGGGGCTGGCGCAGGGTAGAGAACAGTTACACTCCTGTAGGTAAAAGATGTGTTTCCGGGACGGTGTTTTGGGAAGGGTGACAAAGGATGAGCTCCGGATCCCCGAGGGCCAGGTTCTTGCAGGCCAGCCTTGGAGGATTCCTGTAAACTGCAGGGCGTCATTTAAAATTGTAAGCAGGGAAGAGACAAGGGCCGATTTGCTTGCTAAGAAAATGGCTCTGGTGAACATATAAATGTGAGGGTCGGTAGGGTAGTGGTGACACGTGGGCAGGAAACAGCCATGTGCTGGGGCTGGAAGCATAAAGTTGAAAGGATCCCTACCCTTAGGAGTTCACAGTATAGGAGGGAGCGGCCGCATAAATGAACGAATGAGCGTGCTCCGGTGTTACAGCCATGGGAATAGAAGTATGTGAGGCTCAGCGAGGCCAAGTGACTTACTTAATGTCACGCAGCTGACTAGTCACAGAGCCACGACCTAAATTCCAGCTCTGATGCCTCAGGACTCTTCCCAGGACACTTTTCATGATCAGGGGGCAGATTCTCACCAGGATGTCAGATCCAGCAGAGCAGGAACCTTTGTCCTCCTCTCTCTCTCTCTCTCTCTTTCTCCCCCACGAGCTCCTAAATAGTGCCTAGCACACAGTAGGCACACGATAGCTGTTTGCTGAATGAATGAATAAACTAATGTGAAGTAGGCTGCTCTTGCACACATTATTAATTTTTATGATGAATATTTGCACCAATTATCAATTTATTGCCTCTCAGCTCTGAATGCGCCCTTCAAAATAGGCTCTGTGATCAACGATGGAATTTTCTTTAAAGTGAGCACGTGTTAGGCTTTCTCAGGAGAGGGCTCTGGAGGGCACCGCTGGAGCACCGGGGCTGGGGGTTCAGCAGTGAGGGCGTGGGGACGTCTGGGGGAACTAGCCCCGGTCCCTGGCCCAGAACACCGTCTCCCTGAGATCTTGCAGCCTCGGTGTGGCAATAACCTCTCTGCAGCCATGTAGACAAAGAAACCAAAGCCCCCGGGCAACCTGTGGTCGGTGGGGGAGGTGCCACAACTCCTCCATCTTCCTCTCTTCCCCCTCAACACCCCCACCCACCCACCAGGCCTCCAGAGGGCTCTCCATGGTTTGTCTAGCAGCTCCAGGCAAACTCAGGCCTGGCTGAATGACCCAACCCCTCTGCCATCCAGTGGCCAAACCACATCTCCTCCAGGGAGGTCTGAACCCCTTCCAAGTTTGTCCTTCCTGGGTGTTATAGGCTGAATTGTGTCCCCCGGCCCCCCACCAAATTCTTATGTTGAGGTTCTAACTCCCAGTACCCCAGAAGGTGACAGTATTTGGAGATAAGACCTTTACAGAGGTGATTAAGTTAAAATGAGGTCATTAGGCTGGGCCGTAATCCAGAGCGACTGGTGTCCTTGTAAGAAGAGATTAGAACACAGACACACACAGGGAGATGACCATGAGAGGACCCAGTGAAAGACAGGCCAAGGAGAGAGGCCCCAGAAGAAACCGACCCTGCTGACACTTTGGTCTTGGACCTCCAACCTCCGGAACTGTGAGAAAATTAATGTCTGTAGTTTAAGTTACCCCAGACATGGTACTTCGTTACAGCAGCCTGTATTAGTCCTTTCAGTCTGCTATAACAAAGTACTATAGACTGGGTGGATTAAAAACAACAGAAATTTATTTCCCACAGATCTGCAGGCTGGGAAGTATGCAACAGACACATAGGGAATGCCCTGGGTTGTCTCCATGGACTCGAGGGCAGGGCACCCTCTCCTACAAGATGAGGGTCTTGGGGGACTCCTAATACTATCTACTGTCTCTAAAGAAAATTCCTCAGAGCTAAGCATCACCAAGTCAGATTTTAAGTAGTCAAGCCCTGTCTTGGTCTCCTTGGGCTGCTATAACAAAATATCACAGGCTGGGTGGCTTCAATAACAGATATTTATTTCTCACAGTTCTGGAGGCTGGAAGTCCAAGATCAATGTGGCAGTAGATTCTCTGTCTGGTGAGCACTTGCTTCCTGGCTTGTAGATGGCCACCTTCTCTTTGTCTGCTCACAAGGCCTTTCCTTGGTGCAAATGGTGAAAGAGTGTATGTGTGTCTCTTTCTCTTCTTATGAGGTCACTAATCCTAATGAGGGCTTCACCCTCATGACCTCATCTAACTCTAATTACCTCTCAAAGGCCCCACGTCCAAAAATCATTGCACTGGGGATTAGGGCTTCCACATATGAATGGTGGGTAGGAGACACAAACATTCAGTCTATAGTGGCACCTTTGTCTTGGCCATCAGCTGAAGCAGACAGAGAGAATTCACTATGCACATCCTGTCTCCTAGATATATTTCAAATCAGATCTGGCTGTGTATGCTATTTTGTACCCTGCTCTTACTGACCTCACAGTATTTTCTTTTCCCATGTTGTTAAATATTCTTTCACAAAAATTTTGCAAATAGCTGCATGGTGTTCTAGAAATATGTATCTTTGAGCATATAGAATGTTTCCAGAATGTTGCTCTTATAAGCAGTGGCCTTGGGGAGAGAAGAACTTCTTCCACTGTTGTGTGTTAAGTAAAGATGTCTCGCCTATTTCTGTCCTTAGTATTTGAATTCAAAAAAGTTCACTAAAAAAGAAAAAGCCTAAAAAATGCAAAAGCAGCAATGTTCCTCATCCAATCTCTGTGCTCCCGTTATCACTGTGTCACTTTTGTTTTCTGTGATGATCAGCAAAAGGCAGCATTGGGCAGTCTCAGGGATGCTCTGTTACCTGGCTTCGAAGGTACAGTAACGTAAGCGTGAGTCCAGGTGAGGGGGGACAGAGGTCAACCACAGCAAGCAGGTGACCTCCTTTACTGACAGATGTGACTTTCTCTCCCTGCCAGTTCCTCTGGGCTGGATCGCCAACCCAGTCAAACAAATCAGAAGGCATCATATCCCAGGTCTCTGCAGGGGTGCGCATCAAAGACAGAAAGATGCTGGGAATGCTTTGGGCAAAGAGGCAAAGCTCTCGCTCAGATCGTCTCACTAGAAGGTCACCTAGGGCAGCTGGTAGACATGGTGAAGTCCAGGCTGGGTTCAACTCCTGTGTCAAGTAGAGAAGACAAAAATAGAAGACAAAAATCCCCGAGCTCATGTGTTAACCTAACAAGCAGGAAGGATTTTAAGATTTTTGTGTTCATGCCCAGACAGTGCAATTTATTCCATCATGGTTGGGCAGATAATTGGAAACGTCTAGGGATTTAGATATACTTTTATGAGCATTGAGTGCTGACTTGAAGGCTGTGGGTTGCCCTTTCCCAGGATGGCTTAAAATCTGGTGTGATTCTGTTACAGGGACGTCACAAGGATTGTTACCCTTGTGATTTTTCAGACGTGGCTTCTGTTTCACGGAAAGGTTAAGAATCTTCCCAACACTGTCAGAAAGGTGGAAAATGCAAATCTGTTTCCTGAGACCCTGCCTGAACAGACTGATGACACGTTTGATCTTCTATTTGTTCCCTTTTCAGCGGCTAAGCTTAGGAGAAAAAAACAGTCCCATATTCCAGTCTTATAGCAACCATACAGATTATTTTAATACCATGAGTCTCCAGATGCTACTCAAGTACTCCCTTGCAGGGAGGAGTGAGATGAGTTGATTTTCCTTGGGTAGTGTCTGGCTTTACGGCTGTATTAGTTACCTCTCAGGTCAGTATGTCTTCTTCCTTTAATTAGAGGTTAGGAAGAATTCGTCATGGCCCATATTGACTTCTGCTGATGCACTGCTTCTGGCGGCTTCAATAATAAGGCAGTCTGGTAAGCTGGGATGAAGTGAGAGAGTGGCACGGACATATAGACATCATCAAATGTAAAATAGGTAGCTAGTGGGAAGCAGCCTCATAGCAGAGGGAGATCAGCTCGGTGCTTTGTGACCACCTAGAGGGGTGGGATAGGGAGGGTGGGAGGGAGATGCAAGAGGGAGGAGATATGGGGATATATGTATATGTATAGCTGATTCACTTTGTTATACAGCAGAAACTAACACACCACTGTAAAGCAATTATACTCCAATAAAGGTGTTAAAAAGTAAATAATAATAAGGCAGTCTATTCATCTGCTTCTCTGACAGCTAGGAGAGGAAAAACACACCACTAACCAATCTCTTCTGAACACAATGCATAGACTTCAGGGTAAAGATTGAACAAAGGACCTCTATATAACTCTTCTCTTTTGGTCGGAGGGATGAAGTTCAGGTTACAACTTTAATTATGATGTTTAAGTCTTCAGCAAATGGTCAGTTCCATGGACGTGACGTAAGCAGTGAAAGTGATTTTTAAACAAAGATATGAGTATGTTTACCTTGGAACAAATTTCTCATCTAGCTAGCCCCATGTGGAGCTGCCAAACTTGAATGAGTCTGTCATTGCTCAAAAACTGCTTGGAACTCTTACTTTGGAAATGACTTTGGTGGCCATGACACATTCTATGAAATGTCCACAGAGATAAATTATGTATGTCTTTGGAGAGTGGATTTGCTTCTGAGAAATAGTTAAGAATCACCCAGAAACCAATCAGGTGAATGGACTTAAGCTGATTGATACCAGCTGGGTGTCAAAAATAAAATATCTCATAAAGTAGCAAAACTGGTGTGTGTGTGTGTATGTGTCCTTCAAGGTAATTGCAAAAGAAGAATTTATAAATGTCTGATCATCGTATGTATTTTAGGAAAATTTAGATGACTGTGGAAGAGAGCAGATGATTATTTTGAAGGTCCGCATTCATTTGGATTTGTCAGTTTTGATGTGTTCATTTAAAAAGTCAATTTTTTTACAGATTCAATAGAGAAAATTGGTTAAATTAACAGAGTTCCAGATAAAACAGATGTTGATTTCTCTTTCATGTACAAGTTTGAAGGATGGGATGGTATGTCAGCTCCATGAAATCTTCAAGAAGTAGCTTTGTTCTAGCTCATATCTCTGCCATCCCTGCCATCCAAGCCTGGCTCTAGCCATCACATCCATGTTCTGGGCAACAAAATGGAGTAAGGGCATAAGAAGGGACATGGGTTTTAGAAATCCAGCCATCTCTGCAGAAGGACTCCTAGAACCGGCTTGTAACAGCTCCACTCGCATCTCATTGGCCAGAACCTTGTCTCATGACCCTACTAACTGAAAGGGAGGCTGGGAAATGTAGTCTTCATGCCAGGAAGCCATGTGACCTGCTAAAGGAGGGGTTCTATTACTATGGAAGCATGTGAAAGCAAACATTAGGATTGACAGCCAGCAGTCTATGCTACAATTACCTTCACTCATAGCTTACATTTTAGTGAGCTTGAAGGATACTGTGATATTACTTGCCACAAAGCCCTCGTAACTGAAATAATATTAGTTCTATTTATACATTGGTTCACGACCATTAAACAAGGAATTGTGCCATGTACATTGCATATACATATTATTTTATTTAATTTGCCTAACAGCCAAAAAACACATACTATTATCCCCATTTAACAGATAAGGAGTTTATCTGTTAATAAATTTAGAGATGTAAAAAAGATTGCCTGAGATCCAAAAGCTAGGAAATGACCAAGTCAGAATTTGTTAGCCTCCAGAGCCTAGGCCCTTAACCCCGTCATTATTCCCCAAGAAGGGAAAAACCTTGGGGTTCATTTTATTCTAGGGCCTTGGAGAAGAGGGAAGGGAAGGGGAGCTTTCCGTGGCTGGACCAGTTTCATTGTCAAGCCAGCCTGGTGCTCCTTGTTGTAAAGACAAGCCCATGGATGTTTAAACATTTCCAACACTGGGGAATGACAGCTCTCACCCTTGGTACAAAACGTTCTCTCAAGCACTTAGGCTGAACCTTCAGGAAGAAGAGGAAAAAACCCTATTTTCTTGGTCGTGTTTTTCAACAGAACACGATGAAATAGAATGTGGTACAGGAAACAGTAGCTAGTGGCTACTGTTCGCCTTTTTGGTCTGGCGAAATGAAAATTTCACTTCTCTGAAGACGCTGTGTTCTGGGAGCGGTAACGTCTCATTTCCTGCTCAGCGTCTGGAGATAATGACCAAGGGCTGGGGCAGAGAGCGTGAGCCTGGGGGAGGGGAGCCTGGGAGAGGGGAGGGGGCGTCTCAACTGCTCAGCTTTGGGGTCTGTTTTCTTAGAGGCTCTGACGGAACTTACGTAGGTGCCAAAGACCTCAAATCCTGCATTACTTTTATGAAAGTAAAAGAGCGTTAGTGTCTGCAGAAATCTGAAACTTCCTTATACAATAAAAATCCCAAACCATATTTTCTGAAAACATACATACTCTTATACTTTGAGGGTTATACAATAAATTGGGACTCTTTGGGACAGAGTTGAACCGAAGCAGGTATTGTGGAATAATACACAGTGAGCAGGCAAGGAACACTAAGGAAGTCAGAGGCTTCTTTTTTTTTTTTTTGCGGTACGCGGGCCTCTCACTGTTGTGGCCTCTCCCACTGCGGCGCACAGGCTCCGGACGCGCAGGCTCAGCGGCCATGGCTCACGGGCCCAGCTGCTCCGCGGCATGTGGGATCCTCCCGGACCGGGGCACGAACCCGTGTCCCCTGCATCGGCAGGCGGACTCTCAACCACTGTGCCACCAGGGAAGCCCCAGAGGCTTCTTTTGATTGACGTATACACACTACTGTATATGAAATAGATAACTAATAAGAACCTACCGTACAGCACAGGAAACTCTCTACTCAATACTCTGTAATGGCCTATATGGGAAAAGAATCTAAAAAAAAGAGTGGATATATGTATACGTATAACTGATTCACTTTGTTGTATACCTGAAACTAACACAACATTGTAAATCAACTATACTCCAATAAAAATTTTTTTAAAAAGTCCTTAAGCTTAAGACGGATGGCAACAACCTCATTTCCTGTTTCCCAGGAGCCCATAGGGCCCCTACAACAGTCTGTTGCTCTAGGGCACCCCCATCGGTTTCTCAGGTCAGGGACAGAAAGCAGAGAGGATGTGAGAGTCAGCCTGGGGGGCTTTGCTGTCCTTGCAAAGCTTTGCTGTCCTTGTCCTCTCTTCAGTGTGAGTGCCGAGTTGCTGATGCATTACTAGGTGGTGGAGGTCCAGGATTCTTTTTGCAGATACTGCATCTGTTCCTTATTACCTGTTTTTGACACTTTTAGGACCTAAAATCGACTCTTTCAAAGTCTCAGTTTCTCCCTCTACCTGTCTTGGATCATAGAGGGCAGTGGTAACGGTCTTTACTAAATTACTATTATTTACCCCACAAATGACTCATAGATCTCTAGTCCTCCATTCAGTTATTTGTTCATTTGTTCACCCATTTATAAACATCTTTTCATTTGAATCCATCACAAGAACATCTTTTGTTTGAACAGAACCCAGCAGAAGGCAGGGCACGGCTGGCACAGGCAGTGCAGCAGGAGTGCCGAGGACGCTGGGGGAGAGATGCAGCATCCTGAAGGGGGTCAGCGATTTCTGGTGGGCAGGTTGGCCCCCTCTGAATCCTTAACAGCCCCCAGCAAAGCCTGGCTCCTGTACGTGCTTAATACATGCCTGTTGATTACTATCCTTCAGTGGCTTCCTTTGGTCACACATGTAGGTGCCTAGCATATCCTGGTCTGGGGCATCTTGTCCTGGGGGCATGAGTGTGTCTGGGAGAAGATACTTGCAGACACTAATTATGAGCCTGGTCCTCTGTGCCCAGAGCCAAACACAACCCCCAGGAGAAACTATACCCCTGCAGTTCCCTAGCAACTTGCCGAAAGTTCCAGACCCAGAGTCTCAGAGAAAGGAACCTCCTGACCTGCCAGGATCTACCCGGGGCCCAGAAGAGACTAAGCATCTTTCCCGTTTTCCCCGCGTACTGTCACCTCCGGCCACAGATACAGCCAGAGTAGTGGCTGCAATAGTGCTTTTTCCTCCTGCCACTGCCCCGCAGCTAGGCCTGTCTCTCGGAAAGAAAGGGACCGGCTCTTTCCACCTCTAGCAGGCTGGCCGTGGCAGACCTCGGGTGACAACTCCACAGCGGGAAGGGCCTGGCCCTTCATGCGGCAGGCTGGCACAGTTGCCTAGCGCACATCTTTTTTTCTAAGTCTCTGATCTTGGGGTCTTTGAAGGTGTCCCTAACCAGGCTGGTAGGGGCTGCAGCCCTCACAGGGGAGGGGAGGGCGTCTTGCCACGAGAAGTTGCTCACAGCTCTTTCTTCTCCCTCCCGAGAGGCAGGGAGGAGGGGAAATCCATTCTCTGATCATCAGTAGCAGCTGAAAAAGCAAACCCATGAGGTGTCACCCAACTTCATTCACTGTTTTTTCCCCTCAATAAGCCCCCTAAACTCACCGAGAGGCCCGTGGCCCTGGGAAAAACGCCAGGTCCCTGCTGCTGCCCGTTTCCTTCCCAAGGTTATCATTAATGGAAAAATCTGCCCCCGTACCTCCACCCCCCCATCACAGCCAAGAAGACTTAGCCCCAGAGCCCCATCCCCACAGCACATGGGGGCCCTCGCTTCCCGGCCGTGGGCCCTGTGACATCACACTGACGTGGAGACACGTGTCTGCCTCCCACAGATTCGATCGTCATCGCCTTCTGGGTGAGCCTGGCAGCTTTCGTGGTCTTCCTGTTCCTGCTGCTTCTGTCCATGTCCTGGCCAGCCTCCCCGCAGACGAGGAAAGTAAGGACAGGCGGAGGTATGTGGTAAGTGGCCACGTGAGGGGCTAAATAGGGGGTACCCGTATGTCCCAGGTGGAATATTATTTGGCCATAAAAAGGAATAAAGCCCTGATTCATGCCACAACGTGGATGACCCCTGGAAACACTGTGCTACGTGAAAGAGGTGAGGCACTGAAGACCACACGTGGTGTGATTCCCTGGATGTGAAATGTCTAGAAGAGGCAAACCCACAGACAGGAAGCAGATTAGCAGTTGCCCAGGGCTGGGAGAAGGCAGAGTAAGTGGGGCTGACTGCTAAGGGGCACAGGGTTTCTCTGGGGCACGAGGTAACTATTCCAACATAGATTGTGGTGATGGTCGCACAACTCAGGGAACGTACTAAAGACCATTGAATTATAAACTTTAAACGGGTGAACTTTGTGGTGTGTAGACCATAACTCAGTGAAGCTGTTGAAGACCATGAAGCGGAAGTTAAATTGGAGGCACAATCTATGCATTCCAAGTAGCCACTAGAGCCGAGCTCGTTGTATGTTAATTCTCCTGTGCTACACAACTGGCCTCCTGCACCCAACTTTCCCTTCCAGCTGAATCCGCCCAACACAGCCACCGCCGTCCCAAGGACAATGCTTACAAGGGGCCCTATACCCCCTCTCTCCCTGCCATAGCTCCTGGGACCAGGGGTGGGCAACCAACCCGGAGACGGCTGGTCCAGGGCTGGCCACTGCCCCTAGAGACACATGGCCTGGCAGGGGAGCTGGGGCCACGAGGCACTGAGGGGGCCAGAGGAAGATGGTGGCTGGGTACCATGATGGACCAAGAACTCCTGGGATGTGGGAACCATGAGTCAGCACAGGCAGCTGGGAGCAGGGAGAGGTGGGCAGAGCTGTTCTGAGAGGAGGGGAAGAGGAGCCTCCAAGCCCCTGAAAGAATCAGAGGGCAGCCCCCCTGCCTGATGGGGTCCCCCTGCCAGTTCCCCGAGGGCCTGCGGATTCACAGACCTGCCTGGAGGGGCCTGTCTCTCCTATCCCCTCGTCCACCCGCCGTGTCCATAGTGTCTCATGCACCGGGTCTACACACACCAGGTCATTCTGGTTCCCTTGGTCACATGTGGGAGGCGGGGACCAGCTTTCGAGCAATGAAGAAATCCATTCTTTCAGTTTTCAGAACTCACATTGAAGCTAAGCAGATTTTTACCCCCAAGAGATCCCCGAGGGACAAACTAATGAAATTGACTTTCTTTTCTACTCTTCTGCGGTGACTTGGAACAAGCCCTGTGCTAGGGACAGTTTGCGAGGATACTCAGCTACCTCCCAGCGGAAGGTTCCCCAGCCTGGTGGGCACAGGGGTTTTAGCATCTTCTGGGCTACAGTTTTACCACAGGGCAAAATAATGACGCTCTTTGTCCTGACTGGCCGCATGGCTTACTACAGAAAATGCTCTCCAGGAACTTTGTGACAAGGAATGCTCAGGACTGCCAAATAGATCCTTAGTTAGACTTAGGAAAGAGAATGCTGAGCTGCTTCCCAAAGAGTCGTTCTTTCCATGATGGAAAAAAAAAAAAAGATTGTGCTAGCATCATTTGAGTCATCTGGAAGGAGGGCTTAGCTCCCTCGTGCTCCCTTCCTGGCCTTCTTCATTCACATTCCAATTATAACCACATCTGAACTAGTTCTCTAGCTTAGACAGCTATCGGTACATGGCCTCATCTCATCCTGATACCCACAAGGCAGTTATCATCCCACTTCACTAATGAAACTAAAGGCAGGCGGGATGTGTCCTGTGCCCCCAGCACCTCGAGTGCAGGAGGGTCCATCCAGGGAGGATGGATTTCTGGCTCAGATACAAGTTGGCATGAGGTACGGACACGAGATGAGCTACACTCAAACACGTGGATGGACGGAAGGTCAACCTCCCCCCCTCCCATCCGCCCACCCCTGCCTCCACCAGCTGTGAATCTGTGACATGAGGTCAGAGGGAAAGCCCCAAGGTCAGGGTCACCATCGAGCACTTCCTCTTCTCTTCCATTTCTCCACTGTGGTAGCCTTGGTGAGCCAGGATGAGCCCCCCCCCCCCAGCCCTGGGCCTGCTTCCCCGGCAGAGGGGCTCTCGCCCTGTGACTCTCCCCTGCAGGCTTTGGTCAGGCAGGAGGGTGCAGCAGGGAGTCCCCTCCCCAACCCGGGGAAGGACAGTTCTCTGGGCAGCTTGGACGCTTCCTTCCCTCTGCTCTGTCCGCAGGAACAATGCCCAGCACCACCCAACGTGCCCCTGGAGTCTCGGCCTCAACCTCCCCTTCTGTGTCTGGAAGCAACCCCAGCACCACGGGGCCCCCCAGGGGACCCCGCCGCCTCTACCGAGCTCGGTCGAGGAACCAGGTGGCAGAGCGTTGGGCCCCGTCCAGCAGCTGCAGCAGGAGAGTCCCTCCACCTCGGCCCCCTTCCACCCCCCAGGGCCACCCTGCTCTCCTCTGGGAACTGGCCCTCGATGGGGACCTGCACGGCACCAGCTGATGTCAGGAACTTCAAGCCCAGTGAGCCTCCCCTGCAGACAGAACCTCTCGACAGTAGAACCAACAACCCAAACCAGGGCCATTGCTGAGTGAGCCGGGGAACTCAAACCAACCTGGACACACACGTGCCCTCTGAAAGCCTGGTTACAGGTAGCACGATGTGCAACTAGGTCAAGAATGACTGTACAAGGGGGCGCATGTATGCATTTACCCAAGGCTGGCAACAGCCCATCTGGCCGAGGGAGGAGGCCCCAAATATTGCTCGTTTCCTTTAGTGCACTTAACCTGCCTATTTACTGCTCATGCTGCTTTGGGAAGGATAGAAAAGTAAAATATGTATGAATTAAGATTAAAAACTATTCACTGATCTCTACCATGTCACTTCATAGTTTCCGCTATTACTTCTGCAATGTTTTTTTTTATCAACTCTGAGTTCGCTGGCTGATCTGCACCTTCTTTAGGACGCCCAGGGAGTGCCTGCCAGGTCCCCCTCCATCCCCCGCTGACACCCACTGTCACTAAGATGGGGCAGTGTGTGCCCGGCCAGACTCGCTGACTGTGGGCAGGGGACCTGAGCCACACCTCCGACCTCCCCAAGGCCTTTCACAGACAGAGCCCAGGGCGGCGTCTCCCCGGACAGGGCAGTCGGGCACAGCAGGCAAGGCTTAAGCCCGAGTGGCAGGAGGATCCCGTGCTGTGTGACTTCGTGTGACGTCTGATCCGAGACCCCCGATGGACGTAGTTCTCTAGTGCCCGACAGCCTGCCCCTGGCAGGGTGCCAGCACCATACCACAAAGCCCATACACCTCACCGCCCCCCATCCCAAGTGACTGAAAAATAATCCTGTAAGGTGAGGGCCAGGCCTGGCCTCGCCAGCCCGGGGGACAGCGGGTTAGAAGGGAAGATGGGGGAAGGGAGACTGATGGGCTCCAGAGATGCAGAAAGAGGGCAGAAAGGACCACATGGGCTTTCCAGCTTGAATCTAAACGTAGGACTCTGGCTTCACGACATTCTAAGAATATTGTTGTGGGTGTTTTGCAGGCGAGGGAATAGGGGAGGTAAATGCTCCTTGTCTTCTAGACGATGAGCCCCACTGTGGGAAGGGGACAAATGCCCAGAAGCGTTACTCTTGTCTTGGTAAAAATCTTAAGTCATTAAAAAAACCAGAAAAGGGCTTCCCTGGTGGCGCAGTGGTTGAGAGTCCGCCTGCCGATGCAGGGGACACGGGTTCGTGCCCCGGTCCGGGAGGATCCCACATGCTGTGGAGCAGCTGGGCCCGTGAGCCATGGCCGCTGAGCCTGCGCGTCTGGAGCCCGTGCTCTGCAACGGGAGAGGCCACAACAGTGAGAGGCCCGCGTACCGCAAAAAGAAACAAACAAACCTGAAAAGAGTCTAAACGACACTGGAAGGAGACAAAAGTGTAAATGTTTAAGCTGAAATCAAGCCATTGCCAGTGCAATAAACATCATATGGGCAAATAAACAGCCACCTCCCAGGCGGCAGACAGGGAATGCGTGTGCTGACGTGGCACGAGGGCCCAGCAGACCCCTGGGCACCTACCTGGGTGTGCAGGAGGGTACATGCAGAGCTTTAAGTGATCAGGACCAAGTTTTATCTGGGAAACCCATGAAACTTCATAGTCAACGTTCGTCAGCTACAGTATCAGTTAATGTAGGAATCTTACAAGTCAAATCCTGACCTCTGAAATGCAGGTCTCTGTAGAATAAAAAGAGCCTGTGATCACATCAATTAAACAAAACACAAAAACCTAACAAAAATAGACGTTTATTAACAAGTTATAAAATTCTAAATCCCCCTTTGAAACAGAAGTTTTAAAAATATAGGCTGTCTTTCCAAAGCAAAAGTCAAAACAATTCCATACTTTAAGGATTTAGTGTAACATCCTTTTTATTTCCTAAAATAACTTAACACAACACTGGCAGGGCTTATTCATTCAAAAAGTTCCACAAAGCTTCGTTTTAAAGCCTTAAGGCAAACTTTACACGTCTCTCTTCTTGCTCTTCTGCCTCATATATCTCTGGACACTTCGGCTTTAAAGTCCATGAATCCCTTACGCACTCAGAAGCGCCACCTCGATTTGTGGTATTTCTTTGAGGAAAAATGAGCCCCTAAGAGGAAGGGTCTTCGCTGACTGGGGCTCACGGCCCGAAGGTCCCCAAGCCCACTGTAACCCTGACTGCTTCGCACACGTGGTCCTTGAGCTTATTATTTATCAGTCAGTTAAAAGAAGCCAACTTTTCCTGTCAGGACACCTGGTCAACATTCAGAGCTTATTATTTATCAGTCAGTTAAAAGAAGCCAACTTTTCCTGTCAGGACACCTGGTCAACATTCAGAGCTTGTCATCTCGCAGGCCTTCCATGGAAACCCTTGACTCAACCTGACTCCTAGAGCCTGGAGCCGGAAGCGCCAGCCGCAGGGGGTTAAGTGTCAGGGATCGCGGCCGCGATGTCCTTGCAGAGCCTGACGACGGCCTCCTCGTCACCACCTTCTACGTCCTCCGAGGCGTCGAGGACCATCCGGACGTGGGTCAAGAGGGTGTCTGGCCGCTGGGCCCCCAGCCAGACGTCCTTAATGTACAGAGACACCAGGAACGCAGCAGTGGCTGAGGAAAGGGACAAGCCCATTAGAACGCAATCCGGTCAGTCGGAAAACAAGTCACCCGCCCACATGCACAAGGGCCCGGGGCTGTGCGAAGCCCCAGACAGCAGTGAGCGCGCACTGCCATAAATTAATTCCACCTTTGCTTGACTATAAGTCAACCTTTCTTGCTCATTTTAAAATTATCTTTTCATGCGATGAATGTGTGTGAAATGTAAAAAAAAGTTACTACAAGTCAAGCCTCTTCCGTGGTGCTGACCACCCAGGCCAAGAACCACAACCGAAGCTGGGGAGGAGCAGCCCGGAGTCACTTCCCATCATCCCCTCAGCGGCACAGGTGAGAAGGTTTACAGGCCCAGATTCAATTCCCCGACGGCGGCCACAGGAGAGGGCAGGGCACCCCGGCCACCAGGTGAGCTCACCTGCTGCGCTGTGGGCCCGCCCCCCTCCCTGCTCCCCCTCGTGTCCCTCATCCCCAGTGAAGGGCCCACCCTCCCGGATGAAGGAGCCACCTGCACATGGTCACAGCCTCCCTCCTGTCCTCCTACAGCCTCTGCTGTGGCCTCGTCTGTGCAGTCACACCTTTACTAAGAACCTGCTAAGCGCCAAGCACATAAATTGTGTGTGCGCGTGTGTGTGCTCTTGTGCACGTGTGCTCAAATGTACACACACACACACACACACACACCCCTGGCCATGACAGGAAACATAACTCTTCACGTGGGTAATAACGATAGAAACTTAGGGAAGCCACTGCTCTGCAACAGAGCGTCCCGGTGGGACGCAAGGCTGTGACGTGAGCACCTTTCTCCACTGTAAGCAAAACCATCACTAAAGGTCTCTCTCACCTGAAGGCAAAGGCAGAGATTTCCTCTCCCCCTACACTCAGGGCCCCGTGGCCCTCTCCGCGATCCTCAGAACCGTGGAGAGGGGCCCCCAAAGGCTTACGACAGGCTCTAAGGAACAGGAGATGCGCCCCACCCCAGGCCCACTCCCGCGTTTCTTCAGCCTCCGACCTGAGCACCAGGCTTACCTCGCGTGGCTGCATCCTCCGCGTTCAGAGAAGAGCGGTGGATGGCCTCGAGTATCGGCCGGTAGGGGCTCCCAGCGGGGCCGCGGGCCGCCCCCAGCTGCAGCATGACGGCGTTGAAGAGGCTGGCCGCGCTCTGCTCGGGCCCCGCCAGCCCCTCGGCGCCGCAGAACCTGCTATACAGCCTGAACATGCCGCTCGCCACGGCGCTGTCCTGAAGGAGGTCGGCCACCACCGCTGGCCGCGGCAAGATGCGGTTCCTGAGCCAGCCCAGGAGGCCCGCCGTCTCCACCCGGCCGAGCGGGCTCGCGGCCGCGGAGCGCAGCACCCAGCCGGCCACCAGGACGGTGACGGCGCCCACGGGGCCTAGGCCTTCGCTCTCAGGTTCGGGGTCAGGAAACACGGGCCCCCAGTGGGTCAGGATGGACCTCAGGAGGCCCCTGCACGCCTCCAAGGTGGACGCCGGCAGCTTGGGGTCCACCTCCTCCTCGGCCTCCCCAGGCCTCCGCTTCCGGCCCCGGAGGCCTTTGGCTCGGCCTGGCCCAACTGGCTTGTTCTTATCCTTGAGCATTTCTGTCACACACACACACGCACACACACCACACACATACACACACACCACACACATACACACACACACACATACCACACACACATACCACACACACATACACACACACCACACACACGCACACACACACGCACAGACAACACATGCACACACACCACACACACACCACACACATACACGCACACCACACATACACACGCACACACGCACACACCACACACACGCACACACACATACACACACACCACACACACATATACACACATACATGCACACACATATGTGCGTGCACACGGACGCACACACATACATATGCACGCACACACACACACAGAGGAAAGAGAAAAGGTGGTGAGACTGGTGTTCCGCCCACCCCCTAACACACACACAGATGCAGATGGTGGGGCGGCCCACGGGCTGTGCCCTCCCGGGATGCGTCCCCACGCTTGGAGCACAGCGAGTGCTCAGTGCTTCCCTGTGACCCGTCGTTACTGCTATCTTGGCAGCTGAGCGCTGGTTAGCGGCAGAGCTGGGACTCAAAGCCGGCCCCCTGCTCCCTCTCGGGCTATGAAGCCGGACAGGCCCTGTCTCTAAGCTGCAGACATGCCGCTCAGGGACGGTAAGACGCCGGCTGCTCCGCGGGGCAGCGAGCACAGCTTGGGGAGCGGGTCCGACACTCACTCAGCAGCTCCCTGACTTGGCATCTCTCCGCGGCTGCTCTCAGGTCCTCCTGGAGCCTGACGTCTCTCTCGACGAGGCTCCACTGGTGCAGGAGGACGAGGGCATCCCTGGTGGACAGCACAGTCTCGTTCACGGTGAAGCGGTTCATGTCCCTGAAGGCCTGCAGCACGGTGGCCCGGTACCTCAGCACGGAGTCGAGTGCCCCGAAGAAGCTGGTGAGCTGGGTGGAGGCCAAGGCGGGCCTGCGGGAGCCAACGCCACGGACTGAGCCAGGGCCACCTCCTTGTCCGGCAGCCCAGGACCTCGTCCTGCAGCTCAGCACACTGTCCACTCTCAGCCCGGGCGACCCTTCACAACAGACAAGAGCGTGGAGCACAGCGCAGGAAACGGGGAGCCCCTCCAGGGGGGGCAGAATGGGGCCCGGAGTCTGAGCTCCACCCTGGAGGCACAGAAAGCGCTCTGGAAACCGGGAGAGCTGGGCAGAGCCTGCGGTGAGGGTGCCCGCTGCCACGCTAAACAGCTCCAGGACCGCCAGTTCCTCTCCAACTCAGGAACTCTCAGCCTCGAGGGAAAAGGCTCGGCAAAGCCCGGGGACGGCACACCCACGGCCAAACCTGACGGTGGGCACTGCGGGGACGCACGTCCCTCCGAGTTCTAAGGAATTTAAAATTCAAACCCATCTGCCTTCCACAATTTTAACATTTACAATCAGTATTCTGAATAACAATCGGTTCTCAGAGACCAACGTTTCTCGGGACAACCCCAAAATAAGAAACGGGCGCTCTGGCATGAATCCAACAATTGAATTCCGAACAACAGAAAACCAAATGCCCGGTTCTTTATTAAGAAAGTTTCATTCTGAGATGACAGTCCGCTGGCTATCGATCCTCTGGTTTCAGTCAGCACACCCCTGCTCCCAAGTCAGAAATCTGAGGGCACACAGTGTATTTTCTCTAACACAGTAGAATCCGAGAAGAACTGAGCTCTCTTGAGGAAACCAAGAGTGTAATTCCAAGGGGAAAATACTGAAATTTTCAAGGAATTCATGGATAAGGGAGCCCACAGGCTAATGAAAGCGGAGGCGAGTTTGGGAGCAGCTTAACTTTCCTAGGCTTAGATCATGGAAAATATGTTCTTTCTATAAAACATTTTGAGTGCTTGGATCCAAAAGTCCACTAGATGGTTTGCTGCTAAAAATGATCTGGAATGACAGGCTTTAGGTTTTTCGAGTGTGCTAAGTTCTCACGGCCTTGAAAGGAACCTCCTGAAGTTGACATGGAAAGAAGAGCAGCTGAAGTAGGTTTCCTGACGTCACCGAAGGGATGGCAGCCCTCGCCCAGAGCCTACCTGTGGAGCCGTGACCTCCAAGGGGTCATGGCCAGTGGGGAGGGGCTTACCTCAGGTGCTTCGTGAGCACAAGGAGAACGTAGAGGAACTCGTCGACCAAGTGCAGGGCGAGCAGCTTCGGGGGCTCCTGGGACCCAGGCTTGCAAGGAGGCTGCTCCCCTGCCTCCAAGCCTCTGTCCCCCAGGGTGGTAACCCACAGCGTGTGCAGCAGGGAGATGAGGTTGGAGAGCAGCTGAGTCTCCAGGAACCTGAAATCAAATGTGGGAAAGTCCACTGTCTGTCACATTCTCTCCTCCCAGTGACATCTCCTGGAGGGAGTGGGCGGCAACCATGGAAGACACTGCAACGGTGGTGACCATCCCAAGTGGCAGACTCCTCCCCTCTCCCCCAGCCATCTATCCTCGTACCTCCCGCTGCAGCCCCCAAAGAGGGGGACACAGCATCTAAGTGAACACAGGATGTCCGCTATAGAAACGCAGCTCCACCCCAGGGCGAGGCCCCAACCCTCCTTTCTAGACAGCCAACCACCTCAGTCCCCACTGAGGGACATTCTGGAGCTGCTGCGGCACCGTAAGAAGAGGCTTCCCGCCCACGAGAACAACTCAACCCTGAAGCATAAAGGTAACAGCCAGGAACAGGTAATCAGCCAATGCTGCCTTTAGATATAAGACATCACTTTCTTTCAGAGAAAAATCTTTTAATTCTTTTTAAAAAATGAACAAAAGGGAAAAAAAATGCATGAAAGAGCCTGGATATCCCCAGGCTTATCATCATAGGTAGCTGTTTGAAAGAAAGATCCCTGCCACCAAGGGCTGTCTGCTGAGACAAGGTCTTCATCTTTTCACACAGCCTCAAAGTTAGGAGAGTGTTAGGAATCAAAACAGATCACACTATGGACTGAAGCGTGTCCCCCGCACCATTCAGATGCTGAAGCCCTAACCCCAGTGGGACTATATTTGGAGGTGGGGCCTTTGGGAAGCCATTAGGTTTAGAAGTCATGAGGATGGAGCCCCCATGATGGGATTAATGTCCTGTAAGAAGAGAAAGGGACCAGAGCTCTCTCATTCTCTCTCCCTGGTCATGTGAGGACATAGTCGGCAGTGTGTTTGCCAGGAAACGAGCTCCCACCAAACCCAACCATGCTGGCCCCCTGATCTCAGACTTCCAGCCTCCAGAAGGCGAGAAAATGAAACTGTGTCGTTTGAGCCACCCAGTGACAGCAGCCCCAGTAACAAGACAAACACCCACTCCAGCCC
Organism: Globicephala melas; assembly: GCF_963455315.2. Taxonomy (NCBI): domain Eukaryota; kingdom Metazoa; phylum Chordata; class Mammalia; order Artiodactyla; family Delphinidae; genus Globicephala; species Globicephala melas. Next base: position 12,545,921 of record NC_083317.1, on the reverse strand, counting down.
TCGACGCTGCTCCGGCACCGGCTCTTCGCCGAGCACCTTGACCCTGGGCGGGAGTGGAGTGCGAACCCACATCACCGCATGAGCGTTCCTGAAACAGGAGCTCCCTGTTTCTGCCTCAGGAAGGGCAGAGATCTTGAAACCTCAGATGGGGGACCCCACTCCAGGGGAGGAGCCTGGACCTGGCACAAGAGACGGAAAGGTGGTGTAGAGGATGCTGTTTCGGGAACACAGATTCTCTGGGACACTTCCAGCGGACACGAGAGATGGCAGGAGGTGCCACGGTCTCCGTGTCACCTCCTTCTGCTTGACGCACAGCACACACACTCTCTCACTCTCACACACACACACACACACACACACACAGACACAGTCACACACACACATACAGACACACACAGACACAGACACACACAGACACAGTTACACAGACACAGATACACACACACACACACACACACACACACACACACACACAAACACACACGGTGCTTACTTGCTCTCCAGGATGTGTAGGATCCACGTTAAGAGGCTGTAATCCCGCAGAATCTCATAGGCAGATTTGGCATCCCGGGCAGCATTCTGCAGAATTTCCAAAACCCAATTCTGCAAACCCAGAACAGAAAGTTACTCTTCAGTGGGAAAACCTGACTTACTTGATCCAGGGAACACTTTAAAAAACAGAATGCTATGTTCCAGTTACAGGCGGGGGCTGCACGTACCATCTGCTAAGTCCGTAAGGGTGGTGGCCGCGTGGGACCACCCTTCCCCACAGTGACGGCCAGAGCACACAGATGGCCACAGCGAGCTCGGGCCCGGGGCCGCCCACCCGCTAGTCCACCACAAGCAGAGATGCAGCACGGAAGCCACTCGGCCCGCATCTGGGGCAGCCTGAGGGGGGAGGAGGGCGGACCCGTTTCTAGCCCAGCCATGAACTGCGGGCGGCCTATTCATTGCCTTGATTTTGCCACCTGGAGGGGACGGAACGGTGGGACTCCCGCTGGAGCTGTTAACCGGGTGCCTTAGAGTCCTCACATGCTGTAAGAAATAGAAATCTACCGCACTCGAATTCGGGTTATTCAAACTCACTCCTGTTTACCCACATTTTACACGATACCACAAGCAGAAGCTGACCCGGCTAGAAATCAATCAAAACACTGACGAATTCTCCCAGTTACGTCTCACACGACATGAGCTCTGGCTCCAGGGGCAGAGCTAACGTGCAGACTCCCTCGTCAGCTGTGAGGCAGGCAGGCTCGACTCCCGACTCATTTTCCCAGCCGGGTTTTGAGAACCTGCAGCTTCTGTGCATTGTGAGACATCCTGGTGGCTCGGGCGTGTCTCCAAGCACCTCAGTCATTTATGGGGTGACGAGTTTCTAGAGCTTTCAGCCATTCCAGAGCCACCTGGGTACCCATCACCCCCCTCCCTCTCCACAGGCCCTGCCCCCAGGCCAGGGCACTGGAAGCTAACGTAGAATCGGGAGGCCAGGCTGGGTGAGACTCCACGGGGACTAGGCTGGCAGATGGCACCCCGTGCAAGGGCCCAGGCCTCAGCCCCCCAGGAGCGCTGGCCGCCTACCTGGGCCACGTCGTCGCAGAGCGGGCTGCTGAAGAAGGACAGGATGACGTGGAGGACGCCCCGCCTGGCGCAGAGCTCGTAGCAGTACTTGTCCCGCATCCCCTGGCGCAGAAGCCCAAACATCCACTCCCGCTCCGTCTTCTGCTGTAACCCAAGCAACCAAGAAACTATTGTTAAATAAGTGAAGGCCTTTTCCCCTGAAAACTCTTCCAACGCCAGTACTTTCAACTGGGGGCAAAGGCTGCAGCACAGCCGCCCCCACCCTCCGTTTCTGGGTATGTTATTAAAAACCCTCCATCTCCTCTCTGCTTCCATTTCTCCAGGTCAGGAATAAGGGACCAAGTCAAGTTTACACAGTGAACTGTGCTTACTCACAGGGGGTGTTCTGTAAAAGCACTTTAGTATTCAACCCAGGGCTTCGCCAAGAAAATACAACGAGGAGGCCATGACTCGAGGCCTCTGGAGCAGTCTGTGAGGTCTGAGAAGACACCCAAGAATCAAGGTGTGGAATGGGAGGCGTTTCCACACACAGGCCCGCCTGGCCCCGAGCTCCACCCCAGCCTGTGCTCTGCAGCTGACAGTCTCCTCGGGGAAACGTCAGCGCAGTGGCTGAGCACCCCATTTAGGAGTCTTTCCAGGACCCCGAGACCTCAGGGCCTTACCTCGAAGTCCGAGCTGTAGAAGAACTGGTAGAAGCCTGGAACTTTGTTCATGTTCAGGTACTCGTGGGACAGCAGGAACTTGTTGACCTTCAAATACATGTGCTCCTCTGTGAACACAAGCAGACAGTCACTCACCATAGTGCCAACAGGACACCCCGTGGCCGGCTGGAGTAGGGGAGCAGGGCCCTGGGGGGCGGTCAGACATAAATCCCTGCCCCCTCGGGGCTTTCCAATCCTTATCCAGGTTATTAGTTCTCAAGCATTAAAACGCAGTTAAGACACCTTAGTTCTACACAGCACACGGGCTTCTCTTGCGGCCCAGGAACCACGTGAGGATGTCCAGTCCTTCGGAGACGTCACCCCTCCCCAGGCATCAGCCCACTGCCTAAACTCTAATCAGCTGGTGGAGAGAGTGGGGCCTGGCCACACTTCAGACAGCACAGGGCTAACACCCAGCCCATCGGCCTCCCACTGAGGAAACCGCCACAGCAAAGGGGGCTCACACGCGCCCTGGGTCACTTGGCCCTTGAATGCAACGGGGCCGACACCTCCTCCCCCGGTCCCAACCCTGGACCACTGTTGCTGCCCTGTGCTCCAACACCGACAGGAGGTCTGACGTGGGACAGCTTGCCTGGGGGGCACAGACTGGATGGGAGGCCAAGGCCATCCACTGTGACCTCTGCTGGGGTATTTTCACAGAAGTTTGTTCCTTTGGAGTCTAAATGGCTAATTACCTTCTTTCCTCCCGTAATTTCTAAGGTAAAGAAAAAAACATGTAATAAAAATGATACGGGGGGACTTCCCTGGTGGCACAGTGGTTAAGAATCCGCCTGCCAACACAGGGGACACAGGCTCAAACCCTGGTCCGGGAAGATCCCACATGCCGCAGAGCAACTAAGCCCGTGTGCCACAACTACTGAGCCTGCGCTCTGGAGCCCGCGAGCCACAACTACTGAAGCCTGAGTGCCTAGAGCCCGTCCTCTGAAACAGGAGAAGCCACCACAATGAGAAGCCCGCGCACCGCAATGAAGAGCAGCCCCCGCTCGCCACAACTAGAGAAAGCCCGCGCGCAGCAACAAAGACCCAACGCAGCCAAAAATAAAGATACTGAGGACGTGAAAATCAAATCTGAATTCTAACAGCAACTTGACTACAGGTTGATTGTGGGGCCTTGAACAAGCTATTTAACCTTGGGGGCCCCAGCTGGGAAGCTGTCTCCTCATCTAAAAACAACCATGTTACCTCCAAAGAACCCTGTGGTCCCTAACGTTATCAACATTCTACGACTTTTCACTAATTACAAAAAAAAAAAAAAAAGGTCCTATGATAGACTGACTTGTGCTCACAGTACCTCGGCGCTGCCCTGCTGTGAGGAACAAAGTGGAGTGTTTCGTGTTCCATGCCCTGGGTGACACCTGCACGGGACCCACAGGCCGCTTGTCCTCTGGCTGGTGAGCTACACTGACGCTGACCCCCGAGCTCAGAGCGGCAGCTGCCAACACGGACGGGCCTCCGTGTCAGGTCCCTCTAAGCGCTCGCGTACGGATCCGTGAGGCCCCCGAGCAGCCCTTTGGTGGGAGCTGTGATTTGCTTTACCACAGCTTTACACCCCTACAGGCAAACAGGAACACATCATCTCCCCCATCATACACACTCTTCTGCGCCGTGCACGTGTGACCCTGATCCGTCTCCCTCACCTGTGTGGGGGACTGGTTACGCCTGCAGGATGAACGCCTCCAAGTGGCCTTGCTCAGCCTCAAACTTTCCACCTCACCCCAACCTGATTCTGTCAGTGGTACCTGGTTTCAAAATTTGCAAGGCTGCTTTGGCGATGAAGAGAGTCAAGGTGAAGGTGAGTCTCATGTTCTTAGTTCGGATCCCGTTCCGGACTACGTCCAACAGGTACAGTACCTTCAAACCAGGAAAAAGGGGCGGAAAAAAAAAGAGAATTTGCAGAACGTCTGTGATCAGCCTTATCTTGTACAGCCTAAACCACGGCTTTGCAGAGTGGCCTGCTCCTCGCACCCCAGGGACCACCCAAGGTGACGCCTGTCCCCACCACCTCAGGGCGCAGCTTCTGAGGCTCTGTGTGTCCTGGGTGACAGCTGCCGTCACCCCTGAGTTCAACAGAAATTAGAACTGCTCTGCCCACCGCGACACAAGAAGACCACTTGTAAGGGGAGACCTGTCTCCATCTCCCAGGGCTGAGGACCCGAGACAGCCTCAGGCATCACCCCCCCTCCCCCAGCAGGGGACAGACTTTGTCCTGTATCAGTCTCCCGGCAACACCTCTGATCTCCTTAGGAAATCCTTCCACCAGGCCGGGCGGAGAGCCATCCCCGCAGCCCCGCTCACCTGGGGCTGCTCCCGGAAGCGTGCCCCCTCCAGCTGTGAGTAGTAGGCTGCCAGCACGGAGTAGGCCGCGGCTCGCATCAGGGGGTCGTAGCTGCTGAGGGCTGTGACAGTTAGGCCCAGAGCATTTGAATCCACAAATTTCCGACAATCCACCACAAATTCTGAGGGAAATAAAATACAGCATTAACTACACACACACATACACACACACACGCTATGATTCTGTGACACTCGTGCAACACAGAGAATTCCATTTGCTCTCGCGTCTTACCACCGTCAGCTATGGGTGCGTGCTAGGTACAAGAAATGCAAGTCTGCCTCCTGCACTCCTTAACGTCTGCTGAAGCCGGTAAAAGACTCTCTCCCCTTCCGTGGCAATAACCACATGCCTTCAGTTTCTAAGATGCTTGTAATCCCAAGAATCCCAGGAATCTTTCATTACTTCTCACAAATACCCAGTGAACCAGAGATCAGAGGTGACATTCGGACCCGCCACTGAGATCCCAGCATGCGGAGGCCTGGGGGACACAACCGGAGGGTCAGCAGAGAAAGCCGGCTCTCGGGTCTACTGTGTTCAGCCCTCGGCCTGTGAGTTCCCACCTACAAACACAGCCAAGGAAAATACGTAAGGTGGCAATGCTGGGAGATACAGCCAATGCGAACTGGTCTGAGCTGGACTATCAATGTTACGAAGGATTAACTTATATCCACTCTGCAACCCTAGCTCTTTCTTCAAACAAATGACAGAAATCTCACAGAAGAGTGGCTCACCAAGCCTGAACAAAAGCTACAGCCCAGAGCTGGCTGGCTGATATTCTCTCATCACCTGTGAGGCCCTGAAAAACGCACGTTACTCCAGGAGAGGATGTGACGGGAGAGAAGGTCGGATACATGAGGGGACCCACTTGATCACACCTGCAATTCAGGACACTTCAAATCCTCCTTAACAAAAACCCAGGCCTTTTTACAATATAAACATTGTCAAGAAAAACCTCAGAACAGGGACAGGTCACCTGGGGAGGGTGAGATGAACTGGGAGATTAGGTTTGACATAAGTACACTGTAAATCAACTATACTTCAATAAAGCAAACTGTAAATCAACTATACTTCAATAAAACAAACAAAAGACCAAACAAACAAAAAAGAAAAATGCACCAGATGGGCTGATCAGCAGATTAGACATTGAAGAAAAAAAGAACAGTGAACCTGAAGACAGCAACAGAATCTAACCAAACTGAAACACAGAGAGAAAGAAGAATTTTAAAAGCATGAGCATCACTGAGCTGTGGGACAATTTCAAGCAGGCTAATGCATGTGTAACTGGAGTCCCTAAAAATGAAGAAATAATGGCCAAAACTTTTCCAAATTTGACAAAACCACAGACCTACAGGCCCAAGAAGCTCAATGAACACCCCAAACACAAAAAACATAAAGAAAATTACACCCAGCCTTATCATAATCGAATTGCTTGAAACTGGTGATTAAAAAAATCTTAAAAGTGGTCACAAAACATAGAGCGGAACAAAGATAAGAACACTGTTTCTTGTTAGAAACAATGCAATCCAGAATCAAGGTGACAACGTCTTTAAAGTACAATGAGAAAAAAACCTGTCAACTGAGAATTTCCTACCCCATGAAAATCTTTCAAAAGTTAAGACTGAAAAGCTGAAAGAACTGATCACCAACAGCCTTGAACTATAAGAATTCTTAAAAGTATTTTGATGAGAAGGAAAATGATAGAAGATGGAAATCTGAATCTACACAAAGGAATGAAGAGAACAAGGAATGGTAACTATGGGGTAAACAAAATATTTAAATCCCTTGAAAAGGTAATTGACAGTCTGAAGCAAAAACAACCACATATTGTAGGCTTTTTAACATTTATCAACAGATGGAAAAAGTATGATAATTATAGCGCAAAGCCAGGAAGGGAGAGATATATATTATTGTAAGGTGCTTCTACTATCCATGAAGTGGTATAATCTCACTTGAAAGTAAACCACAATAAATTGAAGATGTATACCATAAACCCTAAAGCAACCAACACACACATGCACACAAAAACACATGTACACACACACCCACGTACATATGCTGACAAGCACACACACACAAATTATAGCTAAAAGCCAAAAAAGCAGATAAAGTGGAATCAGATTGATAATCACATTAAATGTAAATGGTATATACATTCCAATTAAAAGGCAGAGACGGTCAGATTGTATATAAAAACAAAACCCAAGTATACGCTGTCTACAGGAAACCACTTTTAACCTCAAGATGCACATTTTAAGTAAAAGGATAGAGTGGTGATTATTTTGAAATGTACAGAAATAGGTAATCACTATGTTACGCACCAGGAACTAACAGTGTTGTAGGTCAACTATACTTGAAAACAACAAACAAACAAACCCACAGGAAAAGAGATCAGATTTGTGGTCACCAGAGCCAGGAGGTAGGAGGAGGGAAAATGGATGAAGGCGGTCAAAAGGCACAAACTTCCAGTTATAAGATAAATAAGTACGAGGGATGCAATGTACAACATGGTAAATATAATCAACACTGCCATATGTTATATATGAAAGTTGTTAAGAGAGGAAATGCTGAGTTCTCATCACAAGGAAAAAAATATTTTATATTTCTTTAATTTTATATGTATATGAGATGACGGATGTTCACTAAACTTACTGTCGTAATCACTGCATGATGTATGTTAAGTCAAGTCACTATGTTGTACACCTTAAACTTATACAGTGCTGTATGCCAATTATATCTCAATAAAACTGGAAGGAAAGAAAAAGTAAAAGGATGGAAAAAGAATAATCAGAAGACTCTTGGGCTCTAACAGCTTATGGACTAAATTTTCTCATTTCTAACAAGTGACTACTTTTGATGGGAAGGGGAAAAAATGCCAAATGCTTTACAAAGCATCAAACTGAGGGATAAAATTATATTGTTTTGGAAAAGATGAAATATGTTTAAGATACCTCCATACCTACATAACAAACACACATAAATGGAATCAATCTGGAAAAGAGAACACTCTAAACATTTAATATTACACTCACTAAAAATAGCTAGTACTCAGCAGGGATATTTTTAGTAATCACTGATACTCTCTAAGACAAAAGGATTTTCCACATGTCCGTGAGGAAAAGTCAATTTCATGTTCTGTGGTCATCTCTGTTATTCTCCGGAAGTCTTGGCTTTGTAACATGTATGGAAAAGAGCTTCCCTTGAGTGTTGAAAACATAATAGGCTATCAAAAAATAGTTATAAATACCATTCTCTTTGTTTTAAGAACTTCATAAATAGAGATTCGGCCTTGTGATAACAGATTTTCAAACCAAAATGGCTTAACCAGGACAATTATCAAGGATTAAAAGAAAAAGCACCCCACGTTTTACGGGCTTTGGTGGCAGTGCAGCTGTGCTGTCGGAGCATAAAGAGCTGTTCATCACGCCTCCTCCCACACCACCTCCTAGAGGCGGCCTGGCCAGGAAGGCTCGTCACAGGGAGCGGTCCATGGAGCCTGTGCCCAGTGGTCTGGTGAGAACCGCACGTGGGGCCTCCCTGTTCTGTGAATTAGAAGCCAAAGAGTTCAGCCCGGTTCTCTTGAGGACAAGAATTTGCTGTGGAAAAATCATTTGTCACTGCCATTGCTAACAGCCTTGGCTGGCCCTGCTTTCCAGCCAAGGACTCACAGAAAAGAAGCAGTGAGGTTAAGAAAACAGGTTCCATCTTCAGCAAAGGCAGTGAGACGAGTTTCTCTGAAGCCTGGCCACCACGCACACAAACTAATCAGATTTGTGGTCACCAGAGGCGGGAGGCAGGAGGAGGTGACCCAATTGAGGACTGCAGAATGTTGAGCAACACTTGGACCCGGGTGCCACTGCAGGAAGTAAAAACATGCTGTGGAGAACCTGTGCTACACACAGCATGGATGAATCCCACAAATATAACGTAGATAAACGAAGCTCATACAAAAGAATAGAAAGTGTTTAATGCCATTTACGCAAAGTTCAAATACAGGACACTGGTCCCTACTGGGGAGGAAGGGGCCTGGCCAGGAAGGGGCCCGAGGAGGAGCTGCCGATTCTGTTCTGTTCCTATCTGGCCAGTGGTTTCACCAAAACTTGAGCCACACGTATATGATTTGCACTGGTGTCTATATATCACACTTCAATAAAAGTTTACTTAAAACACTGTTCATGTTTAGTGATCCACCAGGGCAACAGTAAATGGAATAGTAACTTTTTAAAAAGTAATAAAACGAAAAAACAGATTCGTGACAATTCAACCACAGTAAACCTTTGGCCATTATACTGTTCACAGATTTCTGTTCTGTTCAACTTATCATTTTACTGCTAGGAATTTTTCTCTCCTGTTGAACTGGTATTACTTCCTTTTATCAGATGATGAAATTTGTTTAAAATATTATGCTTCCATTTTTTTTGTTGTTCTGGATTATAAGTAGCCCAGAGCAAAATTTAATGAACCTAGTTTTTCTTGGTTTGCTTATTTGTTTTGCATAACTATTTCCCTATCCACTTATATGCTTTTTAAAATTTTCTACTTCAACATGAATGATTTTGGTATAAGCAGTATTTTAAGCTACTGCAAGTCCTTTCTGGGTAGACATGCTCTGCAAATTTTTCTACCTATATTATACCAATAAAATGTAAAAGAGGCTGTATTTGGAGATTTCCCTAACTTGAAAGAGCATTTACTAGTTACCTCTCTTCACAAAAGGCCTTCCAGATCCTGTCCTTCCCCCTTACCCCCACTATCCAAGATTCTGGGAAAAACACTGCCCTGATTTTTACTATTTCTCTACTGTTTTCCAAGCCTTTGCCTTCTGTCTCCTAAAAGCTCTCCTGAAAGAGCAACAGACTAAATGATTTGTTATAATTCACTCAAGTTGCATCGTATTTTTAGACTGTGGAAAATCTATTTTCATGTTTGATGAGAAACAGACTTAGCCAGCACTGCCAAGACCTGGGGGGAATCAAAGAGCGCAGTAGATGTGCCTCACTTGGTCGCTGCTAAAAGCCACCAGGGCAGTTAAGATATCTGCTGGCCATCATCACCATCTGACATGTGCATGAAAGGAAATGCCCCTGCTCTCTTGCAAAGAAACTCTAGCTCAGCCACAGAACCCAGTGTTCATGGAGAGGCTAGTCTCTGAGAACACAGCCCTCTCATCTTTCTGTTAGGAACTAAGGGCAGTGGTAGAGGATCAGCAAGTCCATAAGGAAGAGCATTTGAGTATAAAAAGACCATCAAGTTTAAAAGGGGAGAAAACAGGGCAATCAGTGAGGCATGGTTTCCTGGTGCACCTAATCTACACGGCCATTACAACCAGGAGGGAGGAGTGAGGGAGCCCCTCAGGCTTCATGCTGGCTGGTCCCCACTGGGCATCGGAGGGACCCTAATACAGAGGAAGGACGAGGCTCCTGCTTGGTGCCAGTGGAGGCCACGTGAAGAGCAGTAATGGCCACTCCTGCCCTCCCAGCCAGGAAGTGTCAATGCAGGGGCACCGGGACTCCCCAGCCCGGCAGTAACCAGGAGGAAGGGCGAGGAGGACAGATGGAGGACCGACAAGTGGGGACGGGATCGGAACACCCACAGGCGAGAAAACAAAGCTGGACCTAAACTTCACACCTTATACAAAAATTAACTCAAAATAGGCCACAGACTTAAATGTAAAACCTACAACTATAAAACTTTCAGAAATAAACATGGGAGAAATTCTTTAGGATGGAGCGGTGGGCAAAGAGTTCTTAAGACTTGACACCAAAGCATGACCCATAAAAGGAAGAACTGATAAACTGGACTTCATCAAAATTGAAAACTGCTGCTCTTTGAAAAACTCTGTTAAGAAGGTGAAAAGATAAGCTACACAGTGAGAGAAAATATTTGCAAATCACATATCAAACAAAGGACTAATAGGTACAATATATAAAGAACCCTCAAAGCTCAACAGTAAAAACAAACAAACAAACAAAACCCATTAGAATAAAAGGGCAAAAGACGTGAACTGATGCTTTACCAAAGAGGATTACAGATGGTGTGTAAGCCACAAGATGTTCATCATCATTAGCCATTAAGAAAACGCAAATTCAGGGCTTCCCCGGTCGCGCAGTGGTTGAGAGTCCGCCTGCCAATGCAGGGGACACGGGTTCGTGCCCTGGTCCGGGAAGATCCCACATGCCGCGGAGCGGCTGGGCCCGCGAGCCATGGCCGCTGAGCCTGCGAGTCCGGAGCCTGTGCTCCGCAACGGGAGAGGCCACAGCAGTGAGAGGCCCGCGTACCGCAAAAAAAATACACACCAATCACCAACAAAATGCCCCAAACCAACAGACCTGACCGGCCGGGAATCAGACGCTGGTCTTTACCAGCACGTACTGATACACATTTCTGTTCTTTCTGTCTCTCCGAAGCATTCACCCACAAAGATTCCCACCCTCAGGGTAGTAGACACAAAATACAATTTCAAAAATATACTTAAACCAAGAAAAAGCCAACCTTAGCAGGCTCTCACTCATTGTCAAAGACAAAGTCTCTCATTTCTGCTGGTATGTGACCACTATTCAGTGAAAATTCAGAAAATGCTCTTGTCACTAAAATTAGGAAAACATCAAAGACAAAGGGACACTCCCAGATTTTAAAATTATAGTTAAAAAAAAATCACTGTGGATTCAAAACATTAACTGTTACTTTGCTGAAAATCACTGGAATGGAAAGGCGAGAAGGCAGCTGAAGATCCTTCAAGAATTATTTTCAAGATTAAGGTCCTAATTTGGTAATTACGGTAATAATCATGCCCCTCAACCCACCCGGAAGGCTGCAATTACCTGGCCTGGTCAATTCACTGAAGAGATGAAGGAGGAAACAGGGGTCATAAAGGTCACTGAGATCCATCGTGCTCCTGTCTTTAAATATCGGTTCCTGTGTGTCCTGAAATAGCCCGAGACAAACAGAAACGTGTGGTGCAACTGCAGAAGCGTAACACCATGTGAGTGTTTACCCACTATTACCTAGAGTTCAAATTATTATGAATATCCAAGCCCATTAAAAAATGGTTCTATTAAAAAAAAAAAACAACAGTGCTTGTACATGAAATTATACCTTTGATATTTGCTTTGATGGAAAGAAGTTATAAGAGAAACAAGTATGGTCCGTGCTGATAAGTTTTGAAGCTGGGTGGCAGGTACATGGGTCCTGTCTCTGTACCTTTGCATATGGTTGGAATTTTACTTATAAAAAGTTGACAAATCACAAGAAAAGCAGTGCTTGTATTTTATAGCAGCTAAAACCTGACGGCTCCCCCCTGGGCCCCCCGCACCTCGGGGGGCAGCAGTCTCCGGTTCTGGGGGAAGTGGAGGACAGTCTTCATCATGCGGTCCGGATCCAGCAGGCGGAGGATATCCCCGACGCTCGGCTGCTGCCACAGGGACTTGCCCAGGCTCTGGCACGTCTTCTGATGCTCCACGGCCGCTGGGCCCCAGGTTAGCAGCCTAGAGCCGGATGGGAGAGCAGACTGGTCACAGGGCCCCATCGGGAACAGGGGTGACGATGGTGATGACGGCACTGCAGGCAGCCTTGTCGAGCAGCTAGCACACCAGGCACTGAGTACATGTCCTGTGTTGTATCATTTAATCCCCAGCATAACTTAGGGGGAAGGTGGGAGTGATGGAGAGGTTGACAATGATGAGGGTGGTGTGACAGTGTCGGGGATGATGGAGGCCAACACTTACAGAGAGTTTATGATGTGCCAGGCACTACTGTAAGCCTTTCATGTGTATTCATTTCACTTAATCTGCACGGCTATCCCATAAGGTACGTACTAGTGTCATCCTTATTTTGCAAATGCGGGAAGAGAGACACAGAGAGGATCTGGAACGCTGCTCAGCTGGTCCCCTGCCCAGCTGGTAAGTGGAAGAATAGGAATTCACATTTGGGGAGTCTGGCTCCAGTGTGTGCTGGGCACAGCGGCAGAACCCTGGCAGCTCAATGATGCTCTACTGATAAAACCTTTCCTCGTTGCCACGGGGCCGTGAGCGGACCAGGTCCACTGCACAGCCTTGGCGCCGTCCCCAGCTCTACCTTTCGCACCACCAGTCCCCATGGCAGCCGCCCAGAGAGGTCACCTTGCCTTCCTCCTGGAAAGCGACTGAACCCGTCCGCGCCCAGGGCCCTCGTGTGACTTGCATTAACCGGAGAGGGGGTTCTGAGGCTGCGGGGGTTGGGGGGGTTCTGAGGCTGCGGGGGTTGGGGGGGTTCTGAGGCTGTGGAGGTTGGGGGGGTTCTGAGGCTGGGGGGTTGGGTAGGACGGCTCGCTCTTCACTGTGAGCGAGACTGCTTCTGTTTTCTCTCCTCTCCCTCGTGTACACAGGGGCTGTTTATTCCAGAAAGAATACAACTGACGCAGCACCACCTCCAAGGCAGTAAGTGGGTGAGGCCACGAGGGGAAGGGAGAGACAATGTTTATTCATGACCTGGACTCTTTTAAGAGGCAGAAAATGATTCTCTTTACTGTTTTTTTTGGGGGGGGCGGGGGGCTTCTAGGCTAATACATCTTTAATCTTTAAAAAAAAAAAAGAATTCTACAAGGGAAATATATTTTTCCCTTCCCTGCAGAGTTCTCCTGAACTATTTTTCTTGGCCCAGTAAGCTTACTTCCTGTCTCAGCACACAAAGCTCTTCTTATGTACTGGGCAGATGCTGGGGTGCTGGTCCCAAATTAAGGAGAAAAGAAACTAGGGCAGCAAAGAGAATCTCAGATGCTGTCTATGAATAGCTTAACCCCGGCCCTTGCAGAGCTCAGGCAGGGCCCGAAGGGAGAGGCATCAGCCCAGCCCCTCAGGGCCCAAAGCCGTGCTGGCCAAGGCGCAAGCAGCCCCTGGGAACCCAGGAGAGACAGACAGACAGACACAGAGACAGACAGACAGGAAAGAGACAAATCCAGGGACAGACACCGCGCGCGTGTGCACACACACGCACGCACGCACGCACAGACAAGGAAGAGGGCGGAATTAACATCCAGCCAGCGCGCCTCAGTCTTTTCCCAGATCCCCACCTAAGTCACTCCCACCTAAAGGAAGGCACCAAGAGAAAGGTTTTCAGAAGAATCAACTAAATGACCCCCAGGTCAGAAGTGACAGACACACACTGTCAACCAGTGAGGTGGCCCGGCCCAGACAGGCCCGGCCATCAGGGACCATCCTCACAGTGAGAGGCCAGAGCAGCCCACGCTGGCAATGGTGTGTGAGCCGAGGGGTCCACCCAGCCCCCCTTTTCCCTGGGGGAGCTCACTGGGTGGGGCCTTCAAGACCTGCCGTTCTCACCTCCAGGCCCAGCACTCACCTGAAGTTGACCAGGCTATGGTTGTTCTGTTCGTAGGCCCGCAGGAGAAGTAAGATCTTCTGGTCTAAAGTCAGTTGAGGGTCAGTTTAGAAAGCTTCCTGGTGACCCCCGAGACCTCATACGCTCTGATCACACCGCCCGGTCCCCGCACCCTCACCCAGGACGCTGAGAGAGGCTCCGTAGGCCCCGAGGAGCACCGCGAAGTGGCTGCTCTCGCAGACAGAGGGGCACAGCCTCACTGCCACCGACATTAGGTCCACCAGCGCTTCTGGAAGAAAAGGACACTGAGATGCCCGGCAATACAGGGGGATGGGCACGTGCAGAGTAAAAGTGGAGAAGGAAAGAAGGAAGCACCGCAGCTAACGCAAATGCTTGAGATACCCTTCTCTAGACAACACTGGTCTGAGGACTGCACCTGGTCCCTTCCCTGCTTTTTCCTTCTTTAAAATAAACACAACTTTGACGAGGCTGCCATCAGCCTCTCCAAGCCCCCTCCCAAACTTTAAGGCAACAAAGAGTTTTAAACCTAAGCATTTCTCTCCATGATTATGTTACCAAAATCTCTAATATTTCTACTCCTGCCTGAAAGCGGGGAGCCTTTCTACTTTTTCTACTGCCTGTACCAGGAACTTGGGTAAGGGTTCTCTCCAGCTTAGCAGTTTATTACAGACCAGCTCTGCAGTGATTCCTAACGGTTTGGGGATGTCAATTTTGTCTCTAAACAGGGTATGGCTTCGGGAGGGCAGGACCCCTCAGACCTCTGCCATCTCCCACAGTCTTCGCCATGCTAACGTAAACACTCACCGAACCGACCAGGGAAGAAGCCTGGGCTGTACGAGTCCCTAGCAGGGACCCACCGACAGGGACCTTCGAACCCTTCGCCCTTGATAAAAGTTTCAATCACCCCATTAAGACATTTAACGCAACTAACCAATTTCTCCCAGGTGAGAACCCCCCCTCCTAACTCCCCCTAACTAACTCCCAGGTTTTAACGCTCGCCCACGATACAGCAGAAAACCTTAAATCTGGCTTCTGCAGGCCAGAATAGGCTCTGAAGAGAGGTCTGCATTTGCTGTGTGACCTCAAGTCAGAGGAAACATTTCCTGAGCTTGGATTTGACAGACATGAAATATTCGGGTATCGTTTGGGTAATGCTTCCTTAGCTCTGAGAACACGTGAAATCCAGGAATAAGCTCTGCGTCTGAAGTGGGAGGTGGGGTAAGGAATCACCTCTGACGGGACTGCCTGGGGTTTCCTCCTCTCCAGCCGTCAGCAAAGTGGGCAGGAACAGGGAGTGCTGGGTGAGCATCGCGTGGACCACCGAGAGCTGAGTGAGCCGCGAGCGTGCGGCGCTTTCCGGGAGATACAGGAGCTGGACGGCAGCACAAAGGGCCTTTAGAAATGCATGGTCCTGATACCGAAATCTAGGAGGCAAGAATCAAAGGGAAAACTAGCTTCATAAACAATAGAAAACCTTTTTTCTCGACATTTTATCAAGGAAAACTTCCAACACGCCACACAGGTGAGAATCCTGGAGTGCACAGTCATACACCCGTCACCCAAACTACCCATGCTGCTGCAGCACACCTGCAGCATCACATACCTAGTCGCCCACCCATCACAGGGAGCACTTCTGACCTGGCCTACCTGCCAGGTCAGCTTCCCTCCTTCCTTCCTTTCAGCTACTCAAAACGCCCCTCTAACGGTTCAGAAGCCTTCTCATCTTAAATCCCTTTAGAACCCACTAAAGAAATGAAAACATCATGCTCTGGAGAAAAAAGTTTTTAGTCATCTGTGAATATTGTTAAGAATCACTTAGCACACAGGGAACATTCTAGAAATGCAAATTAACCAAAGACTCAAAGAAATGTCGTCACGTCACGAAGGTAATCCTCGGTTGCCATTTACCTCTGACTCACCTTCACTTATTTCTCTCTCGGGTATTTTTCTCAGTTTCAAACTGATGAATAATCAGGGAAATGAAAATTACAGGTGCAATGAAATACCGTTTCATGACTACCTGACTGCCAAAAAGAAAGAGTCTGACCACATCAACTGCTGGTGAGGAAGCGAGGACAAAACGAACTTCCACACCATGTTACGTTAGCTTGGAGAACAAATCAAAAAATCTAGTAAAACTGGAGCTGTGCCCACATTAAGAGCCAGCAAGGGACCCCTCCCCCAGAAAATCTGGCACCTGGGCACGAAGAGACATGCAACGTTCACTGCAGAGTCGGGAGGGAGGAAGGAAGGAAAGAAGGGAGGTCCTGTCCACCAGTAGGACACCGGCTACGTGAACTGGGGCACGGTCGTAAGACAGAATGCCCCACAGCAGTAAAAAGCAATGACTTGGATCGCCATGTATCAACATGGGTAACTCAAAAACTGCTGAGTGCAAAAGAGGGACAATAAAGTGATACATCTGTATACAATGTCAAACTCAATAACACTGTGGTTTATTGTTTAGAGACATACTGACATGCAACCAAAGTGTTCAACACACAGGGCCATGACAAAACTCAACCTCAGAAGAGTGACACTTTGGGACAAGGGAAGGAAAGGACACAATTAGGGCAAATAGAGAAAACTGTCAGCATTTATTAAATCTGGGTGCTCCTGTATTGTTCTCTGCACATTTCTGGCTTTTAAAAAATATTTCAGTAAAAAAATTTATTTATTATTATTTTTTTTGGCTGTGCTGCGTGGCTTGTGGGATCTTAGTTCCCTGACCAGGGATCGAACCCGGGTCCTTGGCAGTGGGAGCGCAGAGTCCTAACCACTGGACCACCAGGGAATTCCAAAAAATATTTCATTTTTTAAAGGCTGCTTCTCTCATCGCTGTTAGAAGTACACACATGTCAACGGGCAAATCATTTTCCCTCCCCAACACTGCTGTCTCGTCTCGTCTGCCCAAAATGGGAGCAGCATCTTCTCCACCACGTCCTTTACACCAATAACAAGCTACACCACTGGCCCTGCACCAGCAAAGACACTCGCCGCCTTACTGAACAGCACCAAGAAAATAAATTCAACTTACTTGAGTCCAGTCTTCACAAATTTCTGCCAGTCACCAGGATCAACTTCATTAAGTGAATTCTAGGAATAAAGAAAGCAAGAAGTATATGTGGAATATCCAAATTAATTTAAAATAGAGGACACAGAATTTAAAGTACAGCCCTACAGTAAATATGGAATATAGTCATCTAAGCAATTCACAAAAGCTTGTAGTTGCTTCTTACTTTGATT
The DNA here is from genome assembly GCF_963455315.2 of Globicephala melas. Classification (NCBI taxonomy): domain Eukaryota; kingdom Metazoa; phylum Chordata; class Mammalia; order Artiodactyla; family Delphinidae; genus Globicephala; species Globicephala melas. The sequence continues at coordinate 12,528,710 of NC_083317.1, read as the reverse complement.
TTTTTTTAATTGTTTTGTTATTTCCACTAGTAGCTCTGTCTTAGCATACCTATGATCACCAAATGACCAAAAGAAAATTCCCAAGTAGTTGTGTAACTTTCCCCTTTGTCCACCATTCTGAATAGCACTGACTGATCTGCGACACACAGAGGTGCAGCCACATGTGACTGTCATGAGAGAACATCTACCCAGAGCAAGACCACTGCACCCTAACAGGGCCAACGTAGGTCCACAGTCCCTGACGTGGAGAAAAATCTCCAAACGTGGTGCATTATGTTACATCGGAAGAGTGGCTGCTCTGGGGGGAAGGGGACCAACTGGGAGAAAGCACAAGAGAGCTTTCTGGAATGATGAGAATCTTGGATAGCACTGTGGGCACAGGGGTACGTGTATCTGTCAGCACTAAACGACACACTTAAGACCTCATATTCCACGAGATGAAAACCACACCTCAATTACAAGGAAAGGGCTGCTGGAGATGCTGACAGTGAGGAAGCTGTGCACGTGTGGGAGAAGGGGGCATGTGGAAACGCTGAGTTTCCGCCCAACTTTGCTGTGAACCTAAAACTGCTCTAAAAAGTTAAGTCTGTTAAAAGGGGGGGGGGCCAAGAGCGAGAGAGAGAGAAAGAAAACAGCCAAGTGGGGTAAGGAGGGAGGCCTGTCCCAAGAACACAAATCCCCAGAAGAGCAGAGCCCAGCACCCCCGGCTCCACAGCTCGACTCCCTTACATCCCAGGAATGCTTCTCCTCCTCTTCCCTAGCTCTACTGGGTCAGGTTCCTATATGCCTTAAGTTCACAATCCTGTAACACAACACATTAAGTTCTTCAGGAAGCTAATGATCTCTGTGCAAAAATGTAACATCAAAAACAAAAGAAAATAAAGGCCCAAAACAGCTAAATATTTCCAAATTTTACGAAAGCTCTAAACTCACAGAGCCAGGAAGCTCGCTGACCCCAAAGCACAGAAAACCTGCAGAAACGACGCTCAGGCATATCGCAATCATGCTGTTTAAGCAACGTAAAGAAAAAAATCCTCAAAGCAGCTGGAGAAAAAAGGCATCATGGAAAGAGAGATACAGATAAGAATGAGAGATTTCTTATCAGAAACAATGCACACTACAAGACAGTAAAGCAACATCTTTAAAATGCCTGAAGAAAATAAAAACTGTTAGCCTGGAATTTTGTACCCAGTGAAACTCTTCCTAACTCAGCCTGAGGCCAGTATTACCTGATCCTAAAGCCAGACAAGGACACTGCAAGAAAATACAATTATAAGCTAATACCCCTCACGCACACAGATACAAAATTTCTTGGTAAAATGTCAGCAAATCAAATCCACCACTATGTAAAAATGAGAACATATCATGACCAAGTAGGTTTATTCTAGGAATGCAAGGCTGGTTTAACGTTCAAAAATCAGTTAATATAATTCACCCCGTTAACAGTCAAAACAAAAAACAATACCATATAACCATCTCAGGAGATGCAACCAAAAAGCATTCTGACAAATTCCTGCAACCATTCCTGATAAAAGATGGCTCATCGTTTCAAAGTTTGCCCTCCACCTGCCCGTCGCCTCCTAGACATGGCTCCTCTCATCCCCCAACAGGTCGAATTCACGCCACCTGGCTTGAATGTATCTGCAAACCTGGGTTTGTCTATCTCACTCTTTCCCTTAAAAATTTAACCAGGGGCTCTAATAAGAGACACCTACCAACAGTTCGTTTAATCTTAGCAGCATCTGCTTCTCTCGATCCTGGGTACCATCATCTTGCTGGCCGCCGCTAAAGGACGCGATCAACCACTGTACACAGGCCTCCAGCAGAGTCTTTTTCCAAGCACGCAGCTCTTCTGCCGACCCTTCCAGGACAGCCAGGACAGAGTCAGCCACGACCCAACTGCGGCAGAAGACAAAACTCAGAGTTACAGGCATGGCCCAAATCCCTCTAGCTTTAAGTATATATAATCCAACATCACAATGGGCCGTATGAGGCAGATGCCCTGAGCCCTGGTCCCTACACTAACTACCCAAGCACGGAGATCACAGGCTTCCCCTGCCCCTTACGCAAACTTCAAAGATGCACCAGAACTTTTACGACTAGGGGAAACACTACTAGCACACCAGAAAAAGGATGTATTGTCCAGACTTTGTCTAAATCAGGCTACCTCAGCCTCAGCACTCCTGACATTTCGGGCCAGATAATTCTCTCTTCGGGGGGAGGGGAGGGCGCCTGTCCTATGCATTACAGGATATCTAGCAGCACCCTTGGCCTCCACCCTCTAGCAGCCAGAAGCAACAAGCCCCCCATACCCATATCGTGACAGTAAAAGGTGTCAGGCGTTGCCAACTGTTCCCTGGAGCGGGCAAAATCGCCCCTGGTTGATAACCACGGCTCTGAGGGAATCAGAACCACCCACTTATGGAGATGAACTTGCTCCAGCCAGGATGAAGCAGAGTTCTCGGAGGAACTGCCTTCTCCCCAACTGCACAACAGCAGTGCAGCGAGTTCCACTGCTCTATAACCACTACAGGGAAAAGGGAAGCTGAGACAGGGAGAGCCATTAAACAACCCGAGCCTTCATACCTCTTGTGACTGCCTGGAGTCTGAAGCAAGCGGGGCAGTCGGTCCATGAGGACACGGAGGTCCTTGGCTCTTGCAAATGGGACCAGCTGGGCCAGGATCTCCTGATGCAGCCCAGACTCTAGGGGCCCGTCAGCACTGAGAAGCCTGGTCTGCAGCGGCCTCCACAGGGCCTTCCTCAAGACAGGAATGACAGCAGAGGATACTGGGGCAGAGACAAGCAGGAGAGAGAGGTGAGCGCCGTGGAGCATGACAACCGGCTCACAAGGGCTGGTGGCTCTGTTTCAGGAAACCTGTGACCTGGGTGATGTCACACTGGTAGCACGAGACTGACCACGGCAGGAGCTGTGACGCCACGGAAATCGGCAAATGCTACAAATCAGTCTCCCCCAAGAGCCAGTGGTTAAAACATTTACCAGCACGCCACTGGTCACCTCTCATCACTCAACCCTAACAGTCCCGCAGGCCCTGGGCATAGCCCCGGCTCGAGGGTCATGACGAGACGGTGAGCACCCAGGTCCTGAACTCACTGGGGAACGAGAAGAGCACTGAGAACCACTGGCCGGAAGACGCCCTCCTGCAGGGGCGCTCTTACTTTTTAAAAACATCTGTTATTGATGATATGAAGCTATGCAGCACAGAGGCAAAGCAGTGAGTGAAAAATCATTCGTACACACGATAAAAATGAATTAAATTGAATTGGAGGTGATCAGGAAGTGCCTTGGACCTGAAACCCAATGGGTGGAGAGAGAAGAGAGAGCGGGGCCCAGCCGAGTGCCTCGGCTCAGCACGGACCCACCAACGCTCCCAACGGTGGGGAGAGGGGGACGGCGCAAAGGACCATCACCCGCGCCACTCCCTCAACCTAACAAGACCCAGCCGGGGCCGCTCCTTCCTTGGCCCCCAACGGCCATAGCTACCGCCCACCGCCGGCCCCAGCTTCCCGTGGGTAACTCGAGGTCGATGGGAGCTCCATCCTCAGAGCTGGGTCAGACATCGGAGGAGAAACAGAACTAAATGATACCTCCAGAACGTGAAGTCCCAGGGCTTAAGGGTGGACACACAGTTCTCAGCCCTCCTGGCTGCCCAAACCCACCCTTCCTGTACCTGCCGCGGGGCGCGTGAAGTGTTCCCGGGTCCTGCACTGGAGGTACACGCGGACGACAGGGAGGAAGTCGTCCAGGGCCTCCTGCAGGCAGAGCCCCAGGCTGGCCCGCCTGCACCACCGCTCAAAGCGCAGCAGGTGGGGACGGCTGTGCTGCAGGAGCAGGGCCGCGGTGCCCAGGGCCACCGGCGTCCGCCGGGCCAGGCAGTAGTCGAGCAGAGTGACCCCGACTGCGGGGGCCAGAGCCGGCTCTCTCTGCAGAGCCTGGAGGAGCACGGCGTCCAGCTCGTCCACGGCCAGCGCGGGCAGCAAAGCCCCCAGGCCTCTCACGTACTCGGAGGCCCGGAGGAGCTCGCCGCTCTGCAGCTGCTCCTGGGGGCGGCTGGTCAGCAGCTGGACCAGGGTCTCCCCGAGAGCGTTCAGATGTCTCTCCTTCTGGCGGGACTTAGTGGATCGCTGGGCCACCAGGTGGGCCTCGGGCAGGCTCAGCAGGGCTAGGGTGACCTCCCGGAGCTGGGAGCCCTCCATGTATGGGTGCAGCCCCCGCAGGGCTTCAAGCTGAGGAAGGGTCTTCGGCACCAGCGTGGCTGCGCAGGCCCTCCGGTTCCGCAGCTCCTTCAGGACACTCTGGGTGATGGCCTCCGAGTACCTGGCCAGGAGCCCCAGCTGACCAAGGCTCTGGAGGACGGGGGCACTCGCCAGCAGCAGCGGAAGGACTCCCGCGCTGAGGTGGGCCGCCAGGAGCTTCACGAGGACGGGACTGAGGGTGTGCGGGGGGAGCGCCTGCTGCTCCAGGGCCAGGTACCAGCCCTCCAGCGTGGGATGCTTGAGGATGGCCACGAGCACCTCCTCCAGCGTCTGAAACACAGTGACAGGGCACAGGCCTCACCCACGGCCCAGCCAGCGGGAGCCACTGAGGAGGACGGAGAGCAGAAAGCAGCTTTCCTAAGCCCCAGTGCCCCTCTCAGGGGTGCCCGCAGCACCCCAACCCAAGCCCAAAGCTCTTCCCCCATCATAACGCACCTCCTCCCCTGTACAACGACGGGGCCTGGACTGTGGCTCGGTCAGTGACCCCCAGACCAGCAGGAAGCTGACGAATGCAGCCTGAATGAATTGACCGTGCAGTGAAACTGCTCTGCACAGTCACTCAGGCAGGGCCGGGCCACGCAGAAGTGCCAAAATGGGATGACGATCAACTGTCTCCTGGTTTCTCCCTAGCAGCCCTGCCCTCCTAAATAAATCTGGTTGAGGGACGTGGGTACCACCCGGCCACCAGGGCAGGGCTACCCTGGCTTCGGAGAAGCTCCGTGGCTGGGGAAGATGGGTAGGGGTTAAACGATCCAGAACTGAAGGTGAAACTGCGTCCACTTCCAGAAGGAGGCTGGGCCTCGAGTGACCCCCTGAGGAACTAGCTCTGACCCCAAGACTAGTTTAAACCACGGAGCAGAGAGCAGCTGAGTGTGCTTTGCTGGATTAGATGATGACTTGATACAGCCTCGCTGAACACGATTCCTAGTCAATGAAGTCACCCAGTCCCCGGGGACAGAAATAAATTTTTTTCCTTATTTACTCTTCAGGAAGGAAAGAGGAGCCTATCACACTTTCCAACTGAGCTTTCCCAAACAGAAAGAAAAACAGAAAAGCACACATCAGGAGTGCTTTGCCCAACGACTGGCTAACAGGTGGTCTTGCACCAACAAATGCCCCCCCAAGAAAGCCCCCTTGGAGATCAAAGGAAGGGAGCCATGCGTTCGACTGTGAACTGAGGAACACGCCTGCACCCAAACCCAGTACAACAGGTCAAATGGCAAATGGTGAGAAAGATTCCGCCTGGCCCCAGTTCAAAAGCTGACTCACGAGACTGCCGGCAGGAGAGGAAGGCTCCCTCTTCCCCAGGCAGTGTGGTCGCTGTGTGTGTTCATGAGGAAGGGCCCCGCCCACTGCCCAGCCTTCGCTCAACACGGGCTGCAACCCTTTAAGAGGAAAATACGCAGTCCGAGTTCTCAGGACGCTCACGGCACAGTGGGAGGGAAAGTGCTCGCAGCAGGGCAAGTGTGAGCAGAGAAGTGACTGGAAAGATGAACGCCCCAAGTAAACTGTGCTTCTCTCGGGGTGGGCGGGGGATAGTGCTCAGGGCCTCCTTTGGAGTTCTCTGCATCTCCCTACTTCCCTGCAATGAACACGTACTTGCTTTTAACCAGAACGGAGGGAAAGCCAGTGGCTGTGACCTCACAGGAAAAGGCGAAACGGAAGGAGACCCAGGGAGGAAGGGCGGCGGTACCTTGTCATCGGCCAACTCCAGCGAGGCCATGGACTCCACGTCCAAAAAGAGGTCGGACTCAGCCTGGGCGGCCTGGCGCTTCTGCTGGTTCTGGACGTCCAGCTGCTGACAGTGGATGACCAGGTGCCTGAGGAGGTCCAGGAGGAACTGCAGCAGGGGAGGCCCCGTCCTCCTGCCCAGCTGTGAGGACCAGACACACACGACCCTCAGGCCCAGGAAGGGCTGACAGTCACCAGAACACTGACTGCCGCGTCCCCCCAGGGCCAGAAGGGGAGAGTTGCCAGAAACAAGAATCGAGGGAAGCAGGCTAAAATGGCAACTCCCAGTAAACTGCCAACAACCTCAAAGTCATTTCTTTTTTTTTTTCCTTATAAAAGTTTTTAAAATTTATTTATTTATTTTTGGCTGCGTTCGGCCTTCGTTGCTGCGCGTGGGCTTTCTCTAGTTGCGGCAAGCAAGGGCTACTCTTTGTTGCAGTGCGCGGGCTTCTCTTTGCGCTGGCTTCTCTTGTTGCGGAGCACGGGCTCTAGGCGCGTGGGCTCAGCAGTTGTGGCACATGGGTTCAGTAGTTGTGGCACATGGGCTCAGTAGTTGTGGCTTGCAGGCTCTAGAGCGCAGGCTCAGTAGTTGTGGCGCACGGGCTTAGTTGCTCTGCGGCATGTGGGATCTTCCCGGAACAGGGCTCGAACCCGAGTCCCCTGCATTGGCAGGCGGACTCTTAACCACTGCGCCACCAGGGAAGCCCTCAAAGTCATTTCTTAATAAGACTTGTCCTCCTAAATTTTGATGAAACACACTGATTTATTTTGACCAAGATGAGGGGGAAAAGCCCACCTCAGAACCTAAACCAAGGGACTTCCCTGGTGGTCCAGTAGCTAAGACTGCGCTCCCCATGCAGGGGTCCCGGGTACAAGCCCGGGTCAGGGAACTAGATCCCACATGCCACAACTAAGAGTTTGCCTGCCGCAACTAAAAAGATCCCGCACGCGGCAACTAAGACCCGGAGCAGCCAAATAAATAAATACTAAAACAACAACAACAACAAACCTAAACTAAAAATCTGTAAACCACCTCAGGGACAGAAGGCCCAACAACGAGCCGCCGAGTTAAAACTTATAAAGGCAGAGGGGACGCCTGGTCGTGCCGCGGACCCGCTCAGCCGGGGGAAGGGCCCCGCCCGGCCTCAGCTGCCCCAGCGACCACGTTCAGCTGCGCGTGGCTCCCGGTCTGAGATCTGCGCCTCTGCCCCAGGGAGGGGGCACAGCACCCGGAGCCGAGGCTCCCAAACCGCGGCCCGCTCGGGGCCCTGCACACTGGCCACCGCCCTCCCCGTGTGCGGACAAACGGGGCGACAGTGGGGCCCCAGGCCTCCATCCACACCGTCACTCAGTGTGGACCCGACCGGCAGAAGGCCACACTCTCTGCAGGTGGTGAAGCCAGGGAGCGGGGGCAGCGCTGACCTGGCCGAAGTTCTCCACGGTGCTCTTGAGGTACAGCAGCAGGTGTCTGGTGGAGCGCAGGGCCCGGTGCGTCGGGAGGTGCAGGAGGGCAGCCCGCAGCCGCCCCTGGACCCCCTCGTCCAGGAGCGGGAATGCGCCCGGGCCCTCGACCTGACCTTGGCCCTGGCCCGTGTAGGCCATCTGCAGCAGGGCACTGAAAGAGGAGGCTGGGGGGTCCGGCGGAGCAGGGCTGCCCAACGTCTGCAGCGCCTGGGAGACAGCAGGGGAGGAAAGAGAAAAGACAGATCAGCACCGGGGCAAAGGGCACAGGGTGCTAAAACAGGGACAGGGCGACACGCACACAGAGGGGCGTTTCACAAAAATCACCTACTGATGCTACATCTAGGTGACCCTGTGGCATTTTATTCAAGTAAAGTCCCAACACGCTCAGTTACACGTACTTTCCTAGCGTGTGTCCACGTGAGGGCACTGAGCCGGGAGGTATTTACACGCTCTGGAGAACAGGAGTCACGCGGCACAGAGACAGGATTTTACTCACACGAGTCACTGTGATTAATCCCTGGAAACTGGGAAATGCCACCCTGGGAAGGAGCCGGCTGGGTGAGCTGCATGCCTTTCAAAGGCCTCCCCCGGGAGGACGGGAGGATGAGAGGACGTGGCCGGACGGAAGATACGTTCCTGAAGTCATTCCGTCTCCAAGTGGGTCATTTCTTCTAACTTAGTTCCCAAACTGCCTTCTTTATTCACCCCACATGGCTTTTCTTGTTATAACTCCAAACACTGTTTCCTAAGGCCAGTACAACTAGGCTGCGTGGTACCCTGAAACTCAGTGGGGCTCGACCCTGGACCAGCAACAGCATGACCCGGGAACTTGCTAGAAATGCAAACTCCCGGGCCCGTCCCAGACCTGCTGAATCACACGCCCAGCAACCACGTCTGAATGAGCGTCTGGGGGATCCTGACACGCCCTCACGGGTGAGAACCGCCGAGTGCCTGACTCCACGGAGTGGACACCTACACTTGGAGCACCGTGCAGCACAGCATGGACTGCTAACACCCACGGAAGCTGCTGTGTGGCTCTGACCACCTCCTGACCACGGCCTGTCAGGTGGGGAAGGCCGCGATAGCTGCGATGGGCCTGGGCTCTGGAGCCCAGAGGCCTGCCTGGATCCTGAGTCTACCACTGCTTGGGGGCGGAACTGCTCTGAACCTCAGTTTCCCCATGTGTACAAGGAGGATAGTTAAGTCCAGACCCCTCTCTGAGTTGTGAGGATTAAATGGCGTAAAGTACGTGTGACGCACTTAGGGATGAGGCCCTAACAGACCGTGAACGTGCAATCAACACAGGCTCCTGCTACCAAGTTCATAAGAGGAAGAGGTCCTCCTTAGCTGCCTGCTTTTTCAAGCGTGGCCACAACTGAGCGAACACACAAAAGCGCACAACACAAAGTGAATTTCTTGCTCCACCCAGCAATCCTAAGCACGCTGCATCAGAGCCAGACCTGCAGCGCCCCTTTTAAGAATGCAGTCCCCACCAGGAGAAAACCATTTCTTTCTTTCTTTTTTCACTTTCCCGTCTAGCAGAGCGTAGCCTGCTAGCGGCCTTCAGGTCTAACCGCTGAGCACGCCAAGTCTAGGGGCCGCTGAGGTGTGCAGACGAGGGCCGTGAGGCGAGCGCGCACAGACCACTCCGGAAGGGAGGAGAAGGAGGCCCCGCTCCCAACCCCAGCCTCAAAGCCCAAACGTGCAGCCAGCGGCGAATTCGGTTCTGCTGCATCGCGGAGCCCCTCGGGGTCTCGTCACACTAGCTGAGCGGCAGAGACACCACGTGCCTTCCTCTCCTACTCTGGGGAAACGAGAAGGTGAAGACCGTTCACCCTGTTAAGCTGTGAAAGCTACACAGCTGGGGTACAGCCCGCTGCGGCCCACAGGGAGGAACCTCCGGGGGCTTCTAGGTTTCCGCAGGAGTGGTGGTCGCCGCAGCTCACCAAGGCCTCTCGGGCTGGCTCCGGGATCCAGAGGCTGTAGTATCTGTTGAACCTGGACAGCTGGCGGCAGCAAGGTGGGAGCGGAGGCTCCAACTTGTCGTAAGACTGAAGCAGAAGACACAGAGCCAGAGGGTCTCTCTGGGTGTGGAGGAGGTCCGTCAACACCCCTGTCAGATACGCCACGATGCTTTCTCCTGCAAAGGAGGGAGACACGGCAGGGAGACGCTTGCTGGGACCGCCCTTCTGTGACCCATCACTAACACCAACTCCCACCCATATTCAAGACTCAGAAAGAGTCATAACCATTCTGCAGGCGATCACACAACCACGCTGGAAGGCAGATGCTACCACTGTAGACCATGCCAGACTTCTATTAAACATACAGCACACAGTCAGACTTCGGGTGCTGAGGCCCAGAAGTGGAGACCCAGGCGCTGAAGAGGTGAGGCCAAGGCCACCTGGGACAGGGACTTGCTTGGTGCAAACCAACCCATTTCCACTTCCTTGGCACACAAGCCTCCCTTGCAGTTAGGCTGGGACCACGCGACTCGCTCAGCCACTTCCAGGCCTGGCCAGAACACCTCTGCTTGACTGTCCACTCTCTCTTCCTCTTCCACAGTGACCTGGGAAGCCGTATGTTGAGATGGCACAGCTACAGGATGGGAGCAGCCAGGATCCCTGAGCTACCTCCTGGACAACAGCCACCCAGGAGAGCACCTGACCTGTCCTGGACCAGGACACGGTCGAGAGAGAGACCTTTGCTCCTTAAACCACTGACGCACTGGGGCGTATGTGTTACTGCAGCAAAGCCTGAGCAATCCTGACTAATTACACCACTGCGACCTGTGAGTGCTTTCTTGGGTCTGTGTTGCCTGGATACCCAGTAAGGATGAAGGACTTGTACCTTAGCATCAAGATATCAAGAATAAACACTGAAGAGAAAATACCGGTGTTACAGCAGGTGTCTGTGCAGCCATGCAAACACATTATTTCAGACTCATCCGTCAAACGACCCATTTCCCAACAGCCTAGCCAGCCTCTAGATTCCTACCCCTGTACACTTAGTTCTACCGGCTGTGCAGCTATCACTTTGGTGGGTCTGAACCCCTGCTGACTTGGGTTTTCAGCAATTATTTCCAGAGCCCTTGGAATCCCACCTCCTACCCCACAGAGACCCAGCTGGCCTGATGCAGCCACAACATTCTCACTACACACAGGTACCTGCTTCACTTTCTGTTCCAAGGAGCAACTTATTCCTGGCTTCCAGGGCAGCGGGGACCACAGCACTGAACGGGAACGTGAGAATGATCATGTCTTCGTTCAGTAAGAATCCAACCTCCTCATCCAAGCCTTCGCTGCCCTCCACCAGGACATCCACCATGTCGAGAACATCTGAGGCAGAAAGATGGGAATCAGGGCCAGGCAAGAGGTGGCAAAGGAGTCTACTGCAAGAATCCCACAGGTAGGGCAAGCAAGAGAACGTTTGCAAAAAGAGGAAAAGATAAGAGCTAAACTTCTCTCGGGGGAAAATGCTTAGTGTAATGTTTGATTCTAAACAAATAAGGCATTATCTATAAAATCTTAAGACCTCTGCCAGACAAAATGCAGGACTATCCAGCTCAGGTAGTAACAGGTTGAAGTTTCCTCACGTGACACTGAGAAGCCCAGAAACTTTAACCTGGATAGTCATGGAAATAAGCCAAAATCTGAGAAGCCGCAGAGCATAAGGGTTGACGCACAGACTAGGGCCAGAGTGTCTGAAGTCAAATCCTGACTTTGCTACATCCTCGCTGTGTGAGGCTGAGCAGATTGCTTAACCTCTCTGTGCCTCAGCTGCCTTGTCAATACATAAAATGAGGACCCCCCCCCCAACTTGGGGTTGTTTATGAGTTAGGATTTATTAAGAGCTCAGAGCATCCCCTGGCACAAAGCAAACACTGCACAAATAACAACAACGCAGCAAAGAAGCCCTGCACCTATTTCCTGCTACATAAGCAAATGAGGGCATTTCCAATTCCAGAGGCGGCTGATCTCTGATGCAAAGAAATGGGACGTCTGCCCTCTGCACAAGGCTTCGGTGCAATTCTGTTTTGCCTCTAATACGCCACCGTGGCTGGCTCTTCAGAAGCCCGAGGAGCGCAGGGAGCGGCACCCACCGTCAATGTGGGAGATGGGAATGCTGACATCATCGGCGTCCTGCCGCGTCATGGAGGCCTGCAGGGCGCTGGCTTCCTGGACAAAGTCAGACGCTTTGTCCGTGTACGAATAGGGATTCGCCACCAATGTCAGGAGAACCTGAGCATTAAAGAGTCAAGTGGGAAATATTTAGATGGTCACACGTGAAATGAAAAATGCCCCCAAATGTCGCAGGTAAAATAAAGGGAAGAGCAAAAATCTTAACAGCCCTTCAAAGAGAAATAGTTTTTCTGCAAAGTTTCTTAAAAAAGCACTTTTTGTTGTAGATTTTTTAAAAATATCTCCTTTTCACATCAGACTATTGCTTTTAATACCGCTCTTAGTGTACCACTAATCCCTCCTACAAAAACAAACGCCCAAAAGGAAGTTAACAGCACACGGTGATACAGTCCCATTTTACAGATTCTAAAACTAAATCGTTCTGACATCTCAGCAAGAATTAGGAAGTGAGTCAGGAGGAGAGGCCTCTGGGCTCTGGCACATCAGAAATGCCTTAATCATACTGAGGGTCACTTAGGACGCCGTCCTGAACGTGCTTCTTTACGTGGGAAGTACGTGCTTACGCGTTCCAAAAACTGAATCACGGCCTCCTTGTTCTCCTGCTCGGTGTCATCCAGGTGTTCCAGCCACAGCTCCAGCTCCTGCCAGGTGTGCTCAAACACCCCTGTGTCCCGCAGGATCTGAAAAATCAGGGAAGAACCCGCTTTCCGTGGGTCCTCTGAGACCCACGGAGCACAGAGGGGGTAAAAGTTCCGTTCAGTTTTATCCTAAAAGCTGCGCTTCAGAACAACCCCCACTGTCGAGGGAAACGAGGAAAAGAGGTCGCTCTGGGCTCGATCAAGGAGAACACAGTCCCTCGTCTCACTGCTGCTTATTCCTCTCCTTCAACTCCTAAATAATAAAAAGGGAAAATATCCCACTGCTACTTGAAAGTCTGCTTTCCAACCTGGGACTTGACTCCTCCCAGCCACTCAGCCCTCAGCCTGCATGAAATTCTCCAAAACAGTGGCCCAGTCAGGCCGAATCATCTCAACGTGGCTTCTCGAGACCCAGGCCTGGGCCAGAAGCACCACCTCACTTCTGTTCTAAGGGAGCAGAACTCGTTACGAGGCAGGACTTGGTTAAATGACATCCCCAAATGGCCCGACGACAGAACTCGGGGTCTCAGCAGCCCGTCGGCACGAGCCCTGCACAGAGTGCTCCGAGGGAGAGCCTGACGTGCCATTCCACCCACATGCAGGGAGTGATCATGAAATTACACCTGCCCAACCTTGCAGAGGTCACGACCTAGACTTTCGCGTCCTCCACGCAGCTCAGGCGAGGTTGAAGGGTGGCAAGACTACTGGCACTTCAAAGGTGAAATCTCTGTGCCCTAAATACAATGAATGTGATTCTTCTAGCAACCCGCCCGGCCCCGGCCCTGACCAGGATGTCTGCTGCCCAGTGGAACCAAGGAACCAGATTTCCTAGCGCTGCAGCAAGACCTGCCGTAGCCCTGGAAAATGAGTTCAAGTGTAAGAAAGAAGAGACGCCAACAAACTCCTCATTCCCTTCCGCTGACTCTGGCGACACCTGTGCTGTGGGTGACGGCTGCGGTCAGTCGCCAGGGCCCTGGAGGAGGCTGAGTCTGGAGCTGAGGGAAGAGGCATCGCCCATTAAATTGTTCCCCAGAGGGACGAAACCTAATGTTTACTGAGTCCAGAATGTGCCAGGCATGGCCTACTATTTGATCACGTAACCTCCCTTGCAATCCTACGGTTTTGTTATTCCCATTCACCACGAGAAAACTAAGTTCAGAGAGGTTAAGCAATTTGTCCAGTGCCCCCCAGGAACAGCAGAACCAGGACTCAAATCTTGGAACAGGACTTCAAAGTGCCCACTTTTCCCATTTCACCAGGTTGCCTCTTGGGAACACAGCCAGGTTAAGACAGAATACATTAAAACTGCCATAAAACCTTCTGTTTTTAAATTGTAACAGTCTTAATACATCCTTAATTCAACAACTGTTGACTAAGCATCTACTATAAGCAAGATTGTACAAAACGCTTCTAGAACTAGGAACTGGTAGAAAAGGCTCACCTTCACGATCAGAAGTTTGGTTGATGACTTGAGATGCGAATGGCTACTGGTCACAAACATCTTCATCAGTAAGTAAAACACGGATCGCTTTCCTCCAATAATTTCTGCATCTGGGCCTTCCTGGAGTTTGAACAATAGAATATTATAAACGTAACAAAGGCCACTGCTTGCTGAGCGAACAGGTACTGCATGCCCAGTGTTCTTCCCGGCCTCTCATCTCATCTCATTTTAACCACCACTCGGCAAGCCTGCTGGGATGCTATACACGAGGAACCTCAGGAGTTAGGAGCTCCTCCCACACACCCGAACGCAGCTGTAGTTAACAACAGTCACCGCAGGAAGCACGGGGGCCCTCCAGGTGCTTCACATACACTGACTCACTTTGTCCTCCCAACAGGCCTGCGGTGGGGACAACCGTCACCCCCATTTCACATGTGCAGACACTGAGGCACAAGGAGGTGATGGCCGTTTAATGACCGTGGTGGGACTCAAGCCCAGGAGCCCTGGCGCAGACACAGCACTGGCTGGCGGCGGGTGGCTGGCGGGAAAACACACCACCCAGGGCTGCCTGACTCCGTCCAACGCCAGGCTTGCTGCATTTCAGCAAGATGCCGGCGCGGACATAATCGGTTCCTTACACGCAAGCAAGCCTCTTAACAAAGGCTTCTGGGCTTTGAACACATGGCGCTCCAGATTCCCAGCCCAGACCCCGATGCATCTGTGTCTCCCTGGAGCGTCCCTGCAGCCCTGATCTGAGCACATGAGGGCTATTGTTCCCAAAGCCCAGCAGACCCATCTTATGAGCAAAACATGAAGCATGGGATATAAACTAATAGGTTAATACCAGTTCTTTCGAGGTAAGAGGCCTCTGTTCCCTTTCCAACTAAATCCTCAAGACCCCAATGGCCCAGTTCAGCTGGGGTAAAAAACTAAACACCCCAGACTCATCCGCCATCCCACTGGGGTCCTGGCAGCGACCTCACGGGGGTTGTCAAGTTGAGAGCAGGGTCTGGGCAACGCTGCCTGGGTCCAATCCTGGATCCCCTACTTGCGGCCGGGACCCCACGGAAGCCTCCTAACCACTCTGCGCTCCAGCTGTCTCGTCTGTAAGTGGTGATAAGTGAGATGATACAAGGCACACTCGTGCCGAGCCTGGCATTCGGTAAGTTCTCAGTGAGAACCGTCCTCAACCGTGAGGCAGGCGAGCCTCAGAAAGAGGCCTGAGGGGAGCACAGGGATCCCAGGGCCACAGTGTTCTTCCACCCTCTGGAATAGCACCTCTGAAAGTGCCAGGGTACGCTTCCGCACTGCTGGCTCCATACAAGGACTCAAAGAAGACGTCAAGCCATTAAAACAAGTCATCTGAGCTACTCAGAAACACACGCAGACAAGGCTTCATTGGGCCTGGTCACTTTCCCTCTTTGGATAGAAGTGACGTGGCGTCCTGTGTTTAAATGCAGAGGGAAATATCTGTTACATCTTGAGTGCCCTTTACGATTCAACATTATGTTCTCCAGAAATCCTAGAAGACGTTAGCAAAGACACAGAAAACAACGCCAGCCATCTTTACTGATTTTTCCACCAGCCTCAACCCTCTGGTGGCCTGGTGTCTATTCCCACCTCTGTCTTAAGTCCTTCCAGGATGAGGACAAAGGAGAAGGAAATGTATTTTGTTTATTTCCAAAAGGGTTTTTAAAGGACAAGAAGAATGTAAAAGAGTCAAGAGAAAAAAAGTAAAAAAAAACCTCCCAACACCCAGCAATAATATCTTTTCAGTAAGGATAGCTAAGCACCTTACTTTGCAAAGCAAAGAGATTCCTGGTTCACAAATCAGGACCTGGCCTCCGCTCTAGAGGCTTCTCTCTAAAAGGAGAACCGTCAACGTCTTCCTTCGCAACCAGCAGTCAGGGTTCTGATGCAGCTAGAAATTCCCAGGCCAGAAAGCCGAGGAGCCTGCAGGTGAGCTAACAACAGAGGCGGGGTCACGGCCTCCTACCTGGGCCTTTAACCACAGAAACTTGCTGGCGGGCAGTGCCAGGGCCACCTTGAGAACAAGGTGCTGCAGGGTGACAGGCACCTCCTCACGCAGGCCCTCCTCTGAGATGACGCCTGTGGGTGGGAAAGACGAAGACAGATGAGACATCGGGGGTGGGGGGGCGGGCGCGGGGGCCCAGCTACTGCCGCCCTGGCCACGAGGATGGGACAGGGAACTGTCCAGGGAACTAGGCAGAAGATGTGGGGGTTCCGCCCATCCTTGTCCTGTGGTCACCCTGACACAGGCTGTGCCCAGTCTCCTGCCTACACACCTCACTGACACATCCCCCCCGTCCCAAGGTCTATCCAAATCCTTCACCAAAGAGTGGGGGTGCTGCCTGCCCTTCCCTGCACTCGGCCCACATTGACCTCTTCCTACAGCTCAAAGCCCCCAGTGCACACCGCCCTCCAGGTACAGTCTCTCGTGAGTGTGACCCCTGGTGCGGGGCACAGGCCTTGCTCCCTAGACGGCAAGCATCTTGTGCACAGCCTGCGGCCACCTGGGTCTGACACAGGGTCCTCGGCCTCTGGCCTGATTTCTGGGTTAATCCTTTGCTCGGGAAGGACGTGGTACCAGATGTTAAATGGCCACTTTATAGTAAATCTCATACTCTCACAGCAAGAGAACTTTTTGCCTTTAAACCATCAAGAAGTTAACTACAGCTTTTTGAATAGGATTATTTCAGTAGCTTATATAAATTCCAAGAATGATATTTCCGCAAGTCTTCCTCCGTAGGCCCAATTACAAAGTCAGTTCTATTAGACAAACTTTTCCATCAAGGAAACGTGGCCAGACAAGCATAATGTTACTTTTACAAGATGCGGTTTGAACTTCACTGGGTAAAATACGAGTAACCATGTCAGAAGTGCCTGTGCATGAACGGGACCTCCTTCTCAGGGGCTTCATTTCTGCACCCCTCTTGCTTTGCAAAGAGGCTTTAGAATTAACATCACATAATCTCATCTGTCTATCACCCACGGCAGGCAACTCAGCCTGGCTGGCCTCCCCCTTCTCTCTTGAGGCTGCCAAGTGTTCATCTGACATCTCCTCAAGGAAGACCAGCTATTTAAAACACATCGGTCCAGATGAAAACAGCCCGGCTGGTGGATCACACACGCCGGCCACAGTGCCCAGCAGCCTTCCCGGTCCTCGGCGCCGGAGCCTCTGCTCCAGTTTACCCACGCTTCCTTCCTTCACCCCCACTGGCAGGACCAGCGGAGGGGCGCCCACCATCCCTCGAGACGCACCTTTCAGGAGCTTGCTGAAGTCAAAGTTGTACTGCATGACCACGTGCGGGACCACCTTCTGGTAGAGGCAGATGACCTGGAGCAGGGCGGCTTTCAGAAGAATGGTTTCTGCATCATCTGAACCAGAAGTAAACAGCTTGAATCAGGAAACACGCTTGCTCTCTGTCCTCAATCAGTGAGCGATCGAACCACCCGTGACCCATCACGGTCAACTGTATGTGGAACACTGAGGCTGCAGACAGAGCCCCATGGAGCGAGGTTTAAGGAGTCAACGTGGTAAAAATCAAAGCTGTTCAAACAGGCTGGGTCTAAATCCCGATTTCACAGCTGTGAACTCGGACAGGGTAAAGCTACTCTGTCTCTCTGTGCTTCCGCGTCCTCGTCTGAAAAATGGGGACACGCAGCAGTGCCCACCCCTACAGGGCCGCGCAAGGATGAAACAGGACAGAGATATAGACGTGAAGCCCACCGCTTCACCAGTGACAAGGTCTCAGTCAACACATCTTATTTCCAGGGGGACCATGTAGCCCACCGCCATCCGCAGAACAAGAGAGAGGCCTCCTCCCTCACGGAAAGGCCAGAGCACATCGCACTCATCATACAAGTTTTTAGAGAGACACAGTGCTTGCATAGATCTTGGGCACATTTCTAACAGATGTTAAAACTCAATGTACAAAAACAAAACACAAAAAACTCAATGTACAATGCCATGCTCATTCTTCTCCCTAAGCAAAGAAGGACACAGGATTCATTCAGAGCCAGAGAGGCCTTCACAAGTCCCTCTAGATCAGCCCCTCTGGACAGGAGGCTCCCAGGCTGCCTGTGTCAGTGGTATCTGCAAACAGAAGAGGCCCCTCACCGCTCTGGGGAGACACGCAGGTAGCAGGGGTCTTGTTGCCCCTTTTCTTTGCTTTCTCGTCATCCTGTTCTGTCTCCTGCTTCCTAAGTGACTGCCAGACCCACACGATGGCATTCAGATCTGGTAAAATCTAAAAGGGAAAACAAAGAAACAAAAAATCAGTCACCTTTAAAAGGAAGAGAAACAAATGAACTGAACCTACTAACAAGGAGAAGCAAAGAACAGAGGAGAGGGGCCAGCACGTGCAAGTGTGTGTGTGTGACCGAAAGAGGTCCCAGCCTCTGGGAGCTCTGGTTTGGGGTATAATTCCCAGAACTGAACACTGTAAGAATTTGGTGAAAACACAGCACCAATCATTAAAACAAACCCCTGAAGACTTGTTCACCGGAGCCAGACACTGGGAACCAAGAAACTCATCCTTACGTCCGGCTGGAGGTACCCAGCCCAGCAAGCCCTTGGCTCTTCCGGGCAGCCACCCAGTCTGCGGACGCCTGGGCTCCCTGCTCACCAGACCGAGCCCCAGGGAGGAAGGAGCAGGCCTCCCATCACTGCAGCCCCAGTCCTTATGAGACCTGAGTCCCAGGAGCGCCCCAACCCCTTCCCTTCACTTCGCACCTGCCCTCTGGGCCCCCAAGCTCGCCTTTTCCCTCTGGTGTGCTCACCTGTGACCCCTGTAAGCAAAGCCCAAGCCTGGCTCCCGGGCCTACCTTGCTCAGGGCTTCTCTGAAGAGCCGCACAAAGTCCTCCATCATCGCGGCCGTGTACACGCCCGACTCCTGCCAGGCCCCTGTATTCAGGCAGTAGTCAATGGTCTTTAAGGCTCTCTCCAAAATGACGGAAATAAGGGACAAAGCTGTGTGTTTCACTGATTTGCTGTCCAGCTGGGAAGAAGACGACGTAAATCCACAAGTGTCTTCGGGCCGCGCTGGTGGACACAGAGCGCCCAGGCCCTGGCCCTCCCCAGGAGCCCGCCGGACCTCTGCGCTGTGCAGAGGTGGCCCGGGGACCCTGCCTGCTTCACCTCCTGCAGATGTGACCTCAGCAGGTGCCGGGTTACTAAAGGTGGCGTCCGATGGTTATTCTTAACTGCTGTTCCACAGTCTGTTTTTGGTAAAGTCTTCCCTGACCACCACTCGGCTCCACAGATTACCTGCCTCGACAACAGCCGAGATCCCACCGGGACCTGACCGGCCTCTCCACTTACCGTCAGGTGGAGAGATGATGGGCAAGGGCACCAGGCACCCGAGTCTGGCCAGCCACCTCTAGGTGCACAGCCTCCACCCCAGGCCTCCCACATCCAGACTCTCTACCTGGATTCAGACAGCCAGCAGGGCCTTCAAAACCCTCACTCGCTGAAGAGGTTCAAGAACCTGTGATATTACCACAAAGGGGGAAAGGCTGGGCCCCGGCCGGTGGCAGTATGTCCCTGGGCCAGCAGCAGCGAGGATGGGCACTCGGGAGACATGTTCGATCTCAGGCCCAGCCCAGCCCAATGCCATCAGCCCCGGGTGACTCCCATGTACAGAGAAGTCCAGGGAGCACAAGCTGGGATGCTGCAGCTTTACAGTCTGGTAGAAACAAGAAGGTTTTCTGACGGGCCTTCAGTGTAATAACAACCCAGGCCCCCAGCACTCCAGCTGGCTGGCGTCTCATTTTACATGGACGTTGTACGCTAAAGCAGTGCTACGTTAAATGTCTTAATCCAATAACCACACCCACCCCATCATCACTTCAAAGGCAGGACCCAAACGAGTGTTACACCCACCAGCTTGGAGCGCAAAGCTTGGTCAACAGCCTGAGACCCTGTCTCCAAACACGTTCTTGTTTCCTGTTTCTAAAACAAGCTCACTCTTTTCTTTCTGATCTAAAATATACGCCATTAAAATTCTGCAGATAACACCGTAAAGAATACAAGAAAAACGTCATTAAAAAACCCCACGCACTCCTAAGTCCACCCCCCAGACACACCTGTCTCTGGTGTCACTTGTACGAACACACTGTCACAGCTCAGAAAGCGCCAGTGACGAGAAGGCGAAGCTGTGGCTTCCCCTCCGCTGGCCCTGGGCCTGCGCAGGACGGCAGCCTCGGCAGGAGAGGAGGCCACGTGCTCTCCCCGCCCCATGGCCACCTCGTCCGGCGGATGCAACACCCCCTAGGGGCACAACCCCTCGCTCCTGAAACAGCGTGACAGGGAGCGAGACAGCCTTTTATATCCCAGACCGGGGTATGTACTGGGGTCAGCTCAAGGGGGGGTGTAAATGCAGCCGGCCGGATTGAAACCATCTTCTACCCGTGAAGAGGCAGCATCAAGACACCTTCCTTTCAACTCTACTTTGCAAGTCCCTGGAATAAGATACCTTGTGCCTCTCACAAAACAGATGGGCAAGCTAGCTGGGGCCTCACCTTGATTCTAGGATTTGGCAACCACAGCAAAAGGCCTTCCTGGCTGGTCCCACCCAGGCCTCTTCCTCTTTACTCCAGCGCCTCCCCACGGCCCCCTGGCCACTCTCAGCACAACCCCTGGATGGGTATCAAGAAATGCTCAGTCCCACCGCACAGTCCAGTGAGTCTTCGCCAATTTACGGTAACTGCCCCCCCCCGCCACCGGAGCCGACCCACCACGGCAGACCCTGGTCCAGCCTGCCTGAAGGATGGGGACTCCACCCACACCGAGGAAAGCCCAGGCCCTGCACTCCTCTGAGCACCTGGTCTCCCCCAGGCGGGTCTCGAGGCAACCTGGGTTTAGGAGGGGCTGGCTGGCCTAGGACCCGTGTATGCCAACAATTCATGGCTGTTCACCTAAGGCCATGATTTATGGTGAAAAATGCAAGGGTCCCTCACAGTGTGGTTTCTGATGGGACTTGGGAACCTTTATGATAAATAATGACATGGACTTGAAGTATCAATTTTTTCCTTGAACATGTCCTCCCCAAACTCCTGCAACAGCTGGTCCTCAAAGTAAATGTTCCCCAGAAAACTTAACACTATTCATTTAACCCAC
The DNA here is from genome assembly GCF_963455315.2 of Globicephala melas. Lineage (NCBI taxonomy): Eukaryota > Metazoa > Chordata > Mammalia > Artiodactyla > Delphinidae > Globicephala > Globicephala melas. The sequence goes on along the minus strand of NC_083317.1, from coordinate 12,507,876 downwards.
AAAAGAAAGGATTTGCTGGGCAAATTTCAGTCCTGCCCTAACCAGAGCCCCTAAATTGTGAGACTTTAACACATGACATTAGGCTGTAGCTGAGCACGCTTCCCCTCCCACCCTTGGGAAGGCCCAGAGCCATGGAGGGGTCCTGCCGTCCCGGCTCTGTGCTGGAGCAGGGCAGGCACGTGCCTCGGGCCCCAGGGCACCGTCCGCGGGCGAGTGGACACATGGAAAGCCTCAGAGGCTCTGACAAAGCACGAACCAGTGCATGCAGGCCGGTATTCTCGGCACAGTCCCCAGCACGGCCGGTGGGGCAAGCGGGAGAGAGTCTGGAGGCAGGGTCCCCACTCACGTTCAGTGCTTGGGTGAACATGATCTTATTGCACACCAGGGGCACGGTGGTCACCATCACCATGGCCAGGAGCCGGGGAAGCGGGATGAACTCTCTGGTCTGAAACGCCCGGGAGATGTCTGGCTGGGCAGCGTAGATCTAGGGAAGGGAGAACAGAGAATGAGCTGGTGGCGGAGGTTAGCTTTCAAGCCTGAGTCTGTCTAATTGTAGGCACCCAGCAGTAAAGCCGCTGCAGTGAAACAACTCCAGTAATACAGGTCCAAGGCTCGCCACAAGGTCTGGAATATTAACCCCAAAATCCACTTGTTAGAGACAAGTCGGGTCATGAGACTGTTACTGGGGACAGCGACCTTCAAAGGAGAGCCTGGTCTGTGGTCTGGGGAGCCTCTTAAAACCTCTGATGGCAAGCAAGTCACTGCTAGAACTCACAACCGGATTATCTACTCACCAGTCACTGCACTTGGCAGGCACCTAACAAAGTATGTCATCTTTTCAACACTTCATGACAACACTTTGGGGTAGGGATATTTTATATCAAGATAAAACGTGTTTACAGATGACAAAACTGGACCTCGATGAGTCTAAGTAATTTCTCTAGGGCCATGAGGCTAGAAGACAGAGAAGTAAGGACTCCCATCCTGCCCTGCGACAGCCGTGCACCTGCCCCTGCCCCTCCGGAGAGCAGCGGCAGGGCAGCTCCCGACAGGGGTGGTGGCCACAGGGATACCGTCACCAAAGTGGGGGGCAGAGTGCCTCCTTCTTGTCCCAAATACACACTGGGAGGGAATTCTCTGGTGGTCCAATGGTTAGGACTCAGCGCTTTCACTGCCAAGGGTGCAGGTTCGATCCCTGGTAGGGAACTAAGATCCCACAAGCCACGTGGTGTGGCCATAAAAAGAAAAAAAAGCGAACACCCAAGTACACGCTGGGACCACCGCACACACAGGCATTCAAGGAAAATGAGGGACTATGTGAATAAAAGTTTGTTTTACAGGTAACCCCATGCCCAGGTCAAAGCACAAGAAAATAATCCCAGGTGTGTCACCATTAGGCAGTCCATAAATCAGAGAGAGAGAGAGAGAGACAGAGACAGAGACAGAGA